>NC_091012.1:9404215-9717507 GCF_041146395.1 Eulemur rufifrons | reverse complement strand
TGAGGTGAATTAAATTATAAAGTTTGCAGAAAATTATTTTTAAAAGAATGGAATTTTATCTGATTTTGTATAATGGTAATTCATCAGATAATTAGCAACTATTTTTACTCTATGACATTTGTATCAGAATTGATCAGTTTTTTATTATTTTGAGGGCAAGAAAAGAGGAAGAGCAACCATTTAAAGCATGTAAGTAAACACTTGAAAAATTAAGACATTAATAGTTGGACTTAAAAGTATGTCTGTCATGATTCCTTAAAAATATAAAGGGGACCACATACTGTTAGTGTGGAACTCTTTTTTGTGGATTTTCTAAGTCTCTTCTTTTTCCTAAATATCAAATCTATGTGGAAAAACCTTTGACTGAGTGGGGCCAGTTTTTTAATGCTTTCTAACATTTCAGCTAAATTTCAATAACTTTGTTGTGGTATAAAGGTCTGCCTTAAACATTTGTGCCTTAATTGTTTAAACTTATTTTTTAATCAAAGTAACAGTGATAATAGCTAAGTTCATTTTTAGCACTCTCTGCTGACTTCCCGTCATAGCAGGTAAAAGCTGAGCTTCCTCACTGCACCATGACCCTATTTCCCTCCCTCCATTTCCTTGACATGTATCACATTTTGTATTAAATCAGTAATTAATATTTGCATTATGACTATGCAAATACTGTTTGTTGCTGAGTCATACAGTTTTCTTGCTGTTCTTCTTCTGCACACCCTTCATTCTTTCTCTTAAATATTTCTGAAATCTGAGCACCTCACTTCTCCCAGACAATCCCCTTTTCTTAGCCTACATTAGCTCACACAACCAAATAAGTGGTCACTGGCTGGTCTCCCTGCTTTCACATCCTTCTATTTCTTGTGGAATTAATTTCCTGACTATATTTATTTGCATGTTTTCTAACAGCTATTAATCCCCCAAATTTTGTGACATTTGTCACATGCCCATCTAAATATTTTCCGTCTACTAAAACATATCTGTTTCATTTTTCTCTTGGAGACAACTCTCAGCCTTTTGTCATTCTCCTCCAGTATGGACTGCTTTGTTTTGCTAGTCCTGCTTTGTTAGCCTGTTTTTCTGGGGTATCTCTTTGAAGTCCTCTGGGCTCTCACATAATGGCTTTCTTGTGTCGGATCCCTTATGCCATAGGTTCTGTGTTTCCCGTGTGTTGTTATACTCCTTGAGGGTCTTTTGTTGTTTTGTTTTTGAGATAGGGTCTTTCTCCGTTGCCCAGGCTAGAGTGCAGTGTCATGATCCTAACTCACTGCAACCTCAACAACCTGGGCTCAAGCAATCTTCCTGTCTCAGCCTCCCAGTTAGCTGGGACTACAGGTATATGACACCACACCTGGCTAATTTTAAAATTTTTTTTTGTAGAGATGGAGACTTTCTGTGTTGATCAAGCTGGTCTCAAGCGTCTTTCCTCAAGCAATTTTCCTACCTTGGCTTCTCAAAGTACTGGAATTACAAGTTTGAGCCACGTCACCTGGCCATAATCCCTAGTTTTACTGGAGCACATTCCTTCAGGAAAGGGCACATGGGCAGACATTTTTAGAGATCTAGCCTGTCTGAAAATCCCTCTCATTTTATAGAACATAAAATTCCAGGTTGAAACTAAATTTCATCGTCTGAGGACATTTCTCTATTGTGTTCTCAATTTAGTGTTGTCCTTGAATCTGTTACCATTGTGTGATATATTACATGCAACCAATTTGTCATCTTCCCCCCATTCCTTCTCTGAAAGAATTTTAGTGCATTCTCTATCCCTGGGATAAATCCAATTTTGTAATATGGTTTGGAGGGGATTTTTTCATTTTATTGGGTCCACTAAGTTTGCAAACCATCTCTTCTAGACAGTTTTGTTTCCTTGCTATTTTTTTCTGTTCCTCCTTTTTTCTTATATCCTTATTCAAATGTTGGGCCTCTTTGACCAATATTTCTGCATTGATCTTTAATTATCCCTCCACTTCTTTCCAGTTTGTCTTTTTGTTCTACTTCCTGGGGATTTTTTGACTGTATACTCTAACACTTCTATTGAAAGTTTTGTCTTTTTGAGAGTATTTTAAAAAATTTTTAAAAGTTTCATTTTCTACTGAATTTTTACCACTTCTATAAATTCCTTTTTCTTGTTGTTTTGACCTCTCTTGTTGGAGCCTTCCTTCAAATGTGTGGTGGTGGTCCCTATAATTTTCTAATTGGAAACACCATGCATAAGCAGGACTTTTGTTAACTGATGTCTTTCACTGTGAGGATTTGAAGGACAAGCTGGCTTTTCATTTGGGGGACCTCAGTGTATTACCTGAGGGTCTTTTCTCTAGGACAATTCAGTCTCTTCGGAGAAAGAGCTCCCCATTTTCTACCTGGGGAGTGCAAGCTTGGCTACTTGTACATTTTTCAGTGAATGGACTTTTCCCATTTTCCAAATTTCAGCCCTGGTATTTCTTAGATTGGTACCTCTGAGTCCAGAAACACTCAGGTTTATAGCTCCAGGAATACACATCTAAATTCCTTATAAGACGGGGGCACCGGTGGAGGTGGGGCTCTAACCACAGATTTTGAACTGACTTTGTTGGCTTTTGTTTTGTTTCACTTACCTCCCACAGTGCCATGTGCCTTCTGAATTCTGAGACTGCCTTGAGTTCAATGAGGCTGTTCCAGTCACTCCCTGGGTGCACCAAAGTTGTGCTTCCACACCAGTTACCACTCCTTTGTCATCTTGTTATCTCTCAATATTAAAAATCACCTGCTGTCAATCCTTTTTCCTCGTCTTGTATACACTCTTTATCTGATGCCTTTAATTCTAATGAATTTCAGGAGGGAGAAGAAATAAATTCATGGTCCACCCATTAAACCCAAATTTAGCAGCTATATTTAAAGTATAAATCTAAGTTTAAATTCAATATAAACAATAATATTAGTTCAGCCAATTTTTAGTTATTCCTATAATAATAATATTACACTTTTCTACTAAGCCCTCATTAGTAATTGAATTCCAACTCTGCACCCTGCCATATGGTCTTATCATTGTGCAACATACATGGAGCTTTTGTCAAGAGTGCACAGTGTTAGATATCTTTAAGTGAATGAGAAGTCATCAATTCTTTTAAAAAAAAAAAAAACATATCCAAAGTCTGTCTTGTAAAAAAAGGCAGAGAAAAAGTTTCTTTCACTTTTATTTTTTAATGGGTTTAAAGTCAGAGAGAGTAGGCACAGTGGAAAAAGTCAGTGGGTGGGTACAGGATTTCAGCGGGTACTCGATCTTTTATGGTAAGGCTTGGGTTGTGACTACAAGGTATTATTTTCTATTCTTTGCTATTCAACTTTAAATCTACTAAGTACCCTCTTTTCTTTCCTCTTAAATACTATAAAATTCTATATTCTGGTATTTGTGCTGCCTGAAGATAAATGCAATTCTCTGTCCCTGTCTATTTTGTGACTACCTGAAATAATATCTATGAACACTGAACTGTTGGTAGAGTTTTGCGGTTTAAATTTTGTTAGTCTTTGCATTTTATATCCTTAAGTTTGTCAGTATAGTTTGTTGTGATTGTAAGATGACAATGGTAAGGCTTTAGCGATAAAGGGCAATTTTCAAGATTTCAAGCAAGATGAGGAGAATATTACTGGTTAGAAACTATAATTGGTTTCCTCAGAAACTTAATTCTGCCACCCTCTGGTCTCAAGAGACAAAGGGATGCTCTTGATATTGAAAAGTTTGAATAGCTGAAATTACACGCACTTGCTCTATGTCTCTTGCTGTGTACTTGTTAGGAGAGAGTTTTTACATCTATCTTTTTCTGATCATCTTGAAATTTGGGAATGGCCTGGTTGTGGGAAAAAAGGAAGCAAATAGAAATGGCCATTTTCCTGGAATGAATAATTCCTCTGTCTTCAACCCAGAGTTTAGATTAAGGCTGGACTGATGGGGAAGTGTTTAATGTTTCTTTGGCTGGATCTAGCCAGTAGATCATAAGCTGCTGATTCACTAAATGAGCCCCCATAAGTTGGTGATTCACTAAAAGCCACATCTAATTCAAAGTTTTAAAGGTTTTAGCATTAATATTTTCCGAGACAAACCATATACACTCATGAAAGAAAAATCTTAAAGAGAGAAAAATTGGAGAAATCATCACGTCAAATTCTACAGTCTAGTCTACATTTTGGTCCATTTCCTCTCTGCTCTGTTTATTCTCATGTATATGTTTTTCATAACAACTAACTTTGTTATGGTGTAGTGTATGCTATATTAGCACCTAACAGTAGTGACCTTAAAAGATACCTTCTTCCACTTGGAATGAAAGTATTTGAATGAGTTAGTTTTCATTTTTCATGCTGCATTTGTTTTTTGAAATTATAAAAGTATACACATTAACACAGAGAATTAATGTGTACACATTAACTGAATAGGTTAAGAAACACAAAAGAGTTACATAGAATTAAAACATTTCTAACTTAAAGGAGAATTGGGCCCTCCAAATAGTAATACTTCTCAAAAATATAAGTCTGGAACTTTTTATTATTAAGGAATAAGTGATTTTGCAGTAGAAACAATTGAAACAAACAAAAGGGTGTTAGATGGTGTGGATATTTCTTATTGTAGGTTACTGACAAGTTTTAAATTCTGTGTACTTTAAAGTCAACAAGTAGATCTTCTCCCTGCCCTGTCTTTCATGTGTTTGTGGGGGCTACTGATAGGAGAATGTGACAACATGTTAAAATAGGAGGAAAGAAGGCTCATCTGAATTAGTTTTTTTAAATGCATTCAAATCATTGGTACTGTGTGGCTTTAAAGAATGCTGCTGTTTCTTCCAACTATTCAGTCACTGATATGTGGTTGCTAATTTCATTTTTAAGGAAGACAGCTGTCTTAACATTGTTTAGGATATTTCATTATTTGACTGTTGCATTCTTTGCAACTAAGTGGATACTTATAAAGTGTTTTAAACATAGTTTGTTTTCTACAGGGGTCAAAAAGTTTTTTCTAACCTCTGATATCATTACAGATAAATTATCACTAATTTGTGTCGGTAGCAAGATTTATCTTCCAAATTGTAACTGATTTTAAATAATAATTTGTCAAACACTTGTTCTCACTAATTTGTCCCAAATTCTGTGCTCAGCAGCTGGAGGTAGAAGGTGTAAGAATCAAAGCTTGTTTTTTTAAGAGGGAGCTGTCCTGCAAGCAACTGTTACCATGTAACAAGTGGTGAAATAAACATATGAGTGTACAAAAAGGGAAGAGTTTTGTGGTGTGGAGGCTGGCAAAGATATGCTGGAAGGTAGATGGGTCCAGTTTGCTGGGACAGGAGGAAGGAAAAGACATTCCAGCCAGAGAGCAGCAAGAGTGAGGCAGGAAAGTGCCATGATGTATGTCAAATAGCTCATAGAATAAAATTAATAAAATTTTGAAATGAGTGGAAGGTATTCTCTGAAGTTCTCATTTGAGTAATGTAATGGCAGTCTTATTTAAACATGAAGTGAAAGTTAAACAAAAAAGTTGTTTTTGTCCCTCATTCTTTGGCTATGAGACTCTTAAAGTAATAATTTTATCTTCCATTAAGATAACAGGCCCAGGGAGACCTACAGTCCCCTCATTTGTTGGTGATTGAGCAGCCCTGGCACAAAGGGCCTGTGTCTCTAAAACATTTGTTTCAGCACACTGTCTCCTGAACTAATACATTTAGTGTGAGCAAATTAGTAAACTTTATGTTAGGCTTTAATTTACTGCCATAAATTTCTCTTATCCCAATATCATTGAAGGCATTACATTTTAGTGTAATGAATAAATACTAAAAGTCTCAGTTTTTTTATCGCTTAAGAAAAAAACACTGAACTCTTTTTTTCTTATTTCAGCATATTATGGGGGTACAAATTTTAGGTTATGTATATTGCCCATGCCCTACCACCCTCTTAGTCAGACCTTCAAGTGTGTCCATTCCCCGGACAGTGCGCATTGCACTCATTATGTAGGTATACACCCATCCCCTCCCCCCCAACATATGCCCGACACCCAATTGGTGTTATTCCCAAATGTGAACTTAGGTGATGATCAGGGAAACCAATTTGCTGCTGAGTACATGTGGTGCTTATTTTTCCATTGTTGGGGCACTTCACTTAGTAGAATGGGTTCCAGCTCTATCCAGGAGAACATAAGAGATTCTATATCATTGTTATTTCTTATAGCTGAGTAATACTCCATGGTATACATATACCACATTTTACTAATCCACTCATGTATTGATGAGCATTCGGGTTGTTTCCATATCTATGTGATTGTGAATTGTGCTGCTATAAACATCCAGGTGCAGATGTCTTTGTTACAGAATGTCTTTTGTTCTTTTGGGTAGATGCCCAATAATGGGTGTAGGGATCCTCTCTGAGCAAGAATTGGCTTGAGCTCAGAGTCAGGGAAGCTGGATGTGCTTCTTGTGTCCAAAGGTCAATGGGTCCAGAAAGCTCCTTGAGGCCAGAAGTCAATGGGTCCTGACAGGGCCCATTGACTACTGAATGCTTCTTGGAGCTAAAGGTCAATGGCCTATTAAAATAGACAAACTGTTTCCTATGGCAAATAGCCAAGGTGTGTCTCATTGTCCTGCATGCAGGTAATGAGGTCCAAAGGTTAAGATGCAAATGTCTGCCTTCCCTTGAGCAATTTCCATAAGAAATGGAACATGTAGCCTCAGGGCTCTAAAGATAGTCACATACCAGGAAGTAGCTGCTAGACAAAAAGAGTATAAAAATAAAGCGACTGGTGCATTACTGTACTGCAGTCTTTACCGTCTATGTGTGTCTGCGTGTTTATTCGTGTGTCTGTATGTATGTTTATGTGTTCATCCCCCGTTCTGTAATTGGGCTGCAACAACTGGTGCAGCTAGCAGGGTCTGTGTCGTTCAGAACGGAGGGACCAAAGAGGCACCCCTTTGGCCATAGGTAAGTGGCATCCAACAGGGGACTTTCGGGATAAGATGGGGAATTGCCCCTCAGCACCAGAGCGTAAATATCGAAAGCTAATTCAGGGACTTTTGCACTCTGTAGGAGTGGAAGTGAAGGAAAGTACTTTAAAACAATTATTTGCTCTGGTACAGAAACATTGTTATTGGTTTCAATGTCAGTCAGAAGTGCAACTAAATCTTCATAGCTGGCAACAAGTAGTTAAGGCTTTTCGTGTCGCCCATCAGAAAGGTGAAACTATTGATTTAAAAGTTTGGACCATCTGCAGTGCAATTACTCAGGCATTATGCTTGCTGCAGACAGAATCAGAAAAAGATTATGTGGGTGAAGAACCCGAAAAGGAGCCCTTGCCCTCCCGGGCCCCTTCCCCCGAAGAGTTCGGGGATGGAGAGGAGCCACCAGATAAAGATCCTCCTGATAAATTGCCTACTCATGCAGATATAAAAAATTAATTTCTTTGCTTAAAAAGAAGAAGGTGACTCCAGGCCCTTTACCTTTTTAAGCTTATCCAGTTTGGCCTTCTGCCCCTCTAGTGGGATGAAATTTTTGAATTCCTCTTACCCAAGGGCCAGATGATGATTTCCCCTTTTTCTTTTAAATTATGTGTATAATTTTGTCTAATTCAGAGGTTGTTTAGAAATTGATTCAAGCCTGGATTTAGAGGGAAAAATAAAACCAAGACAGAAGGTAACTGGTAAGGTGAAAAAGAGACGTAGAAAGGCTATGAACATGGAAATGTATTTTTGTTAAGAAAAATCAGCGAAAGAATAATTTGTGTGGAGAAAGATCTTGTGTAGTAACTTTTTGTCCTGGAACAGAATGGCTGGTTATGAAAGAATTTTGTGTATGGTTGAGTCAGCAATAATTAAAGAAAGAAAGGTTTAGTTAAAATCACAAGGTATTCTTGAAATACTGGTTTGCTCTTAATGAAACCGCACAAGTGTTTTGATGCTAGATCTACTGAGCTGAAAAAGGAGGGACCTGCATCTTCCTTCAGGAGGAATGCTGTTCCCATATGTCTCCTTCCCTACTCGTAACATTGAGTGTAAAGGGAGTTTCGGCAGTGCCAGAACTAAAGTTTTTGGGGGACTCTTATTCAACATACTCGACCTGTTCTCTCTCTCACCATTGGTGGTCGTACTTTTGAGGGTTTAGTGGATACAGGGGCTGATGTTTCTATCATTTGTCTTGCTCAGTGGCCCCCTGACTGGCTCAAAGTTGCAGTTCCTACTGTGCTGTCTGGATTGGGACAGGCTCAATGCATGTTCCGCAGTAAAGATGTTTATGATTGTTTAGGACCTGAAGGCCAACAAGCTTCTTTGAAGTTTTATATTACTGATACTGCTGTGAATTTATGGCGTCGAGATCTGTTACATCAGTTTGGGGCATTTGTGACTATCCCTCACTTATCACCTAATGATAAAAATATGATGCTAAAGATGGGTTACAACCCCGTCCAACATCCTGATGCACAGGATTCTTTAAACTAATTGCCACTGCTCAAGAAATTCCTCAAGCCCTCCCCCTGTGGTGGAATACAGATAAGCCTGTATGGATTGAGCAGTGGCCTCTTACAAAAGAAAAGCTCGAGGCGCTAAAGTCTTTAGTAGCTGAGCAGCTTGCTGCCGGTCATATTGAGCCCTCTACCTCTCCTTGGAATTCTCCTGTTTTTGTTATCAAAAAGAAATCTGGAAAATGGTGATTTCTCACAGATCTCTGGGAAATTAACAAATGTATCCAACCTATTGGGCCATTTACAGCCCGGTTTGCCTCTGCCCTCTATGATTCCCACTGGCTGGTCTTTGATGGTCATTAATCTTAAGGATTGTTTTTTCACCATTCCTTTGCAGTCTTTAGATTGTGAGCGTTTTGCTTTTACCATCCCAGAATATAATAATGGCCGCCCTACTGAGCATTATCAGTGGAGGGTGCTTCCTCAGGAGATGTTAAACAGTCCTACACTATGTCAGGAATTTGTTGATCGTGCCGTTAATCCCGTTTGTGCACGGCACCCGCAAATTGTACTCTATCATTATATGGATGATATTCTTGCAGCACCCTCTCGAGAGGTGCGGGATGCAGCCTTTGTAGATCTTAAGGAGTGTCTCAAACTCTATAATTTAATAATTGCCCCTGAGAAGGTTCAGGATACTTCACCTTTCAACTAATTAGGGTATTGTCTTTCAGAATCCCAAATATGACCACAAAAGTTACAAATTCGGAGAGATAATTTAAAAATGCTAAATGACTTCCAAAAACTGTTAGGAGATATTAATTGGCTTCGGCCTTCACTTGGTATACCTACTTATGCTTTACAACATTTGTTTGCTATTTTAGAAGGTGATTCTGCTCTCAACAGCCCTGGTTGTCTCTATCCTCAGGCTGAAGCTGAGTTGCAGTTTGTGGAGCAATGCTTAAGCTCTGGTTTCCTTACGTTTCTCAACCCTTCTCTTCCCATAACTCTTTTTCTTTTCCATACGTTTCACTCCCCTTCAGGTTGTTTGGGGCAGTTGCATGGAATTCTTGAGTGGATATTTCTCCCTAACCAACAAAACAAAAGGCTTTTGCTTTATGTGGAAAAACTAACACAACTAATTACTCGAGGACGTCGGCGCTATTGTCAACTCTCAGGAATGGACCCCTGCCGGATTGTTACTAATTTGAGTTCTAAAGATATTCAAACTGACTTTGAGTTTTCCACTGCTTGGCAGGTGGCCTGTGCAGATTACGTTGGGACTTTTGACAATCATTACCCCCCACATAAGTTATATATATTTTTTTTTTTTGCAAACTCACTCCATTCTTCCTCTTTCTCCCATTGTTTCTAGCCATCTACAAGGAACCACTTTTTTTTTACTGATGCTTCAAGTTCTCGTAAGGCCAGTTATTGGAGCACAATAGGCCAAAAGGTTGTTATCTCTCCTTTTCCATCATTGCAACAGAGTGATCCTTATGCTATCTGCCTTGTTCTACAAGATTTTTCTGCTAAACCCATTAACATTGTTAGTGACTCACAGTATGCTGTTTATGTTACTTCTCATCTTCCTACTGCCTCACTGCCTCCTAATCCCCAAACTACATTACAACATTTGTTTACCCATTTTCAGGCACTCCTTCGTATGCATTATCATCCTGTTTTTATTGTCCACATTCGATCACATTCTGGACTCCCTGGGCCATTGTCCAAGGGTAACGAAAACATTGACTCTTTACTGGTAGCCTCTATTCAACAGGCATCACAAGAACATGACCTCCATCACACTAACGTGAAAGGACTTCAACACCGCTTTTCTCTTATGCGTAAACAAGCTCGTCCTATTGTACGTTCTTGTGCTTCTTGTGCGCCTTTAACCCTTCCTTCTTTACCGCCAGGTTGTAATCCATGAGGCTTAAACTGTAATCATATTTGGCAGATGGATGTTACTTATGTTACATTATTTGGCCGTTTTCGTTATGTTCACCATACTATTGATACACATTCTCACTTTCAGTGGGCCACTGCTCAAAGTTCTGAAAAAGCTGATGCTGTTATCACTCATCTATATTCTTGTTTTGCAGTGATGGGCCTTCCGGCTATACTTAAAACAGGCAATGCCCCTGCCTACACTTCTAATAAACTTGCTTCCTTCCTTCAGCTATATTCCATATGCCATGTTACTGGAATTCCCTTTAACAGTCAGGGTCAAGCCATCATTGAACGGGCCAATTGCACCCTAAAGCTTCAATTACAAAAACAAAAAGGGGGAGTCCCTGAGTCTCTTCATCATCATCTATTAAGAGCACTCTTTACCCTTAATTTTTTAAATCATTGGTAGACTTTGAATTCTTCTGCAGCAGAACATCATTTCACGACCTCGTCCTCTCCCCTGCCTAACATTTGTGATCCTGTGTACGTGTCCACACCTAATGGAGAATGGAAGGAGGGAGAGGTTCTACAGTGAGGTCAGGGCTAAGCATATGTCTCCACAGGACAGGGCTGTGAGTGGGTTCCCACTTGTTGTCTTAAGTGGTGGTATGGCAAAGAGGATCAGGACCGAGGACTTCCTGAAGGAAATTGAGAATCTGACTGTGCAAGCCAGGGGACCAACACTGGGAATGACATGCGCAGTTCCGCCAACTAATGTTTCTCAGCCTTTATTGGCTTATGTGCCCTATCCTTATTTGCTAGTGCTAGGTTGTGTTCAATGGAATGAGTCCACAGGAAATATCTCCTGTCTTAATAATTGCTCTTTATATACCTGCCTTAACTGCTCTTCATGGGCTAACTTCAAATTTATATGTTTTAAGGGCTAAGACAGAGCTTTGGATTCCAGTTAATTTATCCTGGCCTTGGAGTGAATCTGCCTTAATTACCACCTTTTTAAACAAAATAACTTCCTTGAGCCACCAAGTTAAGAGAGCTATCGGTTTTATAATTGCCGTTGTGGCAAGATTAATATCTATAGCTGCCACAGCTGCTACAGCAGGAGTAGCATTGCAACAATCTGTTCAAACCGCTGACTTCATCCGTAAGTGGCTTGAAGACTCCCACAGACTGTGGCAACACCAACAGGAAATTGATAGCCGTTTAGAAGGAGAAATCTTGCACTTACAAAATACTGTCCAATGGCTAGGAGATCAAATTCAAGTCCAGCCACTCAGTCATTTTTGCATTGTGATTGGAATTCTTCTAGGTTTTGTGTTACACCTATTCCTTTTAACAGTAGCAAACATTTGCGAGTTCTACGCCAACTGCTAGCTGGAGGGCATAACCTGACGGCTGATTTACAAAGCCTAGAATAAGAAATAACCAGTACATTCCAGGAAAATTTACCAGAATTTAATGAACAAGATTTCTTTCAAGGTTTGGCAAATGGCCTGTCACAAGCTAATTGTTTAACAACTTTTAAATCTTTCCTTAATAACATAGGAATTAATGCCGGAATTTTAATAGTCTTTATTCTTTGCCTGTTTTCAGTCTACAGATGCTGACACTACCAAAAAATAAAAATCAACCAACATAATCAAAATATCATGAGGGTCTTTGAGCATATTGGATCTCAAACTTAAAAGAAGAGAGGGAGATGTAGGGATTGTCCCTGAGCAAGAATTGGCTTGAGCTCAGAGTCAGCGAAGCTGGACATGCTTCTTGGGTCCAAAGGTCAATGGGTCCAGAACGCTCCTTGAGGCCAGAAGTCAATGGGTCTGGTCAGGGTCCATTGACTACTGAATGCTTCTCAGAGCTAAAGGTCAATGGCCTATTGAAATAGACAAACTGTTTCCTATGGCAAATAGCCAAGGTGTGTGTCATTGTCCTGCATGCAGGTAATGAGGGCCAAAGGTTAAGATGCAAACTGCCTTTCCTTGAGAAATTTCCATAAGAAATGGAACATGTCACCTCGGGACTCTAAAGATAGTCATGTATCAGGAAGTAGCTGCTGAACAAAAGGAGTATAAAAATAAAGTGACTGGTGCATTACTGTACTGCAGTCTTTACCGTCTATGTGTGTCTGTGTGTTTATTCGTGTGTCTGTATGTATGTTTATGTGTTCATCCCCCGTTCTGTAATCGGACCGCAACAATAGGATTGCTGGATCAAATGGTTGTTCTACTTGTATCTGTTTAAGGTATCTCCATATTACTTTCCACAGGGGTTGCACTAGTTTGCAGTCCCACCAGCAGTGTATGAGTGTTCTCGTCTTTCCGCATTCACGCCAACCTTTATTGTTTTTGGACTTCTTGATAAAGGCCATTCTCACTGGAGTTAAGTGATATCTCATTGTAGTTTTGATTTGCATTTCCCTGAAGATTAGAGGTGTTGAGCATTTTTTGATATGTTTCTTGGCCATTCTTCTATCTTCTTTTGAAAATAATCTATTCATGTCCTTTGCCCACTTTTTGATAGGGTTGTTTGATTTTTTCTTGCTGATTTTCCTCAGTTCTGAATAGATTCTATTTATCAGCCCTTTGTCGGATGTGTAGCATGCAAAAATTTTTTCTCATTTTGTAGGTTACTTGTTTGCTCTCGTGACTGTTTCTTTGGCTGTGCAGAAGCTTTTTAATTTAATCAGGTCACATTTGTTTATTTTTGTTATTGCTGTGATTGCCTTAGGGGTCTTCTTCATAAATTCTTTGCCTAGGCCAATGTCTATAAGAGTCTTTCCCACATTTTCTTCTAGAATTCTAGTAGTTTCACACCTAAGGTTTAAGTCTGTTATCCACCGTGATTTGATTTTTGTGAGGGTTGAAAGCTGTGGGTCCTGTTTCAGTCTTCTACATGTGGCTATCCAGTTTTCCCAGCACCATTTATTGAATAAGGATTCTTTTCCCCAGAGTATGCTTTTGTCTGCTTTGTCAAAGATTAGATGGCTATATGAGGATGGTTTCATATCTGGATTTTCTGTTCTGTTCCACTGGTCTGTGTCCCTGCACTTGTACCTGAACTCTTATTTTAAACTTTTAAAATTATTTATAAATGGAACTCACAATAGATTCTTGCTGGATTTGACTATAGGTATTATATCAAAGGCAGCATTTTATAACCCATTCTTTAAACATTGTCTGAGGAAGTTAAGAGCCTTTAGTAGGTTTCCTATAGAGCCACACATAGATACCACAACAGGCAGTTTTTGGAGCATAAGAAATATCTTAATGCTTTATAATTTGACATTTTTTAAAAATTTTTTATTGATACATAATAATTGTACATATTGATGGAGTACATGTTATATTTTGATACGAGCATATA
This sequence comes from Eulemur rufifrons, assembly GCF_041146395.1. NCBI lineage: Eukaryota > Metazoa > Chordata > Mammalia > Primates > Lemuridae > Eulemur > Eulemur rufifrons. The sequence goes on along the minus strand of NC_091012.1, from coordinate 9,703,829 downwards.
ACCTATAATGATCAAATCAGGGTAATTAGGACATGATTTACCTGAAACATTTATCATTGCTTTATGTTGGGAACATTTGAAGACTTCTAGCTATTTTGAAATATAATAAATTGTTGTTAACTATAGTTGCCCTATTGCACTATTGAATACTAGAACTTTTTCCTTCTATTTAACGCTATTACCCATTAACCAACACCTCTTCATTGCTCCTTCCCACCACCCTTGCCAATCTCTGGTAACCACCATTCTATTCACTACCTCCATGAGATCAATTAATTTTAGGTCCCATATATGAGTGTGAAAATGAAATATTTGTCTTTCTGTGCCTGGCTTATTTCGCTTAAAGTAATGTCCTCCAGATCCATCCATGTTTCTGCAAATGACAAAATTTTCTTCTTTTTCATGGCTAAATAACACTCCATTGTGTACATACACCACATCTTTCTTATCCACTCATCCCTTGATAAACACTTAAGCTGATTCCACATTTTAGCCCTTGTGAATAATGCTGCAATAAACACTGAAGTGCAAATATCTTCTGGTTACATTTTATGTCTTTCCCTCACCCAAGCGAGGTTTAGAGGCATACCCTTCCCCTCTACAATGCTCACCATGTTCATGCCCATTAGTTGTGACTTCACCCCCCGGCCCCCCACTCCCTGAAGAATATTACTACCATTATCACTTGACATTTTAACCAAAGAAAAAAACACACATTTATAGGTTTGACTTACTGTGACATTTTATTCTGTTTCTTTTTTCCTTTCAGGTATCTCCAGGGCAGCTTGTTAGAAAGGACAGCTCATGCTCAATGGTGTGTCTAGAAAACAACACAGTCAACCAGCCTAACCATAGAACAACAGTAAAATAGTGAGTACAACTAGGCTGCCAAGGGCAGATGACAGACCCCCTTATACTAAAAGCATCCCAGCCATCCTCAGTCATTTCAGCCATTTGGTGCTGCTTTTTCAGGGATCATTTTGAGAAATTGATATCAATTATATATTAATTTTCAAGGGCCTAACTATGAATTTTCAATTTCTGTTTTAATCTTAGACTGTGTAGAGGAAGGGAAAGCCAGTTACCAAATAAGCAATTCCAGAAAAAGTGTAGCTCTTTATGTGATGCATTTACCTTAAGATAATGTTGAACATAATGAAAAGGAGAGGTGTTTTTTATTGCAAGTTTCTGAAGAAAAAAATAGTTCTTTATGAATTATAGACCTGAAGTAATGCACACTACTTTGGAAACTATTCTTGGAAGAAGGAACAACTTGTCTTACATTGGCAGCCCAATGTGTCTGCATTGAAATATACCTAATCAAGCATGAGCACATTTGAGGTGTACAATCACAGATATACTTTCAAAACACCCTAAGATGAACCATTCAAGTTTATTGAAAAGGCATTAACAACAAAAATAAGCCCCATTGGGTTGTCCTTTGAACATTATTAACACGTTGGATTCCAAGTGTTGATTTTCAGAACACAGTTTGGAAAATGCTACTTTAGAATATCAATATCTTTATCCCCAGTTTTACACTTAAAAAATATAACTAGCTTATAAACTAATTTTGTTTCTAATGTACTAGTTTTTTGCTAATTAAATTATCTGTAACTTCTACATTTAATTAAAAATTGCAAGTTTACACTCATAATAATGTCACTTTCCTCTCTCACTTATAACAATAGTCATGATCAAATTGTGTTTCAGATAAAACTGAACCCTGACTCTGCCCAAAGTCGTGGGTTCTGGTACCTTATTAAGTAATCACTAAATGCTTTTGTTCAGACAAGGCCCTAATTCTATGAGTAAAAACCACTCTACTTTGGCTAGAATCCCAACTTTTTTTGAATTCAGATGATTCTGATGTTTCCATATGTAATACAAAAGTAGTTTCAAAGATTAACCTTGCTCAAACAAGTACATTTTATGCTTTTTTCCTCCCTAACTTAGTCTAATTTTTAGAAATCTCCCTTTGGAAGTACAGTAAGTTTTAATTTGCTGTCATTAAGTTTTAGAAATGATCATATGACATATTCACTGTTGGTGAAAGAAAGGTTTCTTGAGCAAATTAACAGGGAAAATTGGCTTTTAGGAAAGATTTTGAAAAACGTGTGAGGGGGTAGTATTGCTTGTTCTCAGTGGGAGAGGTGAGCCGTTAGAATCACTTATGCAACATTTTTCAAAATACGTATCTGCAAATATGCATCTTCCCACCTCCACCTTCCCTCCATGTCTAGGCACTCACAAGCCCTTTAGGAAAATGGGGAAGAATGTGAGGCAGAATTACATGAGCAAAAGCATCCCAGGTGATTCTGATCTCAACCCCAAAGCAATCATTCCCAAGCTTTGCTGTACACTGGCATCACCTGGGAACTTTAAAATAATTCTGATGCCCAAGTCATGTCCAATGTCAACTAAGTCAGAATGCCTCAAGTTGAAAGTCAGGCTGTTTTTAAAGTTCTTCAGATAATTTCTGTGTGCAGTAAAGGAGGGACAATGCTGCTTACTTTGCATGTAGGAGGATGAACTGTTCCTATCGGTGGGACTTTGGGCAGGTCAGTTTTAAGCCTTGGTTTCCTTACCTGCAAAATGAGTTGAGTTAAATGTCCTGTGAGGTTGAGTGGTCCTTTCCATCTTATAACTTCAAATTCTGTGATTTTGAAATCAATTTGGAGACAAAACTGCTGGAAGCATTATATTAATAAAAGTGTCCATCTTATATGCTAATAATGTTACAGGCTTTTTAAAAAGTGCTAACAGTATATAGACCTACTTTTAAACATCTGATTTGCCTTCCCTCAATTATTCTGAGCCTCATTTTAGACATTGGGGGCAAATGGAAACATATAACTTACCAAAGAGAACCCTTTGTTTTCTAACACACAACATCTGTGGATAACAGAAATACAGTAACAGAGTGAGTTGTCTCTGTTCATTAATATTTCATTTAAAATATTTGGGAAATGGCTACCCTTAATATTATCCTGTGCAGTATTATGCTGCACTGTTAACACTGCTTGTTTTGGGATAGCTATATCTGTCATTGGTTTTGCACTTATATTTTCACATTTATATTTACTAACAAATTTTTCAGTAATTATTGCAAAAACGACATTAAATGTTTTTATTTGGTATAAAGCTCTTTCATTATTTACTTTTAGAGCTAAAATGGAAAACAGGAAGGTAAGTGATAGTGAACTAAATCAACTGAAATTCAAGGTCTAACAACTTAAAATAAACAAAATTGCTATATGACTTAAATTTAAGCATGTGTACAAATAGATATAACTTTCACAGGATGAAAGATTCTATGGGTAGAAGAGCAAATGACAGGGAAAATAAGTAATAATTAATATATTCCAATAATCAACAGAAAACTGTCTTCTAACAGCATATTGCTTAGCATGTTGGCTCCCCTATTTTTGCTAAAAGCCAAAGAATTAAAACAAAGGGGAAAGTGCCCACACAGTACTGTTCTAAAGTAGACAATTGTAGAGCCCCTGGAAATGTTCCCCCTACCACTTTTTAAAAATTGTCTTCAGACATAACAAATGATAAAATATGTTGTTAAAAATATTTTTTTCCTCCACATTGTGACTTTAGTAATACATTACCACATAAATAACAGGTGAAATTTTTAAGCTGTCTTGTTTTTCCAGCTAATTACTTTGCATGATATCAAGTTTAGTAGTAGGTCATAACTATAGACATAGGCTGTAGTGTTCTTACTAGAGTACTGAAGCAAACCATTTGCAGCTTTGTTGGTCCTTAAGATTCTTTTATTGCTTAAATTATTGAGGATCACAAACAGTAATTTTTTCATGTCAATTATATTGGTATTTACTGTATTAGAAATTAAAACTGAGAATTAAAAAATATGCTTAATTTAGCTTTCTCAACCTTGGGATCCTTGATATTTTCAGCTAGATAATTCTTTGTTGTGGAATGTGTCCTGTGCATTGTAGAATGTTGAGAAGCACCACTAGGAGCCAGCAGTAACTTCCCCCAGGTTGTGACAACAAAAAATGTCCCCTGGGGGACAAAATCACCCATGACTAACAACCACATTGTTAACATAAATAATATTTTTCACAAAAATAACTCTTCTTCTGCAACAAAAACATTGGTAAAAAGTGTGTTTTATTTACATTTTTTGCAAATCTCTAGTGTCTGGCTAACTAGAAGACAGCTGGATTCTCATATCTGTCTTTGCAATTTGTTTTGAAGAGACAATAAGATGATGACCTAGCCTCATGCAAATATATAGTTGGCAAAAAGGTGTATTTTTTTTTTTTTTTTTTGAGACAGAGTCTCACTCTGTTGCCCAGGCTAGAGTGAGTGCCGTGGCGTCAGCCTAGCTCACAGCAACCTCAAACTCCTGAGCTCAAGCAATCCTCCTGTCTCAGCCTCCCGAGTAGCTGGGACTACAGGCATGCGCCACCATGCCCGGCTAATTTTTTCTATATATATTTTTAGCTGTCCATATAATTTCTTTCTATTTTTAGTAGAGGTGGGGTCTCGCTCTTGCTCAGGCTGGTCTCGAACTCCTGAGCTCAAACGATCCGCCCACCTCGGCCTCCCAGAGTGCTAGGATTACAGGCGTGAGCCACCACGCCCGGCCAAAAAGGTGTATTTTTAAAGCTTTCAGATGATTGTGGGTTTTTTTTAATACTACAACAAAACTCCACAAGTCCTAGTTCCTTAGTTGCAATGGAGTTTTGCATATGAATGCATTTGTGACATTAATACTCATTAATCTATATTGCACAATAAATGAATATTTTCCTCTCAGTTGGAGGAAAGATTTGCTTTTGTTATTATTGGCACCAATCTTATAAAAACATTACGTATTGAAAAGCAGTCAGGTTCACAGTAGATGGTATAAGTTTTCCTTCTACTGTAATCTTAGTACTATTTTTTGCTTAAAAGTTTGAGTTTTATTATTGGCAACAAATGCTTGTTATTTTCCTTGAAGTGAAAGTCTCACCTTGTTCATTTCTGAGAATAAAAGTCGGTTGTACTTTCAAACAAAAATGGTGTTCTCTGAAAAATGTGGCTTGTTCAGCTCAGCATTTAATCACAAGCACTTTTGCTTAACACAGCCATGCTGCAGCATGCAGGAGTGCTTTAAGTGAACATTTCACTTATTCCAAATATTAAAAAGGTCAAGATTTAAAAACACCATTAACTTTTACTAATTCATAAAGGACATTCTTAAATAAAGCAGGCTTTTTTTTTTCCCCTGCAAGGGGGAGTGAAGAATAGAATGACTAGTGTAAGTTGGTACCACTGCCTTGATTCATGCTGAGAAACCAACAGCTTTACCCATGTATACTTTTATACAGTCATTGCAAATGTCAGTGAATAAGCAGGCAATGTCTTGTCATTCTTATAAGAACAGTTTTGACCTTATGGGCCTCCTGGAAAAGGGTTTAGGGGATCTCCAGAGGTTGGCACACCACAATCGGAGAATCACTGGTTTAAGTGAGTGCTTTAAAATAATGCTCATATATTAGTTTTATGAACTTTTAAAGTTCATCAAAGACGGTTCTCTTAAAATAAAAAAAAAAGCATTTAAGTTTTTAACTCAGACCACTTAAAAGAAACAAGAAATCCATGATAAAATGATAATAGAACTAAAGTGAGGAAAAACCTGGGATATCTGAATCTCATATTCAGATTCAATAAAGTTCTAAAGACTTTATTGCCCAACACTACTGCTTTGTAAAATGCTCTTGGTGTTCCAGTACAAGGTTAGAGAGGTGAAACTATATTTGGTTTATTACCAATACCTGTCAGGGAGGGTCAATACTTAAGGGCAACTCTGGCAGGTCACTGTAGAAGACTCCAGAGAACAGGACTTGATGTGCTGAGTAAAAAGAGGTCAGGAACCCTCTGGAGGCCAGAAGCCAGGAGGAGAATTTGTAAAGCTGTTTGCTTTGTTGAAGGTTAGGCATCTCCCTCCACTCCCCCTCACTCCCAGCAGATATTTTACTAAGATATTAACAATTCCTGGATTAATTTGTAAGTGAACATTGTTATTTATAGAGATGCAGATAGATACTTTTCCATGAGAAGTCACAGTCACTCACAGTATTACTTTTTTGAGGCTATATGTTTCTCTCCTAGAGTTGTGTTTATACCATACTGAAATCAAAATCATCATTCTTTAAGTCTTCTTCCCCAACTCATGTGGTACATAATCATCTTATAAAAGGAGTGCTGTAAAAAGGATATGCTAGAGTAAGAACTGACTTGTAGGTTCCTTTAATTATTGAGCTAAGTGAGTAAATGTACCATCTAAATTCAAGAAAATGTATCTTTTTGAAAGATAAGTTTCAACAGCATCAAACAATATAAATATTGATCACTAGTCCTGACATGAATTACGTCTATAAAAAGAATTAGAAAATAATTTATCTATTAAAATGAAGAACACTAAAAATTCATTTCCTCAGCACATAGTAGCCACTTTTGTGTGCTCAGTAGACACATGTGCCTAGTGACAATTGTACTGGACAGTGCAGGCTTAGAGCCTGGTGTTTACAGGAAACTAAAAATGTTTTTTTCAAAGTTTATTGCAGATAAGCATGACATATGATCATATAAGTCTTTGAGCCTAAAAATACCTTAAATTTCCATAGGTTCTGTCAGGAGGAAGTAGAAAGGAACATAAAAATTTTCTGAGCATGCTCAATGCCAATTTCTTGGGCATGTCTAATGCCAGTTTCCAATGAATGGTGATGAGCAATGAACCATTATAGTATTTAAGTTCTCAGTGTTTATGTTTAAAAGCCTAAAAGACATTTCACCCAACCAAAATCATTCTAAGAGATACAAGGGCAGAAATGTGAAAAGTGATGTATTAAGAGTACTTAAATTTTTTTCTTCAATAGATTCTTATATTGCATCTTTTCTTCTTTCTGTGAGGAAATGTTCTGGAGGAATACTTCAGAGATGATCCTGAACCAAACTTATTTACACATATGTTCATATTTTTTCAGTGACACAAAGCTAACAGCTCCAGGTGCATTGATAGGTTTTGTAAGATATTTCTTATTTATAAAGCATCTTTAGAAATAAAAGTAGATTCCTGAAATTAACATCTGAATTTTAAGAAAAAAATCTATCTATCAAAGGAAAGTAAATACATGCGTACGAGTTTAATAATCATTATGGTTTAAGATATTGCCATTGTTTTTCTCATCACAAAACAATTGCTATTAAGTACAGCAAGATAAATGCCACGGAGTATTACTCAGCTATAAGAAATAACGGTGATATAGAATCCTTTTTGTTTTCCTAGAGAGAGTTGGAACCCATTCTATTAAGTGAAGTATCCCAAGAATGGAAAAATAATCACCACATGTACTCACCAGTAAATTGGTTTCCCTGATCATCACCTAAGCGCACATTTGGGAATAACACCAATTGGGTATCGGACAGAGGTGGGGGGTGGGGAGAGGGGATGGGTGTATGCCTACATGATAAGTGCGATGTGCACTGTCTGGGGAATGGACACACTTGAAGCTCTGACTCAGGGGGATGGGGGGGCAAGGGCAATATATATAACCTGAGCTTTTGTACCCCCATAATAAGCTGAAATAAAAAAATAAAAATTACAGCAAGAGAGATTTCTGGATTCTCCCCCAACAACCCATTGCCCAAATGCACCTGCAGTGCACACACACACACACACACACACGCACACACAGCATGCTGCGGGGATGGGGAGCAGTAATAAAACCATCTGCTCCATAGGCAGAGACTGAGTAGAGTGTAGGTATAAACTGAGTCACAGACTATATTCCCCAGGCTTTCCGATGTGTGTTGTGACTGAGAACTCCTTCCTTAAAGTGTTTGTTCCTTGGATCATGGGTGTTAATCTTTTCCTGATGACTTCTTTTGCCTTCTCAGGAAGTTGCCCAGGAATATGGTACAAGTAGAACTTGGACAAACACTTTGCCAGTTACCTTGCTAAACTATAGCTGTGTCCTGACAGTTGCATCATTTATGCAGAATTCCTGTGTTAAGTCTTCATCATTTGGAATGACAAATCCTATTCAAGTACTTGGGATTGTTTTTCTCCTCCCCACAGCAAACCTGTAAAGAGAAGTCAAACTGCATAACCCAGAGGGACAGAATACTTAGGTCAGTGCCTACTCCTGTAACATCCAGCAAGGGTTTAGGAGAGGAGGCTTCTGCTGTGCACTTGAATAGAAACCCCTCAGTGGGCACTGGATCAGACATAGGCCTTTTCATGAAGCTGCAAGCCATTTGGGGACACTTATCCCCTGCTGGAAAGAAGCATGGGTGGTGCTTCCACATGCGGAGAGATAAGCGATGCAGGAGGGAGAGATGGGTTGGGAGACGGGGAAGTTCATTGCAAACAAGGGAAGCTTGATGTGCCTATGAATTAGCAGAGGGGTCCTGTGTAGTCACCATTTAGATATATGGGACTGGAGCAGGAATCTGAGCTAGCGGTAAGGAATGAAGAGTAAGAGTAGCTGTTCACATGTAGAGAAAGTCTATAGAATAAAAGGACAGAGCATAGATCTGTAAGGACTATCATAATTTAAGGACAAGTCCCCAGAGGGGCAGGTAGAATGGGAGGAGGAAAACTAGGAGACATAAGATAAAAGGAGACAAGATAAGAGAGGCTATGGTCATAATGCTAATGCTGCCAAGAAGTTGTTAAGTGATGGGATAGAGGAGAGCACAGGTGGAACAAAGTTCTTGCCTTTATGAGCTGATGATCTAGTGAGGAAGACATTAAGTATTTTTTCAGGTATACAAATATCCCAGGTGGAGGGAAATACCAAGAAGACAAAGCAGGGAACGAGATACAGTGATTGGAGGTGCTCACTATTTTAGGTAGAATCATCAGAAAGAGCCTCTCCTGATAGGCCACATTTGAACAGTGACCTGACCAAAGCGAGGAAGGTAAGGAGCTCCGGCATTACACCCGGTGGAAAGAGTGCCAAGAGTCTGAGACAGGAATGTGTTTCATGTGTGTTCAAGGAACAAACCGCAAGGTGGCCAGTGGGGTCAGAGTGAGGAATCAGGGAAAGAAGGAGGAGAGGAGGTCACATGGGCAAGGCTGTAGCTCAGTGGTCCCCAGACTTTTTGACACCAGGGACCATTTTCATGGAAGACTATTTTTGCATGGACTGTGGGGGTGGGAGCATGATGGTATTGGGATGATTCAAATGCATTACATTTATTGTGTACTTTATTTCTGTTATTATTACATTGTAATATATAATGAAATAATTATACAATTCACTATAGGTTGGGAAGCCCTGCCATAGCTCACAGGGCCTTGTGGTTTTCAGGGCATGGGAATAAGTTTGGTTTTTAATCCAGTTTGATGGTAACTTTTGGTAGATCTTGAGCAGGGGAGTGCAGTGCCTTAATTTAAGAGGTTATGCTGACTGCTCAGGGGAGAGTAGACCATAGTTGGGAGTCAGAATGTAGGCAGAGAAGAGGGTTAGGAAGAAAGTCTGGTGATAAAACTGAGCAGTGATAAATGGTGGCTCAGAATTAAAAGTGGACAGACTCCTGATGGAGGAATTGCTCACAGGTTGGAGCAGGGTAACTCATGTAGGTATTTGCCCCAGCAGCTAGTCAATGGCAATGCTCTTTCCATTATTAGGGCAGACGTGGGGAGTTGTGTGTTTGGAAAAAGAGCTCTTCTTTAGAAGTGTGAAGACACGAGGGACCTTGGCAAGAGGAGTCTCAGGAGAGTGACAGTGACAGTGACAGGGGGCAGATGGAGTGGGTTAAGAAGAGACAGGAGATGAGAAGCTGGCACCAGAGCATGATTCTGTGAGCAAATGAGTGGAACATCTCGGGAGTTGTGGGGAATGGGATGGGAACAAAGGGGACACATTCATCTTGGGGAAAATCTCTGGCAGAGAGGGGGAAAGTGTTCAAAGAGAGGTAATTGTTGGAACAGTGATCTGCAGAAGTGGGATGGAATTGACTGCACTGATAGGAGAGTTAGCTTCAGTGAAAAAAAATACATCTCTGGGCTGTTTTCAACATGATCATGATGAATGACCTTTTCCATGTGTTGAATTCAGTTTGCTAATATTTTGTTGAGAATAATGCACCTATGTTTATCAGAGACATTGGCCTGTCATTGTTGTTGTGGTGTCTTTGTCTAATTTTGGTATCAGGTAATACTGGCCTCATAGGATGAGTTTGAATGTATTCTTCTTCCTTGATTTTTTGAAATAGTTACAATAGGATTGTATTAATTTTTAAAAATCTTTTGTATAATTCAGCAGTGAAGCCATCAGGTTCTGGGCTTTTCTGTGATGGAAGATTTTTTATTACTACTTCTACAAGTATATTAAATACTTGTTAAATAGACATTAAAATATATTTAATATATTATCATAAATACATGTATACTTTAATATATTAAATACATTTAATCAATATAAAACATAAATATATATATTATATATATTTTTATTGCACCCTTGAACAATCCAATCTTTTTGAACGTACATGGAAATTTCACCAAAATTGAGCATATGATGAATGGCAGAGTAAGCCTTAAAAAATTCCAAATGATTTAAATTGATTAGAGTGTACTTTCTTTACCTAAATATAATTTACCTAGAAAATCAGTAACAAAAATACTAGAAATGCCAAATTTCTTTGAACTTAAGCTAATTGTTTTAAGGCTGTTAATATATTACAGACAATATCATATTTTAAATAAGAAAATATGTACATCAAGTAGTTCAAGAAACTCCAAGAGGATAAACACATATTCATACCAACGCACATGATCATCAAATTGTTGAAAGTCAGAATTTTGAAAGCAGCTAGACAGAAGAGAATCATCCTATACAAATTATTCTCAATGAGATTAACAGCATATTTTTCATCAGAAACAAGGTCTGAAGGGAGTGAATATCATTTGTAAAGTGCTGAAAGAAAAAAATATATATCAATATATAATTTTAGGCCGGGCGTGGTGGCTCACGCCTGTAATCCTAGCACTCTGGGAGGCCGAGGCGGGTGGATCGCTGGAGGTCAGGAGTTCGAGACTAGCCTGAGCAAGAGCGAGACCCCGTCTCTACTAAAAATAGAAAGAAATTATATGGACAACTAAAAATATATATAGAAAAAATGAGCCGGGCATGGTGGCGCATGCCTGTAGTCCCAGCTACTCGGGAGGCTGAGGCAGGAGGATCGCTTGAGCCCAGGAGTTTGAGGTTGCTGTGAGCTAGGCTGACGCCATGGCACTCACTCTAGCCCAGGCAACAGAGCAAGACTCTGTCTCAAAAAAAAAAAAAAAAATATATATATATATAATTTTATATCCAATAAAGCTTTCCTTTTTCATAAATGATAAAAAGCTATTGAGATATTCAAAGATGGATAAAACTTAGGAGGTTGTTTGCTAGTAGACCTGCCCTACAAGGAATGCTGAAGGGAGTCCTCTGGCCAGAAATGAAAGGACACTACACAGAAACTCAAAGTAATATGACGAACAGAGAAATAAACTGCAAGGTAAATATAATAGCCTATACTATTGAATTTTGGCTTATAACTAGTCTTTTTTTTCATTTCCTATATTATTTAAAAGACAAACATTAATATTTATAAATTCATGTTAATAGGCACAGCGTGAATGACAATGTCACTTGTGCAACAATAACCTAAGGTGGATGTGTAAGAAGCAGAGCTTTTGCATGCTACCAATGCCAAGTTGGTATCTAATCAACCTAGATTTTTTAAATCACATTTTGTCTTTAAGTTAATAATACACATTTCTAAAATTGCCTAAATTTACCATTCTGAGCCATTTCATTCCACCAGGAAGATATAGGTATTTTTTTCCTCTCTTTAAAAAAGTTAAATACCAAAATAACTACATTTAAATAAATAACATTATGATAATGACACTAAAAATTCAAAATAAGGCTAACATCCTCTTTCTATTTGCACTGCTGCTCTGTCCTAACCCCTAGAACACTCTGGAAAGGTCTGGAAAGGAGAAAGGTTATTTCCTAAGGAGTCTGGGCTGAGGCTGGGGGTGGGGAGTAGGTTGGAACTTCTCATTCTCTCACTTGTTTCCTTTCCTCTCCTTTTCAATTTTGGTAGGAGATAAGTCAGCCTTAGTTTTGAATTCAATTCTGAAAGGTTAGGGAAGTCTCTTACTGCAAATTAGAAAACAACCTAAATCTTTCCAGTGCTTAATCACAGAGTGCTTACTTAGACCCTAGAATTAACATTCAGCTCCCGCTCCATTGGCATGGCTGCTCCCGCCTGCAGTGGGGACAAGTGCAATATAACTGAGAAGACAGCTGGTCAGATGATGCCTTGAGCTGGCGACTAAACCTGCAATAACACACTATGGAGAAATCTGTGATCTTTGTTTGAAAATGCTTGTGATAAGAGACTGAGTCTTTTCCCCCAAATGTAGTGGTAATGGCTCTGTTGTTTTAAATACACAATACTTAGGAGACTGGCTTTACTTAGAATGGAAAATTTTGCCAGGGACAAAGTTAACACAAAGAAACAAACAACAAAAAACAGCAAGAAAGAGGACAGTGAAGTGCAGCTCGGATGAGACCGGGCAGTTCTTTCCCAGCACCAGCTTGTCCCTGAATTCTCACGGTCACATGCAGCCTCAGCATTAGTCTTCTGTCCTATGCACTGCAATGGAGGTGGATTAAATTCACCAAGCAACTGCTCTAACGTGGAAAATCTGCAAGTGTCATAAACTAGCTCCACCTGAACAAGGTAAATAAATAATTCCACAGGCTGAAAACAACAAAAACACAAAACTACTTTGTTTCTTTTCCCCAAATGAAATCCACAGGAAAGGTCCTGTATGATTTACAAAATTTCCAGAGTAGAAATGCAGTGAAGTGAAATGTCACAGACCTCATTATTGTGTAAAGAAAGTGCACTTGGAAATATTCTAATTGCACATGTGAACAACAAAATACCGTCTTGCCTGCCAGTACCAGCGGTGAGTACTGCGAGGGCCGTGGTGGGGGGCGGATGGGAGGGTGGTCCTGTCTGGTCTCTGCAGGCGGCCGAGTCCCTGGAGGTCCGCTGGCACCTGCCCCTGACCGCTGACCACACTGTACCGTCCTCACAGGGAGATGCCTGGTCCTCCAGGAAGGGCCGTGGTTTTTCACTGGGAGTTAAAAGCTTCACTCAAAGGCAGCAGCCCAGGGAGCGCTCAGCAGGAGAGACACTGTCTCAAGTACCAGGTTTTGTTGTGTGTGGTTTTTGTTCAAGTGTGACTTCTGTCTGTAAATTAAGGAGTTTTCAGGCCACCTGGGTTTTGTATTTTCAGTACTGAGAGTTGAACTCCAAACGCAGGGCCCTTTACCCACTGAGAGAGAGCACACTCCTAGTATTGGTGAGAGGCAATGTCCCCTTTGGCAACACAACATTGATATTTTAAGGTAAGAAAAACTTTCCCAGTCGCTAGTTTTAGACACCCTTTTCCTCACAGCTGCCCGTGACGTGTCCACACTCAGGGTGATGACGACGCTCTGGCCATCTTCTGTTTTGATTCACTTCAGCCCTGGCTGCCCAGGCTGGTTGCTGTCCTGGCAGATGCTGATGCGGGGGTCTCCAGCACGTGTAAAGGACTCCTCGCAGCATTGTTCCCCTGGCAGTGGACCGCAGTGGGGATTGGTACCACAAGAGTCCCGTTTTGCGTTACAGTTTTTACTGGTAGCTGGTGTTGACCTAGAGGTGTCTGTTGTACTGATAACGAAGATTCTCATCAATCTAACACTGACCTACTACCTGGCTTCTGTAATCACGCTCACCTATTGCATCAGCCTCCTGAGACCACACCCCTCGGACCACCCCGACCTAATAAGAGTGGAAAAAAACCAGTAGGCGGGCTCAGAATTTGGTGGTAAGTCCGCTCTGAGCCCGCCAGCAAATAAACCTTGATTCTCTGACTCCCTGTGTGCCGCTTGGTTTGTCTTTGGAACCACACACTGTAACAGTTGCTACAACACTCCTACAGTGACCATCTGGACAGAGGTGGTCTGTGACATCTGAATGATCTGGCTGGCAGCACCTAATGTGCCATGGCTAATTACAGCAACAGGTTCTACTTTTACTTCCCTGTGATTTCTATTCTCTTGCAGCTGGGCCCTAGCAGAGTCCAACACAGCTGTCTGAGTGACTAGGGCTTGTCCTGAGACAGTGTAGGTGTTTGCTGGGGCCAGTCAAGCCACGCTGGTGACTGTCACTGCTGGTATCTGGTGGAGGACGTGAACTGGCTGCACAAAGGGTGGCTGGAAGGTCACTAGGTCACCACCTTGCAGTGGTCACTAGGGTGGCAGCAGTATAGGCAGCAGGCTTAGCCACCTGTAGTAGCTGCCACTGAATGGTGATCAAGACCAGCTGGCTGGACAGAGGTGACTCTGGTGAGCTTTGGGCAAACCAGGCTTCTTGGATGATGGCAAGTCTGGGGTGTGAGTTGCCAGGCTCAGGCTCCCGATGGGCTGGCAAGGCTTCCCTCCACAGGCTCTCAGGGCTCTGGGGCCACTGCAGTGAGCAGACACTACTCCAGCGTGACTGGGAGAGGCTCCTAGAAGAGAGTGGTCACAGAGAGGTTCTAAAGCAAGGTACACTCCTAGGCTGCCTTTTCCTAAAAGCCTGCTCTGTTAATTTGCTTTCAGAGGCAGGATCTCTACCTTTCAGAATGAGCCTCTGCCTGGTTCTTCCTGGGACTGTGGTACTTCGATGAAATAACAATTGAGACAGAGATTGTCAGGAACTGAATTCTGCCACTCCTTGTCAGTCTTGTAGTATGGATAATTTTTAGTGATGTGCATATAAATTCCATTTAGGATGAGTTGTTTACCAGGAGCCATTGTAATTGCTTGTACTATTGTGCATAGGAATAAGGTGGCTTTGAATCATTCTTTGGGCTTCCTCCACCGGAAGCTTCCTTTTCATTTTCTGGGTGCGAGTTTTCAGCCACTATATTGAGGTCAGAGGGCATCAATGGGCCCATTTTGAAACCTGAAGACTCCACTTCCCGGGGGCTGGATGGGCAGGAGTTGGCAGCACTGATAGTTCCCGCTGGGGAGGGAAGGGAGATGATGAGGTGGGCCATGGTGTTTGGAATGTTGATGGTCAGAGGCGAGAGGTGCGGCTGCACAGCCTTCGCTGGGGACTCAGGCACCTTTTGCTTCTTCTTCTTCTGGCCGGATAGGGAAGTGAAAGTTAATTTGAAGTCTGTGCTTGGAAACCTGGTGCATGAAGCTTGGAAGCTGCAGCAGCAGCACCTGGTGCCTCTGGAACACCTGTCTACAAACACGCTGTTCTGGCCAAGGCAATGCAACTCGAAATCGCCACTTTAGGCCTGGGCTGTGCAGGCAGTGGGTCCCAGGCTGTCCAGTCATGGCCAGCGCTGCTGCTCACGGTCGTCAAGATCTTGAGGTGGCACTGGGAGATGAAGCTCGAGTGGCCCATGCTCACATCCACTGAGCCCTGCGACCAGATGCACTTGATGGTCGCCGAGTGCTTGGTAATTAGGTACTCGAATTGGCAGCCCTCCAGCTGCGCCACTTCCCCGCAGCCTGGCCAGGACCACCACCCCTGGCCCCGCCGCCCATGATGGGGCGCTGCTGAAGCCACTGCCATCGGCCTGAGTGAGAGTCCACCGCCACTCACTGGGAGCTAGGAGCCAGAGCAGAGGCCTTCGGTTTGCCAGGGAGCAAGCCAATTAGCAGCGGCTAGTGGCCTCAATCTCGATTTAATAAATTTATAATGTAAAATTCAAGCACATATAAACCACTAAGAAATTTCAACAGAATACAAATAAAAGCCAATGAGAAGGAAATCAAAATAGTACCCTACAAAACTTTATTGAATGCAAAGAAGGAAGTGATGGAGGGAATAAAGAAAAAAAAGGTAAGAGGTACACAGGATACAAATAGTAAAATAGCATAGATAAGTTCCTCCTTATCAGTAATTAATTAAGTGTAAACATATGAAACTCTACAATGAAAAGGAAGATACTGGAGGAATGTATTTTAAACAAACAACAAAATGATCCAAGTATGTGTTATCTACAAAAGCTATATTTTATATTCAAAGATATATATATGTATATATGTTGAAAGTGAAAGGATAGAAAAACATATTCCATGCAACTTTAGGTGTCTATGTTATTATCAGACAAAATAAACTCTAAGCCAAAACCTTTTATAAAAGATACAGGCCATTATTTATTGAAAAAACAATTGATTCATCAAAAAGATACAATTACAAACATTTATGCACCAAGCAACAGAACGCCAAAATATATGAGACAAGTATTGACAAAATGGAGAGAAGAAAAATATTTTACAATACAGGTTGGAAACTTTAATACCCCATTTTCTTTAATGGATAGATGATCTGGACAGAAGATCAGTAAGGAAAGGAAGATTTGAAAAGTGCTATAAACCAGCCAAACAGAGAAGACATAAAGAAATTCCTCCACAGAGCATAATGCACATTTCTATCAAGCCCAGATGGAAAATTCTCCAGGTTAGACCACATAGTAGAGCAGAAAATAAGTGACAAGAAATGTAAAAAGACGGAAGTTATAACAAGTATCTTCTCTGACCACAATAGAATGAAGCCAGACATCAAAAACAAAAGGAAAAATGCAAACTTCGTAAATAGGAAATTAAACAGCACAGTCATAAGCAATCAATGAAACAAAGAAGATAATACAAAAGAAATTGGAAAATACTGAGAGGGAAATAAAAATGAAAACACAATATAACAGAACATAGATTCAGTGAATGCAGTGTTTAGCGGGATGGTTAAAGCAGTGAATGCCTATATGAAACAAGAAGAAATGTCTTGAATGACCCTATATTACAATAGAAGGACTTAGAAAAATAAAGGCAAATGACACCCAAGCCTAATAGAACAAAGGACTAATAAATATTACAGTGAAGACAAATAAAATTGAGAGGAGAAAAACATTAGAGAAAATGAACAAAACTAAAAGTTAGTTCTCCGATAGGATTAACAAAATTGATAAATATGTAGGTACACTGACCAAGAATATAGAAGAGAGGATATGAATATTTACAATCATAAATGAAAGTGGAGACACTAATAAATACCTTACAGAAATAAAATGGATTATAGAAGAATGTTATCAGCAGTTGCACAAAGAGATAACCTGAATGAAATGAACAAACTTCTATAAACACATACATTACTGAAAGTGACTGATGATGAAACAGAAAATAGGAACAAACCTATAAAATATAAAGAGGCTGAATCAGAAAAAGAAATCATTCAAATATATTAGAGCAACTCCCAACAAAGAAAAACAGTACCAGATGGCTTTCCTGGTTAAGTCTACCAAATATTTCAGAATTTTTAGGCCGGGCGCGGTGGCTCACGCCTGTAATCCTAGCACTCTGGGAGGCCGAGGTGGGCGGATCGTTTGAGCTCAGGAGTTCGAGACCAGGCTGAGCAAGAGTGAGACCCCATCTCTACTAAATATAGAAAGAAATTATTTGGACAGCTAAAAATATATATAGAAAAAATTAGCCGGGCATGGTGGCGCATGCCTGTAGTCCCAGCTACTCGGGAGGCTGAGACAGGAGGATCGCTTGAGCTCAGGAGTTTGAGGTTGCTGTGAGCTAGGCTAACGCCACGGCACTCACTCTAGCCTGGGCAACAGAGTGAGACTCTGTCTCAAAAAAAAAAAAAAAAAAAAGAATTTTTAAAAATCCTCCTCAGACTCTTACAAAAAATAGAAGAGGTAAGGTCACTTCCAAATATATTCTGTGGAGCCAGAATTGCCCTGATCTGAAATACAGATAAAGACACCAAAAGAAAATTAGAGATCAATATTCCTTATGGTCATACGTGCAAAAGAGCCTGAACAAAATACTAGCTAATTGAATCAAACAGTATATTTAAAGGATAATACACAAAAAGCAAGTGGAATTATTTCAGGAATGCAAGATTAATTCAATATCAGAAAATAAATTAATTTAATAACACAATAATAGAATTGAGGAGGAAAACACACACAGCAAATCAGCAAATGCAGAAAAAGCATTTAAATAACAACAAAATCTCTTAGCCAGTATGGTTGCACATACCTGTAGTCCCTGCTACTCAGGTGGCTGAGGCAGGAGGATTACTTGGGTCTAGAGGAGTTGAAGGCTGCAGTGCTCTCTACATTGTGCCTGTGAAGCCACTGCACTCCAGCCAGGGCAACATAGTGAGAATTCTCTCTAAAAATTAAACAAACAAACAAACAAACAAAAAAACCCCCACATTTTTCTTTTTTTTTATTGACACCTGGCAAATCTACTTTGAATCCATTCTGTTATATGAAGAGGTGTACGTATATGTGTGTGTATGTATACACATTTATTATTATTATTATTTCAGCATATTGTGAAGGTAGAAAAGTGTAGGTTATGTATATTGCCCTTGCTCCCCCCCCCAAGACAGAGCTTCAAACGTGTCCATCCCCTAGACAGTGCGCATCACACTTATTATGTATGTATACATCCATGCCCTCCCCCACCCACGTCTGCCCGACACCCGATCGATGTTATTCATGAATGTGCACTTAGATGATGATCAGTGAAACCAATTTGCTGGTGAGTACATGTGGTGTTTATTTTTCCATTCTTGGAATACTTCACTTAGTAGAATGGGTTCCAACTCTATCCATGAAAATACAAGAAGTGCTATATCATCATTGTTTTTTATCACTGAGTAGTACTCCATGGTATACAAAAAAAAAAACATTTTTGATGAAAGCAGTCAACAAACTATAAATTGGAAAAAGAGCATTTATTAAAAAAATTAACAAGTCAGTGGGTAAAGGCTAAAATTTCTCCACACCAGCTAAGATTGGGAACAAGAGAAGGATGCTCACTTTTCTCCACTTTATTCAACATTGCACTAGAAGACATAATCAGGGAAATTAGGCAGGAAAAATAATAAAACCCATTCAAATTGAGAAAGAAAAAGTAAAATTCTTGCTATTTACATATGGCATGATACTGGCTTTAGAAAAACTCACATAATCCATAAAAATTTATCAGAGCTAATGAATAATTCAGTAGAATTGGAGGACACAAAATTAACATACAAAGATCCATGATGTTTCTATATACCAGCAATCATCAACCTGAAGTAAAAATTAAAAAAAAGAATTCCACAGAATAGAAAATACTCTTGAACTATGGAATAATTTTAATCAAGGAGGTGAAATAATTGAATGCTGAAAATTACAAATATTTCTAAAACTTAAAGAACAGCCTAATAAATGAAATTGCACCCAGTGTTCATGGATTAAAAAATTCATATTGTTAAGATGGCAATACTCCACAAAGTGATCTATATAGTCAATGTATTCCCTATTTTAAAAAGTGCCTGTCTTTTCAGAAGTGGGAAAGTATATTCTCAAATACATATGGAATTGTCCACCTAATAGCCAAAAAAAAAAAAAAAATACGAAAAATAGAAAAATATATGAGAACTCACACTTTCCAGTTTTAAAATATATTACAAAACTGCAGAATCAAAACTGTGATAATGGCAAATGGGTAGAAAAATAAATATATGGAATACAACTGAGAGTCCACAAATAAACCCATATAATTATTGTCAATTGATTTTTTTTATAGTCACACTTGCATTTGATTAAAAAAATACAAAAATACTCACTCGTGGTTCCTGTATGAATTCTAATTAAGAAACATTACTTTCAGAATAATAATACTCGGTGATAATTTTCAGAAGACTAAGAGCTTCTTTACCATTTAAGGGGTACATAGGGTGCAGGTGTTTCCGTGAATGTATTCTTAAATAAGAGACTACACCACTCTAATTTGCCTAGCTGTAGCTCTGTTCCAGGTTACTGACTGCTAGTTCATGTTCCAGATTTTCTTTGTCAACAGGTTACTTAGAAAAGAGGCACCTCCAAAGTCTTAGAGTGAATTGGGAAAGGGCTGGTTAAATGAGGAAACAGGCTATCATTCCCCTGGAAAGTTCATCGTTTCCTTTCTCAATGTATCTTTTTATTGAGAACTTCTATTTTTTATCCTGTATTCCTCCTCTGTCATCTCACACTCTGGCTCTACCTGCTGTATTTTGGCCACCTGCACCTCATTCATTTGTATCGGTTGTAAGATGGAAATTGGTTGATGGGGTTCTTCCTCATGTGTCTTTTTTTTTTTTTTTTACATTTATTTATTTTTATTTATTTTTATTTTTTGTTTGTTTTTCAGCTCATTAAGGGGGTACAAAAGATCAGGCTATATACATTGCCCATGCCTCCCCATCCCCCCGAGTCTGAGCTTTAGTTGTGTCCATTCCCTAGACAGTGCACATCACTCTCATCATATAGGTGTGCACTCCTCCCCTCCCCCCACCCCATCCCCCCCAGAGAGAACTTCAAACGTGTCCATTCCCCAGGCAGTGCGCATCGCACTCATCAAGTAGGTATACACCCATCCCTTCCACCCAGCCCCGACCTCTGTCCGATACCCAATTGGTGTTATTCCCAAATGTGCACTCAGGGAAACCAGTTTGCTGGTGAGTACATGTGGTGCTTGTTTTTCCATTCTTGGGATACTTCACTTAATAGAATGGGTTCCAGCTCACTCCAGGAGAACCAAAGAGATGCCATATCGCCATCATTTCTAATAGCTGAGTAATATTCCATGGTATACATATACCACATTTTGCTAATCCATTCATGAATCGATGGGCATTTGGGTTGTTTCCACATCTTTGCGATTGTGAATTGTGCTGCTATAAACATTCGGGTGCAGGTGTCTTTTTTATAGAATGACTTTTGTTCTTCTGGGTAGATGCCCAGTAATGGGATTGCTGGATCGAATGGTAGGTCTACTTGAATCTGTTTAAGGTATCTCCACATTGCTTTCCACAGGGGCTGCACTAGTTTACAGTCCCACCAGCAGTGTATGAGAGTACCTGTCTCTCCACACCCACGCCAACATGTATAGTTTTGGGACTTTTTGATAAAGGCCGTTCTCACTGGAGTTAAGTGATATCTCATTGTGGTTTTGATTTGCATTTCCCTGATGATTAGAGATGTTGAACACTTTTTCATATGTTTGTTAGCCATTTTTATATCTTCTTTTGAAAAATTTCTATTCATGTCCTTTGCCCACTTTTTGATAGGGTTGTTCGATTTTTTCTTACTGATTTTCCTGAGTTCTAAGGAATCAAAACAGCAATAAAAAACCTTCCCAAAAAGAAAAGCCCTGGACCAGATGGGTTCACACCTGAATTCTACCATACCTACAAAGAAGAACTGGTGCCCATCCTACATAATCTATTCTCCAATATAGAGAAGGATGGGATTCTCCCCAACACTTTTTACCAAGCCAACATAATCCTGATACCAAAACCAGGAAAGGATGCAACTAAAACAGAGAACTATAGACCAATTTCTCTTATGAATATAGATGCAAAAATTCTCAATAAAATTCTAGCAAATCGAATCCAAGTGCTTATCAAAAAAATAATCCATCACGACCAAGTGGGCTTCATCCCAGAGATGCAGGGATGGTTTAACATACACAAATCTATAAATGTAATTCATCACATAAATAGAAGCAAAAATAAAGATCATATGATACTCTCAATAGATGCAGAAAAAGCATTCGACAAAATTCAACACCCTTTTATGATAAGAACACTCAAAAAAATAGGCATAGACGGGGCCTATCTAAAAATGATACAAGCCATATATGACAAACCCACAGCCAACATCATACTGAATGGGGAAAAACTGAAAGCATTCCCACTTCGAACTGGAACCAGACAAGGCTCCCCACTGTCCCCATTATTTTCAACATAGTATTGGAAGTCCTTGCAAGAGCTATTAGGCAAGAGAGCAGAATCAAGGGAGTCCAAATAGGGACAGAAGAGATCAAACTCTCACTCTTTGCTGATGATATGATGTTATATCTAGGAAACCCCAAGATTTCAACCAAGAGACTCCTGGAATTGATTAATGAATTCAGCAAAGTCTCAGGATACAAAATCAATACACACAAATCAGAGGCATTCATATACGCCAATAACAGTCAAATGGAGAACCAAATTAAGGACTCAATACCCTTCAAAATAGCAACAAAGAAAATAAAATATCTAGGAATATATCTAACTAAGGAGGTAAAGGACCTCTATAGGGAGAACTATGAAACTCTGAGGAAGGAAATCGCAGAACATGTAAATAGGTGGAAAACCATACCATGCTCATGGATCAGAACAATCAACATTGTTAAAATGTCTATACTGCCCAAAGTTATCTACAGATTCAATGCAATCCCTATTAAATTACCAACATCTTTTTTCACAGACATAGAAAAAATAATTTTACACTTTGTATGGAACCAGAGAAGACCCCGTTTAGCAAAAGCAATATTAAACAACAAAAACAAAATGGGAGGTATTAATTTGCCAGACTTCAAACTTTACTACAAGGCTGTGGTTCTAAAAACAGCCTGGTACTGGCACAAGTGCCGAGACACAGACCAGTGGAACAGAACAGAAAATCCAAATATAAAACCATCCTCATATAGCCATCTAATCTTTGACAAAGCAGAAAAAAACATACTCTGGGGAAAAGATTCCTTATTTAATAAATGGTGCTGGGAAAACTGGATAGCCACATGTAGAAGACTAAAACAGGACACACAGCTCTCACCCCTCACAAAAATCAAATCACGGTGGTTAACAGACTTAAACCTTAGGTCAGAAACTATTAGAATTCTAGAAGAAAACGTAGGTAAGACTCTTACAGACATTGGCCTAGGCAAAGAATTTATGAAGAAGACCCCTAAGGCAATCACAGCAGCAACAAAAATAAATAAATGGGACCTGATCAAATTAAAAAGCTTCTGCACAGCCAAAGAAACAGTCACAAGAGTAAATAGACAACCTACAGAATGGGAAAATGTTTTCGCATACTACACATCAGATAAAGGACTCATGTGTCTTTTTAAAAGCACCTTCCTGGGAGATTTTCCTCCTGTAGTTTTTATTGGAAGTTATTCTGACAGCTGAATAACAGGTGGAGCAGTCCCCTCACATACTGGGAAGCAAGGAACTCTTTCTCGTCGTTGCACAGTTCTCTATAAGCAGCAGCAAATGATTCTGGGCTGCAGCGTGGGGCGGTATTCGGCCTCTTCTTCCCCCCATCCCTGACTCTGCAGGAAGTAGAGCTGCTCAAGGGCATCGTGTTGGCAATCTTCTCCTTCCCCAGGATGTGGGTACTCAGAAGTGGGCTGACACTGCGCTTCACTTTCTGTTTCCTTTCACCGCCTGTAATTGATTTGGTGCCAGGCTTGAAGTTCTCCAGCACTTCAGCTGTGTGGAAAACCGCCGCGGTACGCTCCTTGCATTCAGCTAAGAGTTGCATGCGTGGCAAGCGCTGGCCAGGTGTGTCGCTTGAGGGCAGTATTTCCTATATCGCATCACTTTTCTTACGTTCTAGCACATATTCAGAATTTTCTACTAAAGCAAGCAAGAGGCTCTTTTCCAATTCGGAGAGGTATTTGGCAGGTTTTATAATTTTGTCCTTTTGTGTTTTTCATTATATTCCATCTGGACACTAGCTATGTGAGTCCCACTGCGGCGCAAAGAGGCAGCAGCAACATCTGGCCACCAGAGAAAGGGTCACAGCAGGTCCCCTAGGGAGCCTGAGCTAACAATTGATTGTGAACAAGGGTGTAGATGCATTTCAGTGGGAGGGGGGAAGAGTTGTCAACAAATAGTGCTAGAAAAACTGGATATCAACCATGCAGAACGAATGAAGCTGGACTCCTAGCACAAACCTGTACAAAATTGACTCAAAATGAATCATTTACGCTCATGCAAAGGTAAATGTATTTCTGTGTGTTCAACCCCACTTGTGTTTTAATTGGGTCCCCTTATCACCTGTACTCTGACAAACATTTTTCTGTCTGAAGTGATCCTTGGGCGTATTCCTGTCACTGGATGTTCAAGGCTTTGTTCCCAGAGGCTTTGCAGGTGATGGCATGGACATGCCACATTTTATATAAAGCACAACATAATTGACCTTTTAAGACAACATAAGAATGGTACGTTTTTCATCTGAAGACATTCTTAAAAATAGCTACATAGAAAATTTGTTTAAACCATTAATCAGACCTTGACTTGGAGAAGCTGCGAAGAGAGACTTTGTTCTCTTCCCCAGGTTAAGAACATACATTACTCACCAGTAAATACTTTGTGGTTAGAGTCTCAATGCAATGTCACAGACTTATCTTATTCTGTGAAACAATTAAAAACAATTAAAAAATTTCCTTAAGGGATTAGGTCAAACTAGTAAGGAAATGGTTAATTCTTTCAAGCAAATAGCAAGTAGGCAGAATTCTTATCATATTTTTATTTTTATATAAAATTAAATCATGGCTGATGATTGTTTTATGCTGCCTCTACTGATTAACAATTCTTTTTTTTTTTTTTATTTCATCTTATTGTTATGGGGGATACAGAATTTCAGGTTACATATGTTGACCATGTACTGCCTTTCCCCCCAAGTCAGAGCTCCAGGCGTGTCTGATCCCCAGATAGTGCGCGTTGCACCCATCATGTAGGTATATGTCCCTCCCTTCCCCAACCCCCCTTCCCGAGTCAGCACCTTCAAGTGTTACCATTCCCCAAACGGTTCGCAGTGCACTCATTGTGTAGGCATACCCCCATCCCCTCCCCCACGCCCCACCTCAGTCTGATATCCGATTGGTGTCATTCCCAGATGTGTATTTAGGTGATGTTCAGGGAAACCAATTTTCTGGTGATTACATGTGATGCTTGTTTTTTAAAGAAAACTTTACTTAACATCAACTTGAAAAACACACAGAACTATGTTTGTAGACGTTCCAGAAAGACAAGAACACCAATATTAAAGCAAAAAAAAAAATTGAAAAACAGTTTGTAGGCAGATACAGAGATAATAAATAAAAATATTTTTATATTTTATAAAAATTTATTGAAATGTAATGAATCAATTTCACTTTTTAGTTTTGATCACTATCCTTTTGTCTTTTCAAATCATTTTAATATTTTTATACTAAAAGTGTATTATGTGGGTGTGTGGGCATGAAAGTGTGTACAATTTATAAATATTTGGGAATAATAGTGTACAACTTTTTCATGAACATTTTGAATGTGAGTATGTAATGAAGTGTACCTAAATATTTCTCAAAGGTTTATGTATAACAATAGTTAATATTTTTAATGTGGCAAATCTAATTTAGAAAATTGTTACGATCTTTAATCTAGCAACTAAAATAATCCTTTTTAATTTTTCTAAAGAATATTGAATATTTTCTTATTTACAAATACCAATAACCAGAAAAGGAAAAGTGTAAACCTTCCACTCTTACCAATTACAGAGGAAAACATTTTTAAAAATTCCTTTGAATATTTGTGGCATTCAGGAACATGCTATCCTCTCCTTATTGCTATCTTTCTTTCATTTCTATTTAATCTTTGTTTTATTTGTAACTCCTCTTTACTGCTTGTACTAGGAAATTTTCAATAAATATCTGTCATGCCTTATACCTAAGATGGTTTAAGTTCCATAAGTCTCTCTAAAATTATCATGGTCAAAATTTAAAAAATTTTCAAAAGTCAGTATATTTTTATTAAAAAACATACATGTGCATAAAGTAGTTATATTTTTATTTGTCAAAATTATTGGAGGTCCTATGTAAGAATTGGATGGTAATTTGCAAATTGGTTTTTACATATGACTTCAGTCTGTTGCTTTGTAAGCTAGAGTTTCCCTGTAAGAATGATACATGGAAAACAAAGTCAAATACATAAAAAAAGCAATTCCAAGTTGTAACTTGCTCATATAAACAAAAAAATACATCAAGTATGTTTAATTAATTCAAACTAGCTAGTGGACAATTTACTAAGTTCTATTAGTGAAACAAAAAAGTGGTAGGTAGTTCAGTATAAAAAAAGAAAATGTCTCCACAGCTTTATACTACCATCCAGATTTTAAAGACATATCTGACCTTTCCATGTAATATTTTTATAGAGTGAAAAGTCTTGCAGGTTCTTAAACATATTTGCTTTTCTTGTCACCCATTACTAACCAAAATTTTCACATTTATTTGTGTTCTTATATATTGTAGTATTTTCCCCCTCACAGAAAACAAGCAATTAAAAATAGTAATAATTTCCTTCTTCCACTAAAACCTCACTTTCAGAACAGCTTTTAGATGGTTGTGTGTAATCAGTAAATATTTTGAAAAACTAAGACTTTAGCCTGTACTTCTCACAAGGGATATGAGTTTTATTATTTCAAACCTACATTCAATATATTGATTTATGGAGATTGGGAAAGAACATACCTTATTGTGGACCTAGTCATTTGTAAATAATTAGGATAAGGAAGAATTTTAGTGGCCAATCAGTTACATTAAAATGCATTTCTTTATTAACTGTCACATGTATAGATATGTACTTGGTACTAAAAGTTAAAAAAATTTCAGTCAAAAATTCAAAGAATTTACACAAATGTATGGGTGACAAACACATACAACATTCCTATAATTCAATATAAAATTTAAATTTTAAACAAAATGTAGGTAGAAGAATAAATCTGAATTTATTAGGAAGGTTCAAAGCAAAAGCGGTATTTGAGTTGGATTTGAAGACTAGATAGATGGTAAGGGAAGAGCATGATATTACAGGCAAAGAAGGAAAGTGGCACAGTCAGAGACCAGTTTAGGTTTATTCTGAGAATGAGGAGTGTACTCAGGTGAGGACTTCAGGTTTGTATAGAGAAGAATGAGAATTAGGGACAGAAAAATATATTGCATATAGATTTTGCAAGACAAAAAATATTCCAGTCTCGTGAAATGTAACTTATAAACAACTTGGGCTGTCTACTCACACATACAGCCTTGTGGAACACATGCACTTTCAGAGATGATCTGAAAGCTGATAAGAAAAGTGACTTTCCTGAGGGAGATGGTGGTTAATGTGAGAAGATGCTGAAGAGGAAAATGGTTGGATAAGGTGGGGGATATAACCATTTATGTCACTCATGGGATTTAACTGGTAAGAGCTCTTTCAAAAGTGGTATGATCAGTAGTGCCAAAAATCTATTATATTAATATTATTATGATATATAGATGATACCTTTAGGAAAAAGAAAATGTAATGAAAAGAATGGTCATGACTAAGAAAAACCATTTTACAGACAGAGGAATCTTAAACTTTATGCAGGTAAAAGCATGAAGTAAGAAACATTATGACAAGCAGAGCTTTAGGAAAACAAAATAGAACAAAAAAATAGAATCAGAATAAATCCATGCTAGAGGCTTTTAAGAATTTTGTAATAATCTGCTGGAAACAGCAAATAAATAAGTAAATGGAGTCTGGGCACGTGGCTAACACCTGTAATCCTAGCACTCTGGGAGGCCAAGGTGGGAGGATTCCTTGAGGTCAGGAGTTCGAGGCCAGCCTGAGCAAGAGCAAGACCCTGTCTCTACTAAAATTAGAAAAAAATAGCCAGGCAACTAAAAATAGAAACAAAAAATTAGCCAAGTGTGGTGCCTTTCGCCTGTAGTCCCTGCTCCTGGGGAGGCTGAGGCAGGAGGATTGCTTGAGCCCAGGAATTTGAGGTTGCTGTGAGCTAGGCTGATGCCACAGCACTGATTCTAGCCCGGGCAATAAAGCAAGACTCTGTCTCAAAAAAATTAAAAAAAAAAGTAAGTGGAGATGACCTGGGCAGTGATGGACAGGGCAAGGGTCATGAAATATTAGTATTGAGAAGGATTCCAGTGGAATCATGGGAGGCAAATATGGAATTATGGAAAATGTTTTAAGCTATAAATAAGTCAGATTCAAGTTGAGGCACAAAAAACTGCAATGCCTGCAGCCAGCACTGGCCAACAGAAAGGGCCCAATTCTTCTCCATGACAACACCTGACCACACACCACACAACCAACACTTCAAAAGTTGAATTAAGTGGGCTATGAAGTTTTGTCTCATCTGCCAAATTCACCTAACTTCTTGCCAATCGACTACCACCTCTTCAAGCCTCTCAACAACTGTTTGCAGGGAAAATGCTTCCACAACCAGCAGGATGCAGAAAATACTTTCCAAGAGTTTGTGGAGATCCCAAAGCATGGCTTTTTACACTACAGGAAAAAACAAACTTACTCCTCACTGACAAAAACGTGTTGATTGTAATGGTTACTATTTTGATCAATAAATGTGTTATAATGATTTAAAATTCATGGTCCAAAACCACAATTATTTTTGCACCAAATCTAAGAAAAAGACTCCATCTAGTATATCAAAGGGCATGATGTCAGCAGGGACCAGATGTTCAGAGACTACACCCAACCAGATAAGAATGTAACCCTTTACTACCAGTCCTCCCCAGAGGACTGAAGGGTGATAAAAACAGCAGGGCTTCACCAGCTAGGTGAGGTCATCTCTATAGACACCATCTTGCTGTCACTTGTGGTCAGCACCTGGCATTTTCTTTTGAAAGATGTTGATGATCATGCAGATCAGCCCAAGATATTCTTCTTGTCCATGTTGCTCTCCTTGGACTGGTTCATTAACTCCTTTTCATGTCCTCTTTCTTTTGATGTTAAATGTTACTTTGTTGGATATGAAAATTTTAATCTATAACATGTATATATTAAGTATACTATTATGTATGGTTTGCAATATTGACAGACCTGTGGATTCACTTGCACCTGTGTACCAATGGCTCTGACTACTGAGAGAGCCGGTTGTACTAAAGAGAATTTTCTTTTTGGAAACTCCATGAAGCTCACAGCTTTTATGATTAAAATAGCATCAGTAAATTCTGGACTTGCGAAAAGACACCATACATGGAGCTAGTTCTGTCTGAACCTGTGCCACTCAAGACAATATGCTTTACCGATCTCATGCTTGGATGGTATGCCATTGTCAAGTGTTATAAAGGTGTGGAAACTATTGATCTCAATATCTGCACATGTCTGAAGAAGATAAATGTTAAGACATGACTGTTGCTGATAACAACAGAGCACCTAATGAAGGCAACTGTTAGATCTCTGCTACATATCAATATCCAGGCTGAATGGGTTGTCCAACTCCTAATAAAATTTAACTGTTACTGAAATTTACTCCCTTACAGGCATTTTACACATATCAAGTAATTCAATCTTCATTAAAACAATAAATATCATAGGCTGAATATGATATAAGTCAGTGAATTTCACTTCTGTAGGTCTTGCTCAGATAACTAATTGAAATACTTTATCCTTAGCAGTTTGATATATTATCAACTCAGGTGTGGTTATGCAAATCAAAAGACCAATAGTAGACCTATACACAAAAACCAATTGTGTAAGACAGAAATCAAAACTTTCAAGAAAAATATATGAAGTGGATTTCATCATACTATGTTTCCTAATTTTTGTCTTTCTGCCTTCCCAGTCAACCAGAATTTCTAGCAAATGGTCAGTTCCACCATGATTTCTCAGTTCCTCTTCATGGGCTTTGCTAAAGGCTGGAAACTAAGGTACTTGCACTCCATACTATTCCTATGACGTACTTGGCAACCTGTTTGGGAATCTTTTCATCACCATTGTCACCCGTGTCAACCAGAACGTTCACAGGCCCTTGTATTCCTGAGGAATTTGTGCATTATGAATATGTGCTATATTTCTATCACTGCCTCCAATGTCTGTGTTAACTCCGTCACTGAAAACAGGGCCCTCTCAGTGGATGGGTGTACAACTCAGATCTTCTGGGACATTTGTTGTGTGTATGTAGTTTCTTTTCCTCACCATCATGGCCCACAACCACTGTGTGGCCATCTGGTAGGCCCTCCATTCCCCAGTCCTCATATACCATCACTTTTGTGTCTGAATAACACTGGCTTCCATACTCAGTGGTCTCTTCTATGCAGGCATGCACACTGTCAACACCTTCCACTGGTCCTTCTGTGGTTCATCAATTCTCCTGTGATGTGCCCCCTCTGTTGAGGCTCTCTTGCTGTGACCCCTCCAGCAATGTGCTCTTACTTCTTGCCTCTGCCATAGGAGTTTGTGGTGGCTGCTCTAACTTAATGCCCATGTTATATATTTGCACATTTTCTAATGTGCTCAAATTTCCAACCAGACAGTGAAGAAAGACCTTTTCTCACCCATGCCTCTTTTTTTTTTTTTTTTTTTTTTGAGACAGAGTCTCACTCTGTTGCCCAGGCTAGAGTGAGTGCGATGGCGTTAGCCTAGCTCACAGCAACCTCAAACTCCTGAGCTCAAGGGATCCTCCTGTCTCAGCCTCCCGAGTAGCTGGGACTACAGGCATGCACCACCATGCCCGGCTAATTTTTTCTATATATATTTTTAGCTGTCCATATAATTTCTTTCTATTTTTAGTAGAGATGGGGTCTCGCTCTTGCTCAGGCTGGTCTCGAACTCCTGAGCTCAAACGATCTGCCCACCTCGGCCTCCCAGAGTGCTAGGATTACAGGCGTGAGCCACCGCGCCCGGCCACCCATGCCTCTTATATACAAACAGTGTCTGTCTTCCTCAGTTCTCTCATGTGTATGTACCTACAGGCTTGGGTAACTTCTGAAACAATTCAGGATATAATTCTGTCTGTATTTTATACTATATAGCTTCCATTCTTGAATCCTATTATAGTTGTGTGAGAAGAAGTATAGAAAGGTTGGCACCACATCTAAATTTTTCTGTACTCACCTTTTTATACTCACCTTTTCTGGTATTATAAGGATTAAGTCACACAATGTAAAGGCTTCTTCCCAGTGCAACATACCATACTTATGAGCACATAGTACATGCTCAGTAGACATTGCATTATGCTGGTCTTCACTTTGGAAAATAAGTATCTATGTTGTGATGACTGTTGGGCATAAGACACTCTGTATGCTGTGCTTGCTGTCCCTAGCTGAGTGCTACTAATAATGGATCTAGGTTGAGCAACATCAGCACTAAAACCAGACTTGACAAAGAAGCCAATTAATGTCCCCCTTCCACACCAGCAGATCACATTTCTTAGAGTGAGGCCCACAATACCACATGATTTCTATTCACATTGATGGTTCAGAGACAATTTTTAAGTAATTGCCTCTCAGCTCAGTCTTTCAATTAGGATTATCTGGCTAGCTTGAAAGAAACACCATCACCTGTCTATTGGGCTGGGTGGGAACATCCATGTGGATTTAATTGTGCCCCAAATAATTCTAATTTGATACCAGGGTTAATAATTAGAACTCTCAAATACATTCATGAGACTGAGTTTAGACTGTTCCAGAGAGAAGTCACAGGGCCTGCTGTTTTGGGTTTTGTAGGGGAAGATCAGTGTGGTCCAGATTCCCACTGCTGTAGCAGAAAGTCCTGGCACATGTGGCAGGGGGAGGTCACCAAGGGAAAGACAGGAGAACCTCACATTTTAATCTCCATCAGGAGACATCATACCTGACTGTATCCTGTGACTAAGAACCAGTGAGTATAGCCTTTTCTGCATTTTGTGGTCCTCCTGCTTGTGGATGCTGTGTAAACAGGTGAAGAGATTGTGCTGACTCCTTTCAGGGCATAGTCTCAAGATGTAATTCTGATTGTTCTACCCAGTCTCGCCTGAAAAGAAATTTCAGAGTAGGAGAAGGAGAAGGAGAAATGGCTGTTTTTCAGGTAAGTGTGTCCCAGGTTAGGGGCTGTGTCCACTGTTCCTCCTGGAATGTCATGCAGAACTTCAATTTTTTAGAACTTGTAAGCCTTTACTTTTTTACTTCTGATGTTTATGCCTAATGAGTTTTTTTCCACTACATTTTTTTTCCATTTCTTCTTAGGATGGTCAAGGAGCCCTGGAAAATCCTTCCTCCCTATATAATAAAACCTGCTCTACATTCTCTTCACCCAAGCTTCTTAATAAAATAATCAAGTTTCATAATAAATGTGTGATATGTAATATTGAAAATGTTCCCATTGGGACAGGTCAACTTATAATAGTGTGGATATCTGATATTCCTATTGGGGATGGGATAGGGTCTTTGTATTTGAGTGAAGAAGGGGAACATGTACTCTCAAGGTTTGATCTAGATGTTTTCATCGGCTCTATGTGAAATAGCATTTGGAAAATGCAGAAAGAGGATAGCATTGATTGCCTAGGATAACAAGAAAATTATGGAAAAATAAAAAAATAGAAGACTTGCTCTGTATAATGAAAAAGTATTTACATGCAGTATTAAAGATGACAAAACATGGGAAATATCTATAACTTGAACTTTGCATAAAACTGATGATTCTTCATGGTTACATATTGTTTGGGCACTACCATCCCAGCAGTGATTTTTTTATCCTCTGTGCAATGATGTCTAATACAAATTTGTCCAACTAAAGTTGATGTTAATTTCATTCACTTGGTTAAGGTGCTCTCTGACAGATTCATCCAATGTAAATTTAATTGTTTTTCTCTTTATTATTAAGTGTTTTTTGGAGATTTACTGACTGATGTGCATGAACCATCACATTGACACTGGAAGCTCCCCTTTCTTTTTATACCTTGCTTGGAAAATCAAGACTCTTATCTTTGTCTTCTGGTCAGATGAACTGAGATAAATTGAAAGTCTACCAGTTACTGGATGTTGACAAAATACTGTCCTTAGGCCAGAAGCACTGGCTTCACTGGTTATGTTATGTGAAATGCAGAGACTCAGACCCCACCCGAGATCTCCTGAATGAGAATCTGTATTTTAACAAGATCTCCAGTTCATTACTGTACATGTGAAAATTGGATAATGCCTTCTAACTCACTGTTTCTGTGTGTGAGAAATATGCACAACTTATTTCATATGATGTAAATATAGCACACATAAATTTATATTTCTGTGTTGAGGCCCTTTATTTTATTTTATTTATTTATGTATTTTTTTGGAGACAGAGTCTCACTCTGTTGCCCAGGATAGGGTGTCATGGCGTCAGCCTAGCTCACAGCAACCTCAAACTCCTGGGCTCAAGTGATACTTCTGCCTCAGCTTCCTGAGTAGCTGGGACTACAGGCATGTGCCACCAAGCCCAGATAATTTTTCTATATATATTTTTAGCTGTCTATATAATTTCTTTCTATTTTTAGTAGACACGGGGTATCGGTCTTGTCAGGCTGGTCTCAAACTCCTGAGCTCAAAAAATCTGCCCGCCTCGGCCTCTCAGAGTGCTAGGATTAGAGGCGTGAGCCACCATGCCCAGCCGAGGCCCTTAATTTTATATTAAATACTTTATCATGCATTACAGTATCATATGCACTCTAGTTTCATACATGTTATATGATCTTCATTTCTGAGAATTAGAGAATATGTTCCAGAATATCACTGTACTAAAAAATAGCTTTTTGGATAATTCCGGCCACCCATATGTCAGAAACAGTCCTCATAACTTTCATTTTCCTTGTAGTCAAATTAAGAACTCTCTCCTTGGCAACTTGGGAAATATGTGTCTTTTTTCAGGAACTGGTGACATTCTGGGATGTGGCTATAGAATTCTCTACAGAGGAGTGGGCATGCCTTGACAACGCACAGCGAAATTTATATAGGGATGTGATGTTAGAGAACTATGGAAACCTAGTCTCCCTTGGTGAGGATCACTTCAATACACAATTCCTATTCCACACTAAGGGCATTATTTTATTTTTGTAGATTATTTCTTGGAAGTTTCTACTTTACATGAATGAATTTTATATCCCTGCTTTTAAAGAAAATTTGAAGGATTTTGGTGTAGAAAATAAAATCACCAGAGGTCTCATCTTATGAACCTTTTCCTTTCTTGAGCTGATTTGTATACTTAACTCTAGATTAATGGTTCCTCTAGAAATCAGGGTATATAATTGTTGCCTGCACCTTAGAATACAATTTCCACCACTTATTTTTTATTTGGTGCTAGTGGGAATTGGTGCTCTGGAGTCATAAATTTGGAATAATTTCTTAACATTCTACATTGTCTGTAAGAAAACAATATTTTGGAAAAGAGTTTTCTAGAATCTTCCATAATATTCTGTCCATAAGTATAGTACTTGTAAGATGAGTAACTAGAGAGTCTTCAGAAAGAGTCATGTGAATTCTTTCTAATAAAACAGGTCTTACTGTCTCAAAGCCAGAGCTGATCACATGTCTGGAGCAAAGGATAGAGCCCTGGATTATGAAGAGGGAACAGCTAAATATCCAGGTAGGTGAGATTCAGTAAAGCAGATAACAAGTGTTACAGAGCCAAAGCTCAAGGAGAAAGGCAGATATAAAAACGTGGTTTGGAATGCTCCGCTCTATTGGAAATGTTTTTTGAGAAGCCTGTGTATGTTTCTCTTTCTCTTACAGAAGGACATCTTCTGTCCCATGCTCTTAAACTCTCTAAGAACTGTACCCCTACAGTGGTCGTCCTTAGAATTCAGTGAAAGCTAAAGTTTTTGTCGTGGCTTATAAAGGACTACATTATCTGTAAACGCTTCTATTGTTCGGGAAGATATGGGAATATCTGTACATATTCTGAAGACCTCTACATTAAAGCATCTTTTGACAGCGTTTTGCTTTGCTGCCCCATCTGGAGTACAGGGGTTGATCATACCTCTCTGCAAACTGAAACTTCTGGGCTCTAGGGATCCTACTACCTCAATCTTACGAGTACTTAGGACTATGGGCATGAGCCACCATGGCCAGCTGATTTATTCCTATTATTATTATTTTTGTTAAAATGGAGTCTCATTATGTGGCTGGGGCTGGTTTCAAGATCCTGACCTCAACTGATCCTCCTTTCTTGGCTTCCCAAAGTGCTGGGATTATAGTTGTGATCCACCATGCCCAGTTCCATTTTTGAAGTTCCTTTTGTTGCCTCATTTTTGAAATGTGTAAAAGGGAATAGTGGAGATATGGTGATTTGCTTCAGTAATGCTAGAAACACTAGGGACAGATGTTTCATATTTTCTGCATCATGATTCACAATTCTAAGGTTTCAGAGGCGATCCTACAGAAATTCAGACTCATTAATTTTATACAAATGCATGGCCTCTTCCTAAACCTAAGAACATCTAATGGTATTTCACTTCGAAATATCCTTTTTTCTTTTTTTATGTATATTCTTTTTTCTAGTATAAAATAAGAGTAAAATTTCAACTTTATTGTAACCAGATTCCCAAACTGTAATATAGTTTATTTTCCCTACTCACTTCATAGAATTCTTAAATATACTGTCTCCTTGAGTGCCTCAAATTGCTGATATATTCATACTCCCAATTGACACATTATATTTTGATACTTATATTCCATAATTTTCCACTATTTAGTACTATCAGGAAATTGTCATTCATATATATGTGTGTATGTGTGTATATATATTTGTGTGTGTGTGTGTGTGTGTTTAACTGGTAAATTTTTCCACAAATAAGAATTGCATAACTGTATATATTTATTGTATACATTGTAAGTATTGCTGCAGTATACATGGGAGTGAAGAATTTTCTTGAGATACTCATTTTACACCTTTGGTTATACTCATAATTAGAATTGATGAATGATAAGGCAGTTCTATTATTTACATTTTTAAACAAATCTCTGATGATATTGCTGGTTTACAATCAATAACTGTACAGGGATTGCTTTTCTGCACACTTTACTCACACTTGTTATGTCTCTTCTTTTGGACATTAGCCATTTTAACAGTTGTGAGGTGATACCTTATGATAATTTTGATTTGTGTTTGCATGATATTTTGGTGATGCTGAGTTACTCTTCATGTTACCTTCATAAAAGAATTTTATGCCTCCCATTTAAATCTTTATTACATCTGGAGTTATTTTTTGAATATCATGTAAGAAAAATAGCCTATTTTTATTCATTTGTTTGTGGGTATCCAGTTTTCCAGCAACAAGCATTGAAGAGACCATAATTTATGCATTGTGCATTGCTAGTGCCTTAGGTAAAGGTTGGTTGACTTTATATACTTCAGTTTATTTCTGAGCTCTCCATTCTGTTCCATTGTTTTTTTGTGTTGGTTTTATGTGCATATTTTGTTTTTATTACTATCACCTTGAAATATAGTTTGAAACCAGAAAGTGTGATGCCAGAACCTTTTTTCTTCTTTCTCAATATTGTTCTGGCTCATCAAAGTTACATGAGATATCATCCAAATGTTAGGATTTGTTTGTTAATACTGTGAGTAATGCCCCTGGAATTTTGATAGGGAGTGCATTGAATCTATACATTGTTTTGGATAATATCTTTCTATTTACTCATATCATATTCAACTTCTTTTATTAATATCTTATAGTACTCAATGTAAAGTTGTTTTCTTTTTTTTACTACTTTGGTTAAATTTATTTCTTAGCAATCTATTCTCTTGAAGTTATTGTAAATGAGAGTGTTTTCCTTTTTTATTGGATAGTTTATTAGTGTGTAGAAAAACAACTGATGTTTGAATGTAAATTTTATATCCTGTGACTTAACTGAGTGGTTTTATTACTTTATAAGAGTTTTTTTTTCCTGTCTTCTTTATGGTTTTTGATATAAAAGATAATGCCATCTGAAAACACTGTTATTTTTACTTTCTCCTGTCTAATATGAGTGGATTCTTCTCATGTTCTTGCCTAGTTTTTCTACTTAGGTCTTGTAGTAATATCATAAAATAGAAGCATTAAGAGTGGTTGCACATTATCCTTATATTGGTATCTGTGTATGTGAAGAATTAAATACCTTTTCTAGTTTTAAGCTTGTTTTGGAAGGTAAAGATGTTTCTTTTTGGGTACTTGGGCTAAAGGTATGTCCACTGGGTTTTCAATGAAGAGTTGCTGTATCTAGGTCACAAGGCTGCCCCTTGCTCTGCAGTGGAGTCTGCATTTGATGGGCCAGTTCTGAAGGGCCTGGGTGGTTTTCAATCCTCTCTTGTTTCTGGGTAAGCTGCTTACCTTCAGGATTTTGATCTCTATGACACATACTAGGGTTTGTTTGTGCAGTTGAGTCTGCATATGGTGGGGCTGATACCAGCTGTGTGCATGGGTGTGGCTCCCAATGAGTACCTTGGAAGTTTCCCTTCAGGTCTCTGTGTGGATCTATGCACTGAAAGAACTGGCCATGGACTGTAGTTGAGACAGCCGTAGCAGAGTCACAGGTCTGCCTTTCAGATGACAGTAAGACCAAATTATTCAGGTCTGCCTCCATGACTGCAGATAGGTGTGTCTCTCCCAAAGTCTCTGGATGAGCAGCACCACTGCAACTTTGTCACAGGGAACAGTTAGAGACTCCATGTATCCAGATTGGTTGACCCATGATGTAGTCTGTAGTCATGACAATGGGTCCTTAATTTTGGCACCTGAATGAGAGCCTGAATATTCAAAATGACCCTCCATGATCTATGGTTCCACTAGGGTTTAATGACCTTCTATTTAAGTCCCCAAATTCAGATAAGTGTAATTTTCCATGGATGGCCACCAAGGTTTTGTTGTTGTTTGGAAAAATACAAGCAGATCCTTCACCTCCCACCATATTGCTGAGTTTAGTCTTCTTATATATTTTTAATTTCTGATCTGTTCTGTTTCAATTTTTTATAATTTTAGAATCAAAGGTTCAGAATAACATGACAGAATTTCAATTTCTCTACATTCTCATCATATGTATGTATGTATGTATTTGTATATATATTTATTTATTTAAAAGCTCTCAATGTAATGAATGTGAGGTGATATCTCATTGTGATTTTGCTTTGCATTTCTGTAAAGATTAACAATTTTCAGAATCCATTCAAATTTTGTTTGTCCATTTGTATTTCTTCTTTGCATAAATGCCAGATCAATCCATTGTCCATTTTTCAATCAAGCTATACACTTTTTGTTGTTGAATTTTAGTCATTGTTTATATCTTCATGATGTTAACCCCTATCAAATATGTGATTTGCATCTATTTTTACCCATTTTGCAGGAGGCATTTTTACTCCACTTAGTCTTTTCTTTGTGCAGAAATTTTGAAGTTTGATGCAATCCCATTTTTCTTTTCTTCATCTTTATTGCTTATGCATTTGATATAACATCTACTAAAACAGTGCCAGGACCAATATCATGATCTTTCACCTTTATTTTCTTCTAAGAGTTTTATACATGTATTTCTCTTTTTTTTTATTTCAGCTTATTATGGGGGTACAAAAGTTTAGGTTATGTATATTTCCCATAGCCCCCGACACCCCCTGAGTCAGAGCTTCAAGCGTGCCCATTCCCCAGACAGTGCGCATTGCACTCATTATGTATGCATACATCCATCCCCTCTCCCACCCACATCTGCCCGACACCCGATCAATGTTATTCCTGAATGTGCTCTTAGGTGATGATCAGTGAAACCAATTTGACAGTGAGTACATGTGGTGCTTATTTTTTCATTCTTGGGATACTTCACTTAGGAGAATGGGTTCCAACTCAATTGTTCATCAATACATGAGTGGATTAATAAAATGTGGTATATGTATACCATGGAATACTACTCAGCTATAGGAAACAATGGTGATATAGCATGTTGTTTTTATTCCTGAAGATTTGTTTTCAAATCAAGAAGGGCAATGTCTCTTTGTTTTTATTTTCTAAAACAGTCTGACTATTTATTGTTCCAATACATTTTAGAATTTATTTTATTTATTTATTTTTTATTTCAGCTTACTATGTGGGTACAAAATTTAGGTTATGTATATTGCCCATCCCTCCCTACCCCCCTGTCAGAGCTTCAAGCATGTCCATTACCCAGACAGTGTGCATCACACTCATTATTTAGGTATACACCCATCTCCTCCTGCCACCCCCTCAGCTGCCCGACACCCAATTGGTGTTATTCCCAAATGTGCACTTAGGTGATGATCAGGGAAACCAATTTGCTGGTGAGTACATGTAGTGCTTATTTTTCCATTCTTGGGATACTTCACTTAGTAGAATGGGTTTGAACTCCTTTATATATCTCCAGATCAAGTATGATTGGAATGTTATAGACCTTGCATTAAATTTGTATATTACTGTGGATACTATTGACATCTGAACAATTTTAAATCATCTGACTATTGAGCATGAATACATTTAAGAGTGTGTTTAATTTTGATATATTTTTGTATTAGCCAGTTTATCTTTTGCTTTTGATTTCTAGGTCCACTTCATTTTTGCCAAAAAATATATGTTGTATGTTTTTAGCCTTCTTCAAGTTGATAAGACTTAAGTGTCCTAACAGCATTTGCCATGTCTGATTGAAACTACTGTGTATTCTGCTATCTTTGACTGAAGAGCTCTGTAAATATCTTTCACATCTAACTGGTCTATAATGTTTTTCCCATTATCTGTTTCTTATTGATCTTCTATCAAATTTTTGTATTCATCATTGAAAGTGAGGTCTCCAAGTCTCCTATAATTAGTGTGTTGCTAGGTGTTTCTTGCAACACTTCTGTCCACACTTTTGTTCATATTTGCTTAATATATTTAAAAGCCATGATGTATATAGTATATATTTAAAAATATCTATGATAAAATATGTGCATTGCATATATATCTTCTATGTGTATTGTGTGCTATAGATTTCTGCTAAATGACCCATTTTATCATTATATTATAACAGTCTTTGTCTTTTCTGATGGTTTTTGATTTAAAGAGTATTTCCTTTAATTATGGCCAAAATATCCTCCTCTAATTATTTACATACATTTATTTTTACAATTACTTTCAACCAATTTGACTTTTCAGAGCTAAAGGAAGGCTTTCATAGGTGGCATATTGTAGGGCACTGTTTGTTTTTAATTGATAAAGTCACCTTATTTTTCATTAGAGAATTTAAACCACTTATATTTAAAGTAACTTCTAAAGGATATGAAGTTACCATTGAAATTTGTTAATTCTTCCCCATGTGCCCTGTAGATACATGGTTCCTCACTGCCTGTCTTATTCTCTTTATTTTTGTTTCCTTGATTTGGAAGTAACATGCTTTGATTGCTTTCCCATTTGCTTTTGCATACCTTCTACAGGCATTCTGTTTGTGACCACGTTAGGAAATGGAGACTACCTAAACAATCTCTATGTTATAACAATATATCTTAATCTCATAACAGCTTCACTTCAAGTGAATAAAAAACCTTTACGTCTTAAAGTGCCACATGTTCTTATTAACGTCACATATTATACCTTTTATATCATATATATGAGAACAGATATTTGCACATTTATGCCTTCAGTTTTTTTTTTAATTCTATAGAATTATTATGAGGGTTTATGAACCATCATGATCATATAGAATTCTATATCTGTTTATAGATTTATCTTTAACACACAGCTTTATGTTTTTAAGTGTTTATAATGCTACCCAACATCATTTGATTTTTCATCACAGTGGACTCCCTTTACCTTTCTTCTGGCCTATTCCCGTGGTGATGAACACCATTGACTTTTGCTTAACTTGGAAAATCTTTAATTTTTCTCTTGTTTTTGAAAAAATATTTCCCAGAGGAAGCCTTCTTAGTTGGTAGTATTTTTTTTTTATCACTCTGGAATTTAGAAAATTCTCAGCTGCCTTATTCTCCAAATAATCTTTCTGCCATTTTCCCACTATATTCTTCTTCTAGGAATCTTTTTTAGATACATTGGTCTACCTGATTGTGTCCAAGGGTCCCATACTCCACATTCAGTTGTCTCCCTTTTAAAATTTTGCTTCCATGACTCAATATTTATAAATGAAATGTCTTCAACTTTCTGATTCTTCTGCTTCATTAAGTGTGCTTCTGTGCTTCTCTAGAGAATTTTTCAACTCAGTTATTATATTTTTCAGATCCACAGTTTGTGTGGGTTCTTGTTATAGTTTTTATGTCTGTTAATATCTCAGTTTCTTCAGGCATCATTTTGCGGATTTTGTTGTCTGTGTTTTCTTTTTGTTTGTAGGGGATGTTTCAGATGATTATTTTTAATGTTTTTCAGATACTGCAAATATCTCCATTTCTTAAGCATTGATTCCTGGAGACTTATGTTTTTTGTTGCTGTGGAACAGGTTTTGTGAATCCTCTGCATTCCCTGAAATCTTGTGATAAGTTCAGTTAATTTTATCTTTGTTTTTACCTATGTATTGTAATTTTGTGTGACAATATTCAATTCTGCTCACTTTAACACAGTATGAGTTACTATTTAAATTGGAATTAGCAATTTATCCATTGCTAAAATAATTCTGTATGTGTTTGCTTGCCGGTATGAGTAAAAATTATGTCTAGTGTGTTTCAAACTTACTTGTTTTCTTGGTTTGTGGTCTATAATTCTTTTATCTTGACTAGGTGAGTAGTCATAAAAATTGTACTTTCAGCAGCTCTTTATTGGTGAATATGTATTACATTTGTGTGAGAGAAATAATCATGTAAGGAGACTTCAAGATGGCTGACGATAACCAAGGCTTGTCGGACCTTTCAGGTAGAACAGTTGAGAATTCAACAGATGGGAGTGGAGGATGATTCCTGGTCAGCAGTGGACCATACAGTCTGAAATAAGTGGATTCCAGGACACTAAGAGCAGGTAATGAGCAGCTGAGAAGAGAGGAGGATACAAGGTAGGAACTGGCACAAACAAAATCACAGAACTTCTGGAGCCCAGGGAAAAAGTAAGGGATTTTGACCTCCCCCACCCAGGTGCCTCAGGCCTGCAATACGATGCATGTCTCTCATGCCATGCGAATGTGCTATGAGCAACAAGAGAGGCAGCATCACTACACCTGGACACCCCACATTCTGCACCTGATACACTCCCGGCATCCCAGGAAGTTATTTTGGCTTAAGGTTCTCATAGCTGTGTGACCACACTCACCCCATAGCAACTGCCAAAGCACCTTGCACTGAGTGACTAAGCCTGCTTTGGGTAACAAGTAGCACACTTCCAGCCAAAGCTGCCCTGAGTGACTGAGCACGCCTTTGGCAATGGGGTGCAAACTACCAGCCAAGCCTGCCTTGGAAAGTGTAGCTGGTGCTGCAACTCAGGAAGAAGGAGGGTGGCCTGGCACTCAAGCTTCCTGAGAGTGTTACAGGAAGACCATGGCCCGTTCTCGCCACCATAGCTGATGCTGGAATTCTCTGTGCTGAGGTGCCCAGCTCTCAGTGCCACGGGTGCATTTTCACCTAGCTCCAGCAGTGTGGCCTCAGCTTGTGATCTTTCCATTGACAGGTACTTGGTGCATCTGCCTGCTAATAGCAAAGTCAACAGGATGAGAAGCACTGGGGAAGGGTCCCAGTTTCAAATCAGGCAGTGAATGAAAGGCTGTGTCCATTGGGAGGGTGTGGAGGAGAAAAGGAAAACACTGGTCTATCAATGTTCCCCCTCCAAACCTACCCTCGAGAACTGCCATATTGGATTTTGCTGAACCAGGGAGAATCAATTTGCATAAATACTGGTTCCCGTGGTAACTAAATTCACCTGGTGCCTCCGTCTGACTTATAGAAGCTGCCCGCAACACCACTCACTTTAATAGAGAGTTCAGCTTGATCCAAAAGTTCCTTGAGCTGCCAGTGTTCCCCAAGGGGAAGTGTCCCCCTGGCAGAGTTTCCTGAGGGTATAGAGAAGACAATATAGTTGAATGTGGTCACTTCAGCCCCTTCTGGACCCAGAGGCATGGAATGGACCTTTAACCTATACATATCTGTGAACAACATTTGTGGAACTGGAGAACAGCATAATCCAACCTAACCTCACCCAGCCTAATTCCCCACCTGCCTCTTCTGTGGTAGTAAATAAATGACTTACATGGAGGTTTCAGGGCCCCCTCCCACAGCCTGGGGTATTGGAGGGCTTCTCCTGAGGAACTAGAGCTGGTCACAGGATCCAAAAACAATAGTTTACCTTCTTCCTTCCTGCAAACACTATCTACTGACAGGGAGATAAACTCACATGCCTGTTACACATTTACTCAATCATAGAGGGTGTAGTTGATTCTCACTCACAAGCACCAACTAACTCAGAAAATAAACTGTGTATATCATTATCTAAACAAAAGAAAATCCAAAATAAAGAAGCAAAGTCTGCTCCAGATGAGAGGGAACCAGCGAATGGACTCTGGATGTATGAAGAATCAGAGTGAAGCATCACCCCCAAGTGGGAACACCAGCTCCCTAGCATTGGATACCAACCAAAAACAGAATACTGAAAGGACCTATGAAGTATTTCAAACATTGATAGAAAGGAAGCTTCATGAAATTCAAGATAAAATGGAAACCCAACACAAAGAAACCACAAAAACTATGCAAAAACAGAATGAAAAATTTACAAAAGATATTGAATTAAAGAAAAATCAAACAGAGTTTCTGGAAAGGAAAAATTCATTCAATGAAATACAAATCACAGTGGAAAGCCTTAAGAACAGGTTACATCAGGCAGAAGAAAGAAACTCAGAACTTGAAAACAACACCTTTCAATTAAACAAGTCAATCACAGAGATACAGCAGAGAAATAAGAGGAATGAGCAAAGTCTATAAGATACATTGGATCATGTAAAGAGGCCT
This sequence comes from Eulemur rufifrons, assembly GCF_041146395.1. Classification (NCBI taxonomy): domain Eukaryota; kingdom Metazoa; phylum Chordata; class Mammalia; order Primates; family Lemuridae; genus Eulemur; species Eulemur rufifrons. Next base: position 9,660,269 of record NC_091012.1, on the reverse strand, counting down.
AAGATAAGACCCTTAGGGACTCCTGAGGGTGAAGGAGAAAATAAACAAGGGTTGTATAATTTTTGGGGTAAAATTAAGGAAAATTTTCATGTCCCTGCTACAACTCTACATATCCAGGTTCAAGAAGCTCACAGGACCCTTGGTAGATTCATCAAGGGACAAAAATATCACAGCACATTGTCATCAGACTAGCCAAAATAAACATGAAAGAGATACTCCTAAAAGCCATAACGTGAAAGGAGCAGGTAACGTACAAAGGAAACCCTGTTAGACTAACTGCAGACCTCTCAACTGGGACCTATAAGTCAAAAGGGATTGGGGCCCTATTGGGTCTTCTCAAACAGAATAATGCCCAGACTAGATGTTTGTGTTTTCCAAAATTAAGTTTCACTTGAGGTGAAAATAAAGTCTTTCTCAGACATGCGAACACTGAGGGAATTCATCAAGACAAGACCTTCCCTGCAGGGAATACTCAGAACTTCGTTATACATAGATCAGCATGATAAACACTTAACAACATGAAATCACCCAAGAGCTAAGGTAGAAGTCCAGTGGCTTAAGAGATAAAACAAACCAACAACATTCAACTCGACAGGATAAACAGAAATCCACCACATTAATCAAATATTTCAATAAATGTGAATGGTTTTAACTACCTAGTGAAGAGACATACGCTGGCTGAATACATAAATATACACAGGCAAGTATCTGCTATCTTCAGGAAACACATTTAACCTACAAGGACTCGTCCAGACTAAAGATCAAACGACAACATTGTATGCTAATTGAAACCCAAAGAAAGCTGGAGTAACAGTTCGCATATCAGATAACTTCGACTTCAAATCAACAAAAGTAATGAAAGAGAAAGATGGCCATTATATAATGACAAATGGAACAATTCTACAAGAAGGTATAACAATCTAAAATATTTATTATGTACCAAATACAGGAGCACACAGATTCATACCGCTTAAACTACTGGACCTAAACAAAATCATAGATAATACAACCATAATGCCAGGGACTTCAACACCCTGCTGACAGAACTATACAGCTCCTCCAAACAGAATATAAACAAAAAGACAAGGGACTTAAATAAAATTCCAGAACATATGGGCCTGCCAGACAGTTACAGAACATTCTATCCAAAAACACCAAAAAATACTTTTGGCTCATCAGCTCAGAGGACATTCTCTAAGATTGATCATGTCCTAAGCCATAAAAAATGTCCCCCAAAATTAAAAAAAAAATAGAAATTATACCATGCATTTTCTCAGACCACACTAGAATAAAATTAGAAATCAACAACAGAAACACTCATCTCTACACAAAGTCATGAAGACTAAACAACCTACTGCTGAATGATTGGCAGATCAAAGAGGAAATTAAGATGTAAATGAAAATATTCTCTCAACTAAATGATAATGGGACACAAGTTATCCAAATCTTTGAAAACAGCTAAAGCACCCTGAGAGGAAAATTCATAGTCATAAATCCCTACATCCAAAAGACAGAAAGGTAACAAATCAACAATGTAATGAATCAACTGAAAGAACTGAAAAAGGATGAGCAAACCAATCCCAAACTCAGCAGAAGAAAGAATATAGCCAAGATCACAACAGAACTAAATGAAATTGATAACCAAGGAACTATACAGAAGATTAATGAAGCAGAAAGTTGGTTTTTGAATAGATAAACAAAATTGACCTGCCTTTTATGAGGTTAACCAGAAGCAGAAAAGATAGGACTCTAATAAGCTCGATTTAAAATGAAAAAGGAGAAATTACAAATGATTCCACAGAAATACAAAATATCATCTTTGAATATTCTAAAAATCTCTATGCACATAAACATGAAAACGTGGAGAAAATGGACAAATTCTTAGAAAAACCAGCTTCCCTAGGCTCATTCATGATGATATACAATTCTTGAACAGACCAATATCAGGACTGGTATTGAAGTAGTAATAAACAACCTTCCTTAAGAATAAAGTCGTGAACCACATTGTTTCACTCCTGAATTCTACCATACTTAAAAATAAGTACTGGAGCCTATCCTGTAGAAATTATTGTACAACATTGAAAAGGAAGAAATCCTCCCCAACACATTTTACAAAGCCAACATTGCCTTGATACCAAAGCCAGAAAAGGAAAGAACAAAAAGAAGAAAAATACAGAGAAATATTCATTATGAATATAGATAACAAATTCACAATAAATTCCTAGAAAATTGAATTCAGCTGGTCTTCAAAGAAATAATCCACTATGATCAAGCGGGCTTCTTTCTAGAGATGCAGGCATGGTTGAACATATGCAAATCTATTAATCTAATTACATACATGAAAGGGAAATAAAAGATTCTGACAAGAAACTACTGGAGTTGATAAATCAGTTCAGCAAAGTCTCAGGTTTCAAAATCAGTGTACACAAACCAGTAGCCTTCACATGGGCCAACAACTGTGAAACTTAGAACCAAATCAAAAACTCGTACCTTTCATAATAGCAACAAAGTAAATGAAATACTTAGAAATATATCTAACTAAGGAGGTGAAGGACTTCTACAGGGAGAATTACCAAACACTGAGGAAGGAAATATAAGAGGATGCAAACATATGGAAAAGCATACCATGCTCATAGACAGGCAGAATCAACATGATTAAAATGTCTATACTACTGAAAATAATCTATACATTCAATACAATCCCCATTAAAATATTAACATGATTTTTTTTACAGATTGAGAAAAAGTAATTCTATGCTTCATATGGAACAAGAGAAGACCCTGGAAAACAAAGCAAACCTTAAGGAAAATGAACAAATTGGGAGACATCCATTTACCAGACTTTAAGGTATAGTGCAAGGGTATAGTAACGAAAACAGCATGGTACTGTCATAAGAACAGGACTTAGACCAATGGAAGAGATCTGAGAACCCAGACATAGAACCATCATCATATAGCCATGTGATAGCAGACAAGCACATACACTGGAGAGAGGAAACCCTATTCAATAAATGGTCCAGTGAAAATTAGATAGCCACACGTAGAAGACTAAAACAGGTTCCGAACCTCTCATCTGTCACAAAAAACAACTCACAATGGATAAAATATTTAAACCTATGTTGTGAAACCATAAGAATCCTGGAAGAAAATTTTGAAAATACTCTTATAGACTTCAGCCTAGGCAAAGAATTTATGAGGAAGACCCCAAAAACTATCACAGAAACAACAAAAATAAGTAGATGGGACCTGATCAGACTAGAAAGCTTCTGCACAGCCAGTGAAAGTATAACTAGAGCAAATAGACAAGCTAGAGAATGGGAGAAAATATTTGTATGCAATATATACAATAAATTGCTAATAACTAGAATTTATATATATCACAGGAAAATCAGTAAGAAAAACAATAAAACAACCCCATTAAAGGTGTGAAAAGGACATGAACAGAAAGTTTTTTAAAGAAGATGTACTAATGGGCAACAAACATATGAAAAAAATGTGCACATCCCTAATCATCAGAGAAGTGCAAATGAAAACCACAGTGAGATATCACTTTACTCCAGTGAGAATGGCTTTTATCAATAAGTTCAAAACAAGTGTAGGTGTGGATGTAGAGAGATAGGAACACTTATATATACTACTGGTGGGACTACAAACTGGTATAATCTCTATGGAAAGTTATATGAAAACACATCAAAGTACTAAAAGTGGAACTACCATTTGATCTGGCAATTCCACTACTTGGTATCTCCCCAATGAAAAAAATGTCATGTTCTAATGAAGACATCTGCATTTGAATGTTTATAACATCACAATTTACAATTGCAAAGATGTTGAAACAACCTTGGTAATTATAAATACATGCATATAAATATATGTATAAATACATATAAAAATGTGATATTTGTATACCATAGAGTAGTACTAAGCCTCAAAAATCAGTTGTTAAATCACATACCTTGTATTATCCTGGATTGTATTGGAGCCCATTCTTTGAAGTAAAGTATCACAAGAATGCAAAAAACGTGCACCACACCTGCTCACTATCAAATTGTTATCAATTGATCCACATATATGTGACCAAATGGAAGTAAAAATCAGCAGGTATTGGACCGCTGGAAGGGTGTGTAGGGGTTGGGAAAATTCACATCTAACGAGTGTGGTGCACACAATGTGTGGATGCGCACACTTGTAGGTTTGATCACTTGGTGCAAAAGCAATACATATAATCTGAATGATTTACTGCCATAATGCTTTGAAACTAAAAAAAAGAAACAGTTTTATAATCTGCAGGATAGTTTTGAAAAGCCTCATAACTGTGTATCTCTTTAAGATATTATTTTTATTTTAATTATTGTAAAATCACAAAAATTATAATCTTAATTACTTTTAATTATTCACATCAGTCATGTTAACTATATTTACATCATTATGCAATATATGTCTAGAATGTATGTATTTCGTAAAACTAAAATTCAGTACACCTGAGAAAACTACCCATTTTCCCCATTGCCTAACTGTTGACAAACACCATCATGTTTTCTGTTTCTAGGAGTGTAACTGGTTTAGAAATATTGTACAAGTATAATCATAAAATATCTGTCTTATTCTGCTTGACATTTCCTTAAGCATAATGTCATCAAGCTTTATCTCTACTGTGGATGTTATTAGATTATCGTTTTTTTTAAAGCTGAGAAATAATCCATTATTTCTAAATTTCAAATTGTATTTATCCTTTCATTTTGTAAGGGCAGTTTGGGTTTCTTTCATCTACTGGCCTTTGTGAATAATGATGAAATAAATATGAGTGTGAAGATACCTTTTTATTTTACAATATATGCACGAGTTTATATTTGTGTTTCTTTCTGATTCATTGGTCCAGTTTTCTGTCTTTCTTTTTTTTTTATTTCATCTTATTGTTATGGGGGATACAGAATTGCAGGTTACATACGTTGGCCATGTACCGCCTTTCCCCCACGTCAGAGCTCCAGGCGTGTCTGATCCCCAGATAGTGCGCGTTGCACCCATATGCCAGTAGAAAACTTCATTGACTACTGTAGCTTTTTTAATGTTTTAAAATGGGGAAGTGTGGTCCCAATAGCATTGTTTCTCTTTTTGATTATTGTTCAGATCTTTGTGGTCTCTTGAGATTCCATATTATTTTTGGGTTTGTTGTTTCTACTTTTGAAAAAAATTAAATTGAGAATTTGAAAGGAATTGTATTGAATCTGTAGACCGCTATCGACGTCTTCAGAGCATTAAGTCATCTCTTGAACAAGAACGTGTTCAAAAGTGTATTTTCATATATTTGTGAATTTTTCAGTGTTTCTTCTGTTATTTATTCACAGTTTCATTCCATTCTGGTCAGAAATTAAAGTGTGTAAAATTTCAGTTTTCTAACATTGGTTAAGACTTGTTTTGTGGCCATACAGGTAGTTTTTTAGGAAGAATGTTTTATGAGCTATCAAGAAGATTGTATGTTCTATTATTATTCTGTAGAGTATTCCCTATATATCTGTTAGGTCTAATTGCTCTATGGTGTTTTGAAATCTTCTGTTTTCTTATTATTAATTTGACTGGCTTTATTATTATGGTAAGTGGAATATCAAAGTATCCTATTATTTTGCTGTCCCTTTCTTGCTTCAATTCTGTCAATGTTTTCTTTATATATTTGCGAACCTTGATGTGAGATAAAGATAGATATCATATATATGTATTACTTTCATGGGTTCTCAGTGAATGACATCTTTCTATATTAAATGTCCTTGTTTGTCTCTTGTAACAGTTTTGGCTTAAAGTGTATTTTATAAACTATAACATCTTTTACTTCAAATGTAATGTGCATAATATAACTTTGAACTCCACTGCTCTTACATGCTTAAGGTTTTCATGGTATATCTTGTTATATCCTGCCAGTTTTAGTCTATTGTTTTTACAAACTATGAAGTACAGTCTCTTTAGAGAGAATAGAGTTGGATTGTTTAATCCATTTATTTAACTGTGTCTTCTGCCTGGAAATAGTAGTACATAAATATTTACATAATTTTCTCAAAGGGAAGGACTTATAATTTCCCTAATATTAATTGTTTTTATATAACTTGTGTCACTATTTTTTGTTTCTTTCCTCTCCTTTTCTCCTGCTTTGTGTGCCACTGATATTTAGGGACATATTTTGTTTCTTTGTCCACCTTCCTTTATGTATCTCTATAAACACTTCCCTGATGTTCACTGTGAGAATTACCTAAAATCCTTTAAAGTTGCAACATACATTGAACTGAGAACTACTTAACTTCAGTTGTGTACAAAAATTCTTAATCTTTACACCTGCCCCCAACCTTATGATATCGATGTCAATAATTATGTCTTTTTACATTGTATATCAATAAACATATAGTAATGCTTTTTTATTTTGTCTTTTAAATTTTATAGCATAATTAAATGTTTTTGTACCATCATTATAGTACTGCAGAATTTTATTTTTGTTATGTGCATATGTTTCCCAGAGAGTTATATAGTTGTCATAGAAGACAGAAACCAGCTTATGGAAAGGCCATAAAAAAACAAATGTACGGCCATATGTGCCAATAGTTTCATTCTCTTTTGAAAGGGAGTCCAGGAGATGGGATTTTACTACTAATGTGATTCCTCTATATCAGCGCAGAGGAAGGGCTTTGGTAGGTAAATGTAACAAACTTTCCTTCCAGTTTCATTTGGTTCTTGGTATCATTCTCATCTGGGGTGCTATAAACTATTAGCAGTTATGAATTCTCAAAAAAGTCATGTTTGTAAGTACTTTTAAGGTCATATATCTGTAATGGAAGTAAGACCATGGTATTCTATTGTGCTTTCTTGCCAATGTGCTTGGTATAGTTTTATACATTCAAATTGTGAAGTATATTCACCTGAGTCCAGTTAGTGAGATACTTTGTTATTTTCATTTCTTTCAGAACTGTCTTCCCATTGCACCCGAGACCTGGTGCCAGAGCAGGGCATAAAAGACTCATTCCAGAAATCAATAATGAGACTATATGGAAGCTGTGGCCTTGAAAATGTACACTTAAGAGAAGACTGGGAGTGTGTGAGTGACAGTAAGAGGCAGAAAGTATATTATGATGGTCTTACTCAATGTTTGTCAACTACCCACAGGAAAATCTGCAAATGTAATAAATGTATAAAAGTCTTTACCAAATCTTCAAACCTAAATACACATAAGAAAAGACATACAGGAGAGGTAAGATTTAAACATACTAAATGTGAAAAAACTTTTAACCACAGCTCAAAACTTTCTGGACATAGGAAAATTCATACAGGAGAGAAACCCTACAAGTGTGAAGAATGTGGAAAAGTCTTTAACTGGCACTCAAAACTTACTACACATAAGAGAATTCATAGTGGAGAGAAACCATACAAATGTGAAGAATGTGGCAAAGCATTTACCCAGTGCTCAAACCTTAAGATACATAAAAAAGTTCATACCGGAGAGAAATTGTACAAATGTGAAGAATGTGGCAAAGCCTTTAGACGATGCACAGACCTCACTCTACATAAAAGAATTCATACAGGAGAGAATCTCTACAAGTGTGAAGAATGTGGCAAAGCCTTCACCCAGTCCTCAATCCTTATTCCACATAAAAGAATTCATAGTGGAGAGAAACCCTACAAATGTGAAGAATGTGGCAAAGCCTTTAGCTGGTGCTTAAGTCTTACTGAACATAAAAGAATTCACACAGGAGAGAAACCCTACAAGTGTGAAGAATGTGGCAAAGCCTTTACCAACTGCTCAAACCTTAAGGTACATAAAAAAATCCATACCAGAGAGAAATCATACAAATGTGAAGAATGTGGCAAAGCCTTTAGACGGTGCACAGACCTCACTCAACATAAAAGAATTCATACAGGAGAGAAACCCTACAAGTGTGAAGAATGTGGAAACGCCTTTACCAAGACTTCAATCCTTACTCTGCATAAAAGAATTCATACAGGAAAGAAACCATACAAATGTGAAGAATGTGGCAAAGCCTTTATCAACTGCTCAAACCTTAAGGTACATGAAAAAATTCATACCGGAGAGAAACCATATAAATGTGAAGAATGTGGCAAAGCCTTTAGCTGGTGCACAGAACTCACTCTACATAAAAGAATTCATACAGGAGAGAAACCCTACAAGTGTGAAGAATGTGGCAAAGCCTTTACCCAGTGCTCAAACCTTAAGGTACATAAAAAAATTCATACCAGAGAGAAATCGTACAAATGTGAAGAATGTGGCAAAACCTTTAGATGGTGCACAGACCTCACTCAACATAAAAGAATTCATAGTGGAGAGAAACCATACAAATGTGAAGAACGTGGCAAAGCCTTTACCCAGTGCTCACATCTTAAGGTACATAAAAAAAAGTCATACAGGAGACAAATCCTACAGATGTGAAGAATGTGGCAAAACCTTTACCCGGGACACATACCTTACTCTGCATAAAAGAATTCATACTGGAGAGAAACCCTACAAATGTGAAGAATGTGGCAAAGTCTTTACCCAGTGCTCACACCTTAATCTACATAAAGGAATTCATACCAGAGAAAAATTCTACAAATGTGAAAAATGTGGCAAAGTCTTTAATAACTGCTCACATCTTACTCAACATCAAAGAAATCATACTAGATAAAAGTGAGATAAATGTAATGACTATGGAAGTGCTTTCCCAATGCATTAGCCTTAAATGCACAACAGTACTTATTCTGAAAGTAAAAAATAATAATGTAGAGCACTGAACATACCTTTACTTCTATCACAGATCTTACTGGACATGAGAGAACTTACACTGAAAAGAAACCCTCGAATGTTTTCTCAAGCATTGCTCAACATCAGAAAATTTTTAATAGATAGAAACCTTACAAATTTAATGAATGTGAAAAAAGATTTATGCAAAAGGTATGCCTTAGAGAACAACAGAGAATTAATACTTAAAACTACTTTGCAGATATAATAACTTTCAGAACAGATTTAATCAAAAATCAAGTCTAAATAGATATCAGGGGATTCACAGTACAATGCACTAAGGCACTAACTCATTCAACCATTTCTTTAAACCAGGTTGTGGACTATAGAGAATAATCCAGTTAAAATAGTTAGATAATTTATTTGTATGTCAGTTTTAAAAAAGAGAGAGATTTTTTGAGAGTTATAATTATGTGTAAAATATACTTTCTGGTCAAGGTGGGGTGAAAATGTAACAAAGTATAATTTTTTGCATTTTTTGACAAGCAAATATTGATGTGATTCAACTCTCAAAGCAGTAGATGCTATGCTTTCATTCCTAGTGTGCATGTGAATGTGTGTGGTTAATGGTAGCTACATCACAGTTATTAGAAGTCTTTCTATATTAAGTAGGCATCATTCATGTACTTTTCCATGGAAAATTGAAATCACTGAAATGTAACATGTATGAAATAGAGAGGTGCTTTGTGGTTGACTTTTAACAAACAGTATTTAAAGTGATGTGTAATGTAGGTATACAGAGTAATATTCTTCTCATTATAATCAGAATGAAACAATTACAATATTAGAAATAAATTGTTTTACTAATTGCAAATTAGGATGATGAAATAGAGTGAATTTTGAAATATTTTTAGATTACATGTAAACTTAATTTGTTTTATTAAACTAAAAAAGGTTTTTAATGTGTCAAACATGTTGTAGATTGAATGAAGTGTTATTTTGCCATTAACATTAACCTATTCGATGTTACTCAAAGTTGGAGATAATGGATTGTAAAAATGAACAGTTGGGTTACACACTAAAATGGCATCATTTGTGATCCTTTTTTCCAGTGGCTTTAAATTTCTAATACTTTGATGAATAATGTTCCCAAAAGTTTTATTTTTTATTATTTTTGCAATTACATTGTTACTGTAATGCTTATAATAAAGATTGTCCACTTAATGAAAAGGAATCCATTTCTGAACACTGAATGACTACTTCTTCCATTTTATCCTACATTTTTCTTTCAGCATGCAACCGCTCTAGCTAGTGAAGCACAAATAAACACATTTTTTATTTACATGGAATCAAACATACAAATACGTCATGGTTAAGATGAACTTTAGTTGTAATAGATTTACAGAGTAAGTAATTATGTTTGTGTGAATGTGGATGTATACCTGTTTAGAAAAGAAAAGAAGAAACAATGGAAAAAATAGGTAATTTCAAAAGTGTTGAGAATTTACTAGCAAACTAGAAACTTGAAAGATTCTGAAAGCAATTTTTTTTTGCTTTATGTTGAATTAATTTGTTTAAAACCCTAAAGCTTCTGGTTCAGAACCTGCCCACACCAATCCTCTGTTCTTACATGCTTATTACTCATGCTAGGCCTAATGTATAATTTTATTATTTCAAAGTTCATTAAGTATTCTTTATATGACATGCTCTTCAATTATAAGAATGATTTTTATAAAATTTAACAGTGCTCATGAAATAATCTGAAGGTGTGGGTAATTCCACAGTATATTAATTTCATTTTATTTACTTAGTACATTCTGTATTTTCCTTCTATTTTGGGGAGTGTATTGAAAGCACTTTTAGTTACTGTTTCTTTTAATTTTGGTCATTGACCTAATTGATTTATTGACTGTGTCAGGCTAATTTGTTCAGGTAAACACTGAGAAGGATTTATAAATTATGAGGTTTTTTTTGATATTTAAATAGAAGGAACAAGTACAGGACAGTGTTATGTATGTAGTAAATGCTTTATAATTAGCTGTAAATATTTCTGTGGGAATGAGTTTGTGGCTCCAGGTAAGAGATTGAAAATGTCCAGGGTGAAAAAATGGCACTGATTTTGCATGTGGAGAGAGGAGACCTACAGAACAACCAACACTTGGAATTTATAAGTGGAAACTCTACTTCTTTGATTTCCTAATTATCTCCAGCGTTTTTTGCTATCTTTTTATCTTCATTCCCTTCTACAAATGTATCTAAGCCATTCTTCTTTCTGTCTGTACTTGGTCTACAACTTTCTCACTGTTGTACTCACCCCCTGCCAGTTCACATAGTACTTTAAAATTTCTGATGAGAAGTTCAGTATTTTTTAATTTGGTGAAAGAAAAATTTAACTAGAGAGTTTGAGGCCATTTATAGGTTATACATGGAGCATTCTGATTACTTAAGATTAGAGAGATTCAGTGTCCTAAGCTAAAAGTAAGAGCCTTAAAGTACAAAGAAAGATAAACAATTCTGAACGCCAGAGGATTAAATCAAGAACTCAGTATTGTTTGCTTTGTAAAAGCAAGATGTTATTAGATCCTAACATGTAATGTCATAAATATGAAAATAATTAAAATCAGTAAAGCATTAATAATTGTGTGATGTGTATGGTAGGCACTATATAAATAAACATCAGCATTTGGCCATCTCTTAATAGAGAGTTTAGGTAAAGGAAGAAGTTTGAATTTAATTTTCTATGAATTACTTATGCGTACAACATACGCATCCATCTAGAATCTACTTACGACCGTGTATTTTCAGTGTTAGAATGTTATAGAATGATTTCTGTGGATTTAAAATTTGGAATAATCTTTCTTTACCTGATATTTCAATCTTAGAGAATTTATTTTCAATGACTTTATTTCAGTTCGTACAGTGCACAGTACACAGTTTTCATTTTTAGTCATCTAACTGTGGCCAACAATTTGGTCATTCTCTCTAGAGGAATCTCGGATCATGGCAGCTTTTTGATTGAAAATTTCATCAGTGATTTGTCATGCAATCTTGTTTTCTGTGCTGACAGTGGCCAGAGGTGGGACAGTGAGCACCACATACCTCTTTAGTGTCTTCCATACCATAATCATCAGCACCAAGAAGTCCAGGTCCCCTAAGCTTCAAATAAAAGCATTAAAGCCCCTTTCATGTTCTGTCCTGGATTCTGAATCTGCTGGTAAATATCAGAGTTCCCTTGCTTATGACTGACAAATAGAATGACAAAAAACAGCACTAAAACTATATATTTTTGATACTGTTCAGCTAAGCTCATGACAAAGATCCAGGGTCAGCATTCAGAACAATGCTATACTTCAAATATTTTTATTGAGTTTTTTAATTGACTGATAATATTATATGTATTTATCATGTAAAATGTGATGATTTGAAATACACACACACACACACACACACATGTACACCCATTGTCTAATGCTTATTCTAGCTAATTAACAAATGCTTTACTTCTCATTGTTATCACCTTTGTGGTGAAGAACACTTATGACTGCCTCAGCATATTTTTTTTTTAATTTTTATTTTTTTATTCTTATTTCAGCATATTGTGAGGGTACAGAAGTTTAGGTTATGTATATTGCCCTTGGCCCCCCACCCCCATGAGTCAGAGCTTCAAAGGTGTCCATCCCCTAGACAGTGCGCATCGCACTCATTATGTATGTATAGACCCATCCCCTCCCCCACCCACATCTGCCCAACACACGATTGATGTTATTCCTGCATGTGCTCTTAGGTGATGATCAGTGAAACCAATTTGCTGGTGAGTACATGTGGTGCTTATTTTTCCTTTCTTGGGATACTTCACTTAGTACAATGGGTTCCAACACTTTTCAGGAAAATACAAGAGGTGCTATATCACCATTGTTTCTTATAGCTGAGTAGTACTCCATGGTATACATATACCACATTTTATTAATCCACTCATGGATTGATGGGCACTTGGGTTGTTTTCACATCTTTGCAATTGTGAATTGTGCTACTATAAACATTCGAGTGCAGATGTCTTTTTTATAGAATGTTTTTTGTTCTTTTGGGTAGATGCCTAGTAATGGGATTGCTGGATCAAATGGTACTTCTGCTTGTGTCTGTTTAAGGTATCTCCATGTTGCTATCCACAGAGGTTGTACTAGTTTGCAGTCCCACCAGCAGTGTATGAGTGTTCCTATTTCTCCACACCCACACCAGCATTTATTGTTTTGGAACTTTTTGATGCAGACCATTCTAACTGGAGATAACTGATATCTCATTGTGGTTTTGATTTGCATTTCTCTGATGATTAGAGATGTTGAGTATTTTTTCATATGTTTATTAGCCATTGGTCTATTTCTTTTGAAAAGTTTCTGTTCATGTCCTTTGCCCATTTTTTGATACGGTTGTTTGATTTTTTTCTTGCTGATTGTCCTGAGTTCTATATAGATTCTAGTTATCAGCCCTTTATTGGATGTGTAACATGAGAATATGTTCTCCCATTCTGTAGGTTGTCTATTTGCTCTCGTGATAGTTTCCTTGGCTGTGAAGAAGCTTTTTAATTTGATCAGGTCCCATTTATTTATTTTTGTGTTGCTGTTATTGCCTTTCGGGTCTTCTTCATAAATTCTTTGCCTAGGCCAACGTCTATAAGGGTTTTTCCAACATTTTCTTCTATAATTCTTATAGTTTCACACCTTAGGTTTAAGTCTGTTATCCACCATGTGTTGGTTTTAGTGAGAAGTGAAAGGTCTGGATCCTGTTTCAGTCTTCTACATGTGGCTATCCAGTTTTCTCAGCACCATTTATTGAATAAGGATTCTTTTCCCCAGTGTGTTTTTGTCTGCTTTTTGAAAGATTAGATGGGTATATGAGGATGGTTCCATATTCTTCTTTAGAGACTTTTTCTAACCAAGTGGCTTCTTTTCTAATCCTTCCTAGATGAGTCTCCGCATCACAGGAAGTATTTACATATATACACAACAAGATGTATTTGTCACCATACATATACTTTGTTTCTCAGCTAATACATAATCTGAAATCTGTAAATTTTGTCATTATTTTCTTATTTGGGAAGTCCCATATGTTTATTATATTGTGCGTATGCTATTGGCTTAATCATTTCTGAAAAATATCTTAGATAAAAAATTTTGAAAGTCAACAACTAAAAAATTTTTATTACATAAATATTAATTTACAGTTTGTGTTGGTAGGAAACACTTTAGATACCATTTTAAAATAAGATCAATACTCAAGTGTATTTGAAAAGTGGATTTTTTTCAATTTACCTTAAGCAATACACTTTTAAAGTAAGAAAATATAAATAATTAAAAGAGGGTATATTTTACTACAATTCACAAGAAACTTACAAACTAAGCATAAAAAATAGAATCAGATTGTTTAATGCTGCTCTAATCTGTTTTATTACATTACATGGATCATGACATCCTTTGCGTATCATCACATGTGCATCATGGCATCAGTGTTAAGGACTTCCATCCATTTTTTACCACACATTATTGAACCAGGCTTCATCATTGCACATTTTTTTTTCAAACAAAGCTGAAAACACCTTCATGCTCATACTGTAATAATTCCTGATGGTATGCCCTGAGATATGACCAAAACAAAGGGACTGGGTTTTTTGTGCTCAGTTTTCCCACAATTAAGTCAAGTATCTCCAGTGAGGAACATTTGAGGGACCTAGGACACATGGATGCCTGTGAATCCCCCCCATGTTGGTCAGGCTGGGCCTGGGCTAGAAGAAGACACTGGGTGTTTCAGGGAAGGGAGGCTCTGTCCTCCTGCACATTGGCTGTTATGCCACAAATTGTCATGTGATTCCGTGTCTTTTTCCAGCTGGAAATCATGACTGTCAACCTAAAATAATCAAAAAGGTCCTCTAATTTAAAGAGAGTATTCATGTGCAAAGGTTCAGGATGGCCACCCAGGAGCATAGATTTAAGTTGCCCTGACTGTAACCTCTTATTAGTAGCAGTTACAAGTTGGTTTTTAAGGGAAAAAGAGAAGAGGCAGTTTCTAAGTTGTTCACCAAGAATTTACATTAAAATTACAAAAGGTATTGATTGGTTATACTTTGTTTTTTTATACCATATAAAATTCCAGAAACTGGAAGATATGAGTGTGGCAGATAGTCCAGAACAAAATGTCTTGAAACAATTGCCAAGACATGGTTTAGGGGATTGACATAAGTCACATAACTCATGTGTCTCTGGACCTGATCAATTCTGCATACCTCACATAGCTCAGAAAGCTCTGAGGTATTTTTCTTTTCTCAGGACACAGAGGAAATGTGTTCTGAGGGCAGACCTCTCCTCACACGTTGCTGCCATATGTGATAACTGTCCAATCACACACATGTGCACTAGGTAATGACATGGCCATGCCCCTTTCAGGACAAGGATCCAAGCTCATGAATTGCACCCACAGCACATTGGCACCTAGATTTTCCCACCAAAATCCCACACAAATACCTAGATGACTCCTGGATTATTTCTTGCCCCAATACTCCCTCTGTAAGCAGGAGTCCCTACACCAGCCTAGGCTCTGGACCACCCAATCACAATCTCATCTACATGGACACAGGAATAAGACATAGCCCTACCTGTGATTTTATCTATAGCAAAAAACAAAGCAAAACAAAACAACAACACTGTACTGTTCCACAGCCATAGGTCCTTGATAGGACTTTCTCTGTTCTGCCTATTTTTTTGCTACAAATCCTTTTTTTTGTCCACTCCATATGCCCAAGGCCACACCTCTGGTGCCTGGATATAGCACCTCCTGGAATTCAGATGTCCATAAGTTGAAGACCATAGCCCTAGAGCTAGTTAGGGTAAGAGAAAATGCAGATTAGGAATCAGAGACTTAATTCTCAAAATTTAAAATGAGGGAAGAGATTTTGGCCCCCTCATTTTTCTTCAAGTGCTTAATTTAGAAAACTTTTATATTGCAATTTTTTATGCCTCTTTGAAATATATGTAAATTATTTAACAGCTAACTAGGGCCTTTGCCATTCTTTTTGACTCAAGAATATCTTTCTCTAGGACCTGGGAACAATTGCTTTGAAGTTTAAACAGCCTGGAAGATAGAGCCCTATGCAATACTTTTTGTAGAAAAGTAGGAGCCGAACTTCAGGAGGCACCTGGACCCAAGTTGCAAATCTATATCTTGTCATGAAAACAACAGAAGTATATTTTTCTTTTGAACATAACCAATTCAAATTTCCTTTGAATATAACCAAAACAGAGATATTTCTCCAATTACCAGGTGAATTTAGGATGTACTATATATGACAAATGGTGCTGTTAAGTCTTCTACTTAAAGAGTAATGCTGGCAATTTTTCTTTATTTTTGCAATCTCTTAGCAGACTGCCTGTCATGCATATCACATTCTGGTTTAATTATGTAATAAAATAGTTTTCCTTCTGTTCTACCATCGTGGATAATTTTTCTGGGGCTTGAGATGATATTATTATTATATTACTGAAATGCTGTCCAGAGTTTTCAGAGATGATACAAATATAATAAGGTGCCCATAACATTTCACTGTGGAGGGGTCTTTTCCTCTGGGGCTTCCAGTCACAACCCCACAATTGTGCAGCTAATTGTACACTGCCCCAAATCTGTAGGAAGATTCATTTCTCTGCCTATTTGGGATCTACAGTCTCTTCTAGAGCAGTTAGGGCAGATTTCTACAAAAAATAACTTCACAGGGCAGCAGTCAGTCATCCCAACTTTTTCTTTCATTGCACTTGGCATCTTCAGATCTTGAAACTGAGTCAGAGTCCATGGGGCCCCAAAACTCAACCAGGCTTGCACATGTGCTTTGAGTAGGCCTTAGACTTTCAACTTTCCCCTTCTATTGCACAAATGTTCATGGGCATACAGAAGGCACCTGCAAATTCCCCACCTCTCCAAGACCCAAATGTATAGCTCTAAAATTTAAATCCATGTACTGGGGTTCTTCAGGATGTGGTAGAGCCTTTCCATGAGGAATCTCCCCTCCAGCTTCCCTCCCCTCACTGAAACACCCAAGAATACAGAGCCCAGTTGACTCCATTTAAAACTGCCTATAAGATCTGGCCCCAACCTGAGATTCACAAAACAGGGCCAGACTTTGAGTTGAGGATACTCAGAAGACCTAGGGAAGACATTTTCTGCACTGAGAGAGATCAACAGAGATATCTTAAAGCCCCATTTTGGAGTGCACCCTCTGAGTTTTCCAGATCTTGTCCAGTGAGCTGCTTCTAGTACTGTGAGGGTTTCCTGGTGTAGATAGAATCTGGTGGCAGAATCTGTCCATGTAAACAAGCACCTCAGCAGCCAGAGGGGAGGGCCACAAAACATCCACTGCCATAACCACTGTGTTACTGGGTATTAGGGTATTCTTGTTCTTCCTTCTGCCCCAGAGTTAGCTGGTCATGGATAGGTAGTAGCACACAGATGATGCAGGGACAGCTGCTTAACCAGGGCAGGTTTATTCTCTCTTCTGACCCACAGAGTCAGCTGAGTGTCCCCTGCTTGGATCACCATGGGGGCATCAGGCTCATGTCACTAGAGATTCTCATACCAGGACCTGAGAGACTAACATATTGGGGATGTCATATGCAGGCTGGGCTCAGGCTGACAACAGGGTTTAATTCCTTCCATCTCAGAGGGAGAGAAAGGAGTAAAGTAGGGTTTGTTTCTCCCCTCACAGAAGGAATCTTCTTGATTGGTGCCCAGATGGGAGTTGCTCCAGTGTCTTGGTCCTTGGGTGAGGAACAAGGAGGAGGTCTGGAGATGCAAACTGATAGATAAATCACTTGCCTTCATTTTATCTGGCCATGAGAAAACCAGATGAAGCAGTCGTGGTCTTTAATGTCCTGAAACTTTCAGTCTAGAAAATATGTGTAAATGGTTGCACTTAGCATCTTGTGTTCAGTGCCAAGAAGGGAGGTGTACAGGGGACTCGGGCTTCATTTGCACCACTTCCCTTATGTTGTTGTGAGTGCTGATGTCAACACTGAAGGACAATTCATGAAGAGAAGAGTTGTCATTATCATTATGATTATTATTTCTATAGCTTTTGCATTAAGGATAAATATTTCACTTCTATGTAATTTTCCTAGAAAAATTTGGTGTTTGGTTTAAATAGTTTGCTATTGTATTTTATAAAATAGATCAGGCTAAAATTTAAAAAATGAAATTCAAACAAACTCTGTGAGTAAAATTTCTCTGGGTCAGGCAGGATTAGGAAGGACAGAACTGGAAACAAACCAGCAGTCTAGAGATCAGAAGCCCTGGACCTGCTCCCTGCCCAGATCCACCCTCTTCTGAGCCCAGTCCAGGTTGGCCCCACACTGGAATCTCCCCTCACAGAACTGACTAGAAGAGATTATATTTTGGGTGGCTGCTCTTGCTGTTTCCAAATCTAGTGCTCACAAGTTTTTAAAACACAAAAGCAGGTAAATAGGAACAAAGGACTATATTTTGGGGCCTTATTTCTTTTCTCATTAAAACCTGTGTTTCTAGAGACATACCACCTAGCAACCTGTTCTTCATTCCTGCAGATCCAGTAGTTGCTTCACAAGTTATAAAAAGGTAAATATGTTCACAAAAATAAAATATCTCTCTGAACTACACTCTACCCTTCTTTTCTGTATTGCTTCTATCTGTCTGTATTTAGCTTTTATTTCATATATTTCCTTCTTAAAATAAGTGTTAGGGAAACAGAAGATAAATACAAAGACTGGATATTTCATCTGAATGCTGCTTGGAATTTGGGGATACTTAGTACCTGACTCCCTGGATATTATGAAGATTAACTCACACACTGTGATGTTCCCAGCACAGAGCTCTGTAACATGCTTGTGAGCACGTGGCACCTGCTTGGGAAACACTTCATTAACACATGTGTGCATGTTCTTTTACAAATGTAGACTCACTCAGACATTGCTGCCTTCTCCAGCCTTCTGTAAACTTTAAATGGCCAACAAAGAATGTGATCTTTCAGGACAGTATTTGTATTGTGATTAGAGTGTTGGGTGTAAGGGACTGTGTGCTGTTTCTGCTGTCTCCAGCTGCATGCTACTGGTAATGGGTCTAGGGAGAGCATCATCTGCATTACAGGGATTTGTTATAGAAGCCAATTCATAGTCCCCTTGCAAACCTGCAGAACCATATTACTTAGAGTGAGGCATGGAATCCCAAATGATTCATGTGCACATAGAAGCTTGAGAGACAGGACTCAGCTAAGTGGTTCTCGGCCCCGGCTTCCAGTTAGGATCACATGGCCAATTTGAAGACATGCCATCACGACTGCCCTCCCCCACAGATTCTGTTTTCTATGATTAGATTCAGATTATGATTTAATGCTTCCTATTCATAGCACAGTGGTGATTATGCTCCATCTGTGTTCACTGACACCTGATACCAATTTGTCCCATTACAGGTGATAGTAACTTCATTCACTTGGTTAAGGAGCTCTCTGCAAGATTCCTTCACTATAAAGTTCACTATAAAGTTTATTATTTTTCTCTTTGTCATTAATGCTATCTTGGGGGAATTTACTGAGTGGTGTGTATAAACCATCACATTTAATGTAAACCCCCCTTTCTTTTTAGTTTCCATTTCCTCATAGCTTCCTTTGGAGAATAAAGTATCTCATTTGTTGACTGGAAATACTGCTTTTGAAATTGGTAGGTTTAAAACAGTCATGCTTTAGTCCTGTAGGAATTTCTCTCATTCTCCCCTCTGTCACAAGCGTGTTTTGTTATTACTTCTCTGTATTTTCACAGAAAAGGAACAAGAATGAACATATAAGTAATATATTCAAGCATCTTAAAACTTTAAAATACAACAGGGTGCATAGAATAAATGAAACAAAAATGGAAAAAATACAAGGCCCAGGAACAATATCTCTTATTTTAATTTATATCATTGTTTGTGGTGCTCTCCATGGTATGTTTAAAAAATCATTGACAGAGACTTATAATATTTTTACGATTAAATGTTTCTTTTTATACAAAAATGTTCTACTCTATCACTTTTGATATTTATATACTTAATATTTGTAAGTATTTGTGCACTTAAATGTAACCATTATTTGATCAATTTTGTGCTGCTGCCTTGTTTTCATTACTCTTCTTACCTATAAAATGTGCTCTAAACATTCTGTTTTGGTTGTCTCTGTATGTTGGACTCTATGTCCATTTGAGATAAATTCTAAGTCAAACACACTAGGGTAAAACCCAAGATCTACTGTTTACTGGATAATGGGCAAAATATTCTCATAAAAGAAAAAATACTGTTTTTTTCTCATAGATTATTTTGTGGATTTAAGCATTAACATGTGAAAAACTGTTAGAATGACATCTAGTATATAGTAAATGTTCATAAGGATTGCTGCTATTCTTGCTATTATGTTATCTGTATGTTTCAGAAAACTCTCAATTCCATGCCATCCATGAATTCTTCCCTCAGTGTTCTACCTCTGCTGATCAAAACTGTGGCTTTTAGACCTGAGGCCTTGGCATCTCCAGTGAGCTTGTTAGAAATGCCAAGTGTCAGGCGTCACCCAGATCTCCTGAAGCAGAATCTGCCTTATAACAAGAGCTCCAGTTCATTGTTGTACCTAACAAAATTTGAGAAATGTGCTTGTAATTCAACATGACTTTTCCGTGTGAGGAGTAGACACAACTGTTTCTGTATGATGAAAATATAGCACTCAAAAATATATATTCCTGTGTTGATGCTTTAGTTTTATATTTTGTATTCAATATAAGCATAGTGTCTACACTAATTTTGTGGATCTTATGTCATTCTCTTTCCACAGAGGTAGAGAATGCCTTAAGGAATATTAGTGTGTTAAAGCATATCTTCTTGTGTAATTCAGGTCACTAATATATGTCAGAGCCAGTATTCTTAACTCCCTCATTTTATGTTGGGTCAAATTAAGAACTCTGCCGATGGCCACATGGTCATTTATTTATTTATTTTTTATTTTTATTTTTTTTCAGAGACTGTTGACATTTATTTATGTGGCTGTAGAATTCTCTCTGGAGGTGTGGGAATACCTGGACCCCGAAAACTCTGCCCATGGCCACATGGTCAATGTGTTATTTATTTATTTTTATTTCAGAAAGCATTGACATTCAGGAATGTGGTCATAGAATTTTCTCCAAGGAGTGGAAATGCCTGGACACTGCTCAGCAGAATCTGTATAGGGATGTGATGTTAGAGAACTGCAGAAACCTGGTCTCTAGGGGTGAGAGTAACATACATCCAGAATATCTCATATACCTCAAGGGTTTCCTTTCTTTCCTTTGCAGAATGTGTCTTGGGAGCTTGTGCTTTGTATGAATGAGTTTCAGATAATTCCTTTCAGAAAAAAAAATATGGGGTTTTTTAATATACAAAAAAGACTTTATGTTTGACCTCATTATTTACCTTCTTTTTTGAGATAATTTGCAAGTTGTAAAACTCTAGCGGTGATTCTAGAAATCCAGTGATATCAAATATAGTCTACACATTAAAATCCAGTTCCTCCTCTTTATTTTTGATTCAGTCATACTTGAAAGTAAAGCACAGGATCCACAATTTTAAAATGCTTCCTATATATATATATATATATATACACACACACACACATATATTTCAGCTCATTATGGGGGTACAAAAGTTCAGGTTATATATATTGCCCATGCCCCCCATCCCCCCGAGTCTGAGCTTCAAGAGTGTCCATTTCCTAGACAGTGCACATCACACTCATCAAGTAGGTGTGCACCCATTCCCTCCCCCCATTCCCATCTCCCCCAGTCAGAACTTCAAGTGTGTCCATTCCCCAGACAGTGCGCATCACACTCATCAAGTAGGTATACACCCATCCCTTCCACCCAGCCCCCACCTCTGTCCGATACCCAATTGGTGTTATTCCCAAATGTGCACTTAGGTGATGATCAGGGAAACCAGTTTGCTGGTGAGTACATGTGGTGCTTATTTTTCCATTCTTGGGATACTTCACTTAATACAATGGGTTCCAACTCTCTCCGGGAGAACCAAAGAGATGCCATATCACCGTTATTTCTTATAGCTGAGTAATGTTCCATGGTATACATATACCACATTTTGCTAATCCATTCATGAATTTATGGGCATTTGGGTTGTTTTCACATCTTTGAAATTGTGAATTGTGCTGCTATAAACATTTGGGTGCAGGTGTCTTTTTTATAGAATGACTTTTGTTCTTCTGGGTAGATGCTCAATAATGGGATTGATGGATTGAATGGTAGGTCTACTTGAATCTGTTTAAGGTGTCTCCACATTGCTTTCCACAGGGGTTGCACTAGTTTACAGTCCCCAAAGTTATCTACAGATTCAATGCAATCCTTATTAAATTACCAACATCATTTTTCACAGATATAAAAAAAAATAATTTTACGCTTTGTATGGAACCAGAGAAGACCCCGTTTAGCAAAAGCAATTTTAAGCAACAAAAACAAAATGGGAGGTATTAATTTGCCAGACTTCAAACTATACTATAAGGCTGTGATTATTAAAACTGCGTGGTATTGGTACAAGTACAGGGACACCACAGACCAGTGGAACAGAACAGAAAATCCAAATATAAAACCATCCTCATATAGCCATCTAATCTTTGAAAAAGCAGACAAAAACATACTCTGGGGAAAAGATTCCTTATTTAATAAATGGTGCTGGGAAAACTGGATAGCCACATGTAGAAGACTAAAACAGGACACACAGCTTTCCCCTCTCACAAAAATCAAATCACGGTGGATAGCAGACTTAAACCTTAGGTGGGAAACTATTAGAATTCTAGAAGAAAACGTAGGAAAGACTCTTACAGACATTGGCCCAGGCAAAGGATTTATGGAGAAGACCCCTAAGGCAATCACAGCAACAACAAAAATAAATAAATGGGACCTGATCAAATTAAAAAGCTTCTGCACAGCCAAAGAAACAGTCATGAGAGTAAACAGACAACCTACAGAATGGGAAAAAATTTTCACATACTACACATCAGATAAAGGACTGATAACAAGAATCTATTTAGAACTCAGGAAAATCAGTAAGAAAAAGTCGAACAACCCTATCAAAAAGTGGGCAAAGGATATGAATAGAAAATTTTCAAAAGAAGATATAAAAATGGCTAACAAACATATGAAAAAATGTTCAACATCTTTAATCATCAGGGAAATGCAAATCAAAACCACAATGAGATATCACTTAACTCCAGTGAGAATGGTCTTCCTAGATATCTTACAGGAGCTGTCAGGAAATGGTATTTAGGAAAATAATTTTGTAGAATATTCTCTCTTCTCTAGTGATTACAATACTAAGTTGAAAATTGAAGAACCCCAAGCAAAATTCATGTGTCATTTTTTAATAAAATAGAACTTGCTGTCTCTAAGCTGGACCTGGTCACCTTTTTGACACAAATGAAAGAGCCCTGCAATGTGATGAGAGAGGAAACAGTAGCCAAGCACCCAGGTAGGTGGGAGTGAATGAAGGAAGTAGATGACGTAAGTGATAGGTCCAAATGTCAAGGAGGAAGCCAGACCTTAAAGTGTGGATTAAGAAGCTCTGGTGTAATGAAACACATTTTTGAGAAGCCTAGGTTTATTTCTCTTGTTCTTATAGAAGGACATCTTCTTTCTCATACTCTTTATTTTGTTCGTTTTTTAATTTCAGCTTATTATGGGGGTACAAAAGTTCAGGTTATATATATTGCCCATGTACCACCCATCCCCCCGAGTTAGAGCTTCAAGTGTGTCCATTACCCAGACAGTGTGCATTGCACTCATCATGTAGTTATATTCCCATCCCCATACTCTTAAATTATCTGAGTACTGGTTCTCCTTAAGATTGTGAAAAGTATTATCTGAGGATTCCCTTTTCCCTTCAGTGATCCTTCATCTATTCACAGTGAGAGCCAAAGTCCTCCCCTTGGCCTGTGAGGGCCTACATGATCCACTCATCCATTTCCTTGGGGGAGCTGGGGAAATCTGTGCATTTTTCTGACTACCTCTATGTTAAACCATTTTTTAAGTTGTGTTTTTGCCTCTTGGCAGAAATGTTTGCACATAGTGGTGGACATAGTGAGATTTGGTTCAGAAGTCCCCAAAATACTGTAGACAGACATCAAATATTTTCTGTTTCATTAATTTCCAATCCTATGGAGGTTTCAAAGGTGATTCTACAGAAATGGAGACTCTGTAATTTCATCAGAGTACAAAGCATCACCCTTTAATTAAATATTAAATTGCATATACAATAATTAGATATTTGATTTTTAAATATTCATTTTAAAAATCTAATCATACATTTTACATTAACAGTTCCTTTTTCCTAGCTCGAACTAAGATTGGAAATTTAAACTGTGTGTGTACAATTTCCACATGTATAAAATAGTTTAATGTGCTACTTTCCATATAGGGTTCTTAACTAAAAATGGTCTATGGGAAGCTTAGAATATTGTCCAGTACATAGTAACATTTTGACTCTTACCTTATATCTTAATAATTATAATATTATAATTTTGTTTGTTTAAGTATGCAACTTACCGAGAATGTGTCCTCTATGTTCATTTGTTTATTCATTCATTTCTTTCTTCCTGACATGTGGAATTTTTAATAAATCCTAATATAAATTTTATGTTTTGGAGGTGTACATCTTGATGACTTGACATATGTATATATTGTGTAATGATTAACACAATGAACCTAGCACATCAATAATATCACATAGTTGCCAAATTTTGGGGAGTGAGAACACTTAAGGTCTACTCTCTTAACCTACTTAGGAGAGTATTACTTAATCTCAAGTGTACAATACAGCACTATTAACTATATTCACAATGCTGTACATTATATCCCCAGAGTTTATTCATCTTATAAATGAAAGTTTGTACTCTTTGACAAACATCTCTCAATTTTTACCACACCCCGACACTGTTGACACCCACCATTCTACTCTCTACTTCTATGATCTCTACTTTTTTAGATTCTACAAATAGCTCGTATCATATAGTAAGTGTATTTCTCCATTTTATTTCACTTACCATAATTTCCATCTGGTTCATCCATCCATGTTGTCATAAATGTCAGGGTTACCTTTTTTCTTATGGCTAAACAATATTCTACTATATATCATGAATAATCTGCTGTAAATGTAGGAGAACAGATATGTCTTTGTATTACTGATTTCATTTCTTTTGGACATGCACCCAGAAGTGAGATGGAAGGATTGTATGGTACTTCTGTTTTTAATATTTGAGGAGCCTCCATACTGCTTTCGATAATGACTGGATCAATTTACATTTCCTCTGACATTGTACAAGAGTTTCCTTTTTTTTTTTTTTTTGTCTTGCAATGTTATCCATCTTTATTTATTAAACAATTTATAAAATGACAAACTGTATAACTGAATTCATAAACAACACCCATCTGTGGAGTTTTCTTTTTTTCTTATATTAATAAAATGCATCCAGCTCTGTGCAGCACACTGACTTTACTTGCACTTGATTCATGGTTCCATCAGGCCAGAAGCCCTTTGAAAATTGTGGAATTTTCCCACAATAGATGCCTATGGGTCCTGATAGACCATAAGGAAATAATGAAACAAAGGAGTTTTAGGAGTTACAACCCTAGTTCAATTTTTTTTTAAATGTTTTAACAAGAGCCAATTTACTCTTCACTTTTAGAAGGTAAAGATTTCAAATTTTGTGATTTAAAAAAATAGGAAAATGAAAAATAAACTGTATAATTCTACTTAAATATTTTCTGGCAAATATTTTTTTTACCAAATAGGCAAACAAATATTAAAATGATGGTTTTGAAATAAAATAGAGATTTCCCAATTGATCAATTCTACCTTAAAGTAGAATATTAAGGTATTTGCCTATCTGGTATTTTATTTTATTTTTATTTATTTATTTTTGTTTTTCAGGTCATTATGGGGGTACAAAAGTTCAGGCTCTATATATTACACATGCCTCCCCATCCCCCGAGTCTGAACTTCCATTGTGTCCATTCCCTAGACAGTGCACATCACACTCATCATGTAGGTGTGCACCCATCCCCTCCCCTCACCCCATCCCCCCAAGTCAGAACTTCAAGCCTGTCCATTCCCCAGGCAGTGCGCATCGCACTCATCAAGTAGGTATACACCCATCCCTTCCACCCAGCCCCGACCTCTGTCCGATACCCAATTGGTGTTATTCCCAAATGTGCACTCAGGGAAACCAGTTTGCTGGTGAGTACATGTGGTGCTTATTTTTCCATTCTTGGGATGCTTCACTTAATACAATGGGTTCCAACTCTCTCCAGGAGAACCAAAGAGATGCCATATTGCCATTATTTCTAATAGCTGAGTAATATTCCCTAGTATACATATACCACATTTTGCTAATCCATTCATGAATTGATGGGCATTTAGGTTGTTTCCACATCTTTGCGATTGTGAATTGTGCTGCTATAAACATTCGGGTGCAGGTGTCTTTTTTATAGAATGACTTTTGTTCTTCTGGGTAGATGCCCAATAATGGGATTGCTGCATTGAATGGTAGGTCTACTTGAATCTGTTTAAGGTATCTCCACATTGCTTTCCACAGGGGCTGCACTAGTTTACAGTCCCACCAGCAGTGTATGAGTGTACCTGTCTCTCCACATCCATGCCAACATGTATAGTTTCGGGACTTTTTGATAAAGACCATTCTCACTGGAGTTAAATGATATCTCATTGTGCTTTTGATTTGCATTTCCCTGATGATTAGAGATGTTGAACACTTTTTAATATGTTTGTTAGCCATTTTTATATCTTCTTTTGAAAAATTTCTATTCATGTCCTTTCCCCACTTTTTGATAGGGTTGTTTGACTTTTTCTTACTGATTTTCCTGAGTTCTAAATAGATTCTTGTTATCAGTCCTTTATCTGATGTGTAGTATGTGAAAATTTTTTCCCATTCTGTAGGTTGTCTGTTTACTCTCGTGACTGTTTCTTTGGCTGTGCAGAAGCTTTCTAATCTTTGACAAAGCAGACAAAAACATACTCTGGGAAAAAGATTCCTTATTTAATAAATGGTGCTGGGAAAACTGGATATCCACATGTAGAAGACTAAAACAGGACACACAGCTCTCACCTCTCACAAAAATCAAATCACGGTGGTTAACAGACTTAAACCTTAGGTCGGAAACTATTAGAATTCTAGAAGAAAACGTAGGAAAGACTCTTACAGACATTGGCCTAGGCAAAGAATTTATGAAGAAGACCCCTAAGGTAATCACAGCAACAACAAAAATAAATAAATGGGACCTGATCAAGAGTTTCCTTTTGTCCTCACTTTTGGCAACATTTATTTTCTCTTGACTTTTTGATAATAGTCATAACAGGTGTGAAGTGATATCTCATTGTGGTTTCACTTGCATTTCCCTGATGAATAATGATGTTGAGAATCTTCTCATAAACTTATTTGCCACTTTTCTGTCTTCGGTGCAGAAATATCTACTTGGGTCTTTGCATATTTTAAGTCAGATTTACCCCTTTTTTTGGTGTGTTACTGAGTAGAGATCCTTATATATTTTAAACATTACATTCATCAGATATATTTTCTCCCAATCCTTGGGTTGCTCTTTTATGTTTGTTTTGTTTTGTTTCTATTTTACTGTGCAGAAACATCTTAGCCTGATGTAGTCTTCCTTGTTTTAGTTTTGCTTTTATTGCTTGTACTATTTTGGTGTGATATAACAAAAAAATCATTACTAAGGCTAATGTCAAAGAGATTGTTCCCTATGCTTTATTCTAGAAGTTATACAGTTTCTGGTATTACATTTAATGTTAATCCATTTTGAGTTAATTTTTATATAAGGTATGAATGCCCAATTTCATTCATTTTCATGGGTATAACCACCTTTCATCATCATTTATTGAAGAGACTATACTTTCTGTTTTGTGTATTTTGGTGCCCTTGTCAAAAAGTAGTTGACTGTATACTCACAGGTTTATTTATACTTTCTCTATTCTTTTCCATTGGTCTATTTGTCTGTTTTTATGTCAGTACCATACTCTTGGTTGGTATAGATTTGTAATAGTTTGAAATCAGGAAATGTGGAGACTCCAGCTTTGTTGTCTCTCAGGATTTTGTTGGCTATTTGGGGTCATTTGTGATTTCATAGAATTTTTTGAATTCTTTATTATATCAGTGAAAAATGCCATTGGAATTTTAAGAGGGACTAGACTGGGATTGTAGATTGCTTTGTATAGCATGGACATTTTATATTAATTATTCTAATCCATTAACAAGGGAAATCTTTTCATTTACTTGCATCTTTTTTCATTACATTCATTAATGTCAGATTTTATTGAACAGATCTTTCATCTCCTTTGTTAAATTGAGTCTTAAGAATTTTGTAGTACTTAATTCTATTGTAAGTGGGATTGTTTCCTTAAATCTCAGATAGTTTATTGTTAGTGTATAGAAATGCAACTGAACTTTAAATGTTGATTTTGTGACCTACAGCTTTAATGAATGGGTTTATTAGCTCTAGCCTTTTTAATATAATTTTTATGGTCTTCTCTATATTTGATCTCTTCATCTTCAAGCACAGAGAATTTTACTTCTTCATATCTGATTTGAATGCTTTTATTTCTTTTTCTTACCTAGTTGCTATGTTCCTTTCCTTTTTAGCCTGTTTGTCCTTAAATCAAAAGTGAGTCTCTTACGAGTAGTATAATATTGGCTTGATCTTCCAGTACTATGTTGAATAAAAGTGGTGAGACTGTGTATCCTTCTATGTTTCTGATACTGGAGAAAAAATTTTAGCATTTCACTGTTGAGGATAATGATACCTAAGGGCTTGTTATAATGACCTTTATTATGTTGAGGTACATATCTTCGTATGTATGTTGTTTCAAGTTTTGATTATGAAAGTATATAGAATTTTTTCAAATGCTTTTAATAATTTTTTGAGATGATCATATGATTTGCATCTTTTTTTATTTTTGTATTATATCATTTTTATTGATTTGTGTATGTTGAAACATCCTTTCTTCCCAAGTGTAAATCCTACTTGTTCATGGTATATGATCTTTTAATGTGCTGATAAATTTTATTTCTAGTATTTTTTTTTTTTTTTTTGAGACAGAGTCTCACTCTGTTGCCTGGGCTAGAGTGCCGTGGCATCAGCCTAGCTCACAGCAACCTCAAACTCCTGGGCTCAAGCGATCCTCCTGCCTCAGCCTCCCAAGTAGCTGGGACTACAAGGATGCGCCACCATGCCCGGCTAATTTTTTCTGTATATATATATATTTTTTAGCTGTCCAAATCATTTCTTTCTATTTTTAGTAGAGATGGGGTGTCGCTCTTGCTCAGGGCTGGTCTCGAACTCCTGACCTCGAGCGATCCTCCCACCTTGGCCTCCCAGAGTGCTTGTTTTTAGTATTTTATTGAGAATTTCTGCTTGTATCTTCATCAGAGATAATGGTTTGCGGTTTTCTTTCTTGTAGTGTCCTTATCTGGCTTCACTATGAGGGTAATGCTGGCCTCATAACATGACTTTGGGAGTGCCTCCTGCCTGTTATTTTTTAAAGGTGTTTGGAAGAATTACTTAAATCTTCTTTAAATGCTTGATAGAGTTCACCTGTGAAGAACTCATCCAGGCTTTGGCTTCACTTTGTTGGGAGATTTTTTTATTACTGCTTCAGTGTCCTTCCTCAGTACTAGTCTGTTTAGTATTTCTAATTCTTCATGATGTAATGGTGGTAGATTGTTTATTTTGAGAAATGTATTTATTTATTGTAATTTATCCAATATGTTGTCACATAATTGTTCACAGTATTCTCTTATTATACTTTGTATTTCTGTAATATCACTTTTAATGTCTTCTCTTTCATTTATAATTTTCTTCAGTCCTCTATTGTTGTTTTTCCCTTGGTTAATCTAGCCAAAGGTTTTCAAATTCTGTTTTCTTTAAAAAACTCAACTATTAGTTACTTTGATCTTTTCTATTGTCTTTCTAGCTTTAATTTTTCTCTAATCCTTATTATTTCCTTCACTATGCTAACATTGGGATTATTTTATTCTTCCTGCTTAAGTTCCTTGGGGATTAAAGTTAGATTTAAGAATTTTCCTTTTCTCTTAATGCCAAAACTTGTCATTATAAACTTGCTTAATCATGCTTTGGTTGCATCCCAGAAATTTTTATTGGTGGTGCTTCCACTTTCATTTGTCTCAGAAATGCTTTTTTTTTTTTTTTTTTTAGACAGAGTCTCACTCTGTTGCCTGGGCTAGAGTGCTGTGGCATCAGCCTAGCTCACAGCAACCTCATACTCCTGGGCTTAAGTGATCCTCCTGCCTCAGCCTCCCAAGTAGCTGGCACTACAGGCATGCACCACCATGCCTGGCTAATTTTTTCTATATATTTTTAGTTGCCCAGCTAATTTCTTTCTATTATTAGTAGAGATGTTGTCTCGGTCTTGCTCAGGCTGATCTTGAACTTCTGAGCTCAAGTGATCCTCCTGCTTCGGCCTCCCAGAGTGCTAGCATTACAGGCATGAGCCACCACACCCAGCCCTCAAAAATACTTTTTGATTTTAATTTAGATTTCTTCTTTGACCCACTGGTTATTCAGGGACATATTTTTTTACTATGCACATATTTTTGAGTTTCCAAATTTTCCTTCTGCTATGGATTTTCATTATGATACCATTATGATCAGAAAGAAAAACTTAATATAATTTTAGTCTTAAATTTGAAAAGACCATTTTGGTCCAACATATGCTCTATTTGGAGAATGTTCCACGTGTTCTTGAGAATATGTATATTCATAATGTTGGATGGAATGTTTGATGCATGTCTGTTAGGTCCATTTGATGTATAGTATTTTACAAGTGCACTCTTTTTTTTTTTTATAATTAGTTTTCTCTCTGAATGATCTATCCATTGTTTTAAGTAGGGTAGTGAAATCCTCTTTTGCTGTTGTATTTCTTTTTCTTCATACAATTCTGTTAATGTTCACTTTTTATATTTAGGAGCTCTAGTGTTGCATGCATATGTATGTTTAATTGTATATCCTCTTGACAAATTAACCTCTGTTATTATCTAGTGAGCAATTTTTACTTTTGTGACAGATCTTTCCTAGAATCCTATTTTGTGCAATATAAGTATAACCACCCCTGCACCCTTTTGTTTATAACTTGCATGGAATACTTTTTTTTGACCCTTTCCTTTTTAGCCTGTTTATTCTTAAATCAAAAGTGAGTCTCTTATGAGCAATATAATACTGGATTGCGTTTAAAAAAATCCATTCAGCCATTCTGTTCTATTCCATTTT
Source organism: Eulemur rufifrons (assembly GCF_041146395.1). Taxonomy (NCBI): domain Eukaryota; kingdom Metazoa; phylum Chordata; class Mammalia; order Primates; family Lemuridae; genus Eulemur; species Eulemur rufifrons. The sequence continues at coordinate 9,629,189 of NC_091012.1, read as the reverse complement.
TTACTGCTAAACAGAATACCACAGACTGAGTAATTTATAAAGAATAGGAGTTTATTTGGCTCATGATTCTGGAGGCTGGGCAGGGCAAGAGCATGGTACTGGCATCTGGTGAAGGCCTTTTCATTGCAACATAACATGAAAGAAGGCCAAAAAACTGAGGGACATAGAGGGTGTGGACCAGACAAAGCTTTTTATTTATTTATTTTTTTTAAATACCAGACCTATGCTCATAAGTAACAAACTCCTATGATTAAAACAAAAACAAAATTAATCCATTCATTTTGCCCTCATGGCCTAATCACTTCTAAAAATTTCACTTCTTAATTCCATTATATGACAATTAAATTTTGCCATAAATTTTAAAGGCAGCAATCAGTCTATAGCATTGTCTTTTCATGGGATAATTTAGTCTCTTTATATGGAAAGTAATTATGAATAGGTTAAGACTTTCTAATGTAAATTTGTTTTTCTATCCATTTTATATTTTTTGTTTTTTATTTATACTGTCTTCTGTTTTCTTACTTTGTTTTTGTTGTCAGCATATGCTTTGATTACTTTCTCTCTTTCGTTTCTGTGTACACTACAGTTATTTTCCTGGTGTTTATGACCTACATACAATATTTTATACTTACAACAGTCTAGCTTAAGATGATAACAAGTTAACTTCTATGCATAGAAAAAAACTCAACACATTTTTCCCATCTACACATTTTATACTATTTGTGTTACACTTTACACCTTTTTGTATAGTGTATCCATTAGCAAATTATATTAGCTATCTTCATTTTAATAGTTTTATTTTGTAACTTTTATGCTAGAGTTAAAATTGATTTATGCACCACCATTAGAGTATTAGAATATTCTGAATTTTTCTTTGTATTTGGTGTTTCCAGTGAGATTTATATGTTTCATATTGTTAGTTAGCATTCCATCATTTCATGCTGGAGAATTCCTTTCAGCCTTTTTTGTAAGACAGGTGTAGCAGTGATTAACTCTTCAACTTTTTTATATGGGAATGTCTTGATCTCTTCTTCATTTCTAAAGGACAGATTTGTTAAATATAATCTTTTAGTTGTCAGAGCTTTTATTTATTTTTTTTTCATCCCTTAGCACTTTGAATATATGATCTCACTTCCATCTGGCCTGCAAGGTTTCTGCTGAAAAATTCTTCTGATGATTTCATAAAGGTTTTATTATATGTGAAGACTCTTTGATCTCTTGATGCTTTCAAGATTCTCATTTTGTCTTTGCATTTTTCCAATTATAATGTACCCTGGGAAATCTTCATTGGGTTTTTCTTGCTTTAGATATTTTGAATTTAATGAAACTGGATGTCCACATTTTTTTTCTTTATTTGACACATTTTAAGACATTATAGTTTTAAATAATATTTTTTTCTTTCTCCATTCTTTGAAAATCAAAAATACATATATTTGTTCACTTAATGATGAACTCTCAGGCCCACATGCTTTCTCTTTCATTTTTTTTCTTTGTAATTGACTACTTTCAAAAGACTTGTCTGTGAGTTTGCCGAATTTTTATTCTGAATAACTGAGTCTCTTATAAAAGTTTTCTCTTACAGTTGTCGGTTCTGCTATTGTGTACTTCTGCAATAGGATTTTTGTTTTGTTCTTTTTTATCTTTTCTATTTCTCTATTAAAATTCTCATTGTGTTAATACATTGTTTTATGATTGTTTTTTAGTTATCTGTGTTTTCTTGTATCTCACTGAGATGCATTCTTTGTCATCCACTTCTTAGATCTTCATTCCTTTGGAGATGATTACTGGAGCTTTATGTTTTTATTGGTGATCATATCTGCCTGATTTTTTATGGTCTGAATATCCTTGGTTTCTCTCTCTGAATCTGAAAGAGCAAACACCTCTTCTAGTCATTACAAACAAGTTTTGGGAGCTAAATACCTTCTCCTATTGGGTTCCTGGGCTGATGCTTTTTTTTTTTTTTTTCTGAGATTGTACTTGAGTAAGGTTGGAGCCAAGTCATGTGATTGTTACTGGGTCTGTGGTGGGTTCCGTGGTTGGCAGACTTGTAATCAAGGCGTTAAACAGTTGTAGATTCTGGCTATTCCCTGGGAAGACTGAATTGTTTCAGGCTCTTGATCAGTAGGACTATTCCTGAGACAAGGGACTGCAGTTGTTTGAGCAAATGCATCCCTGATACCATGTGTATGGATAGGTGTGGTTCCTGCTGGGTCTCTGGGAGTGCTGTCACTCAGTCACAAGACAGGTCCTTGAATGAGCAGGACTGACCCCCGATGACAGCTGAGAGGGGCTGGAACTGATGTATAGGGCTGCTGCAGGATACACAGCTGAGAGCCATGTCTTAAGGTCTGTCTCTGCGTTCATGTCATGTTTCCCTCCAAGCTTTTCGGTGAGCAGGACTGCTTCTAGACCTTGGCCGACAGGGACGAGCTGGTTAACGAGGCAATTTTAAGATTTACCATAAGATTTTTGTTACCAGGCCGGCCTCTATGGGCACAAATGTGTGAGCATATCTTAGATTGAGTAAAATTGGTCCTGGACTGTGGATGAGGCCAGGTTGTGCCACTGCAAAATCAATTTCAGATTAATATTTGTGGGTCTTTTTTACCTTTGAATAAAAATGTCTTGCAAAATTTAGCTTCATACTGAAGTCTATAAAGTCCACTATGTTTTAAGACAATATTTCGATGAGAATATTCTGATGTGCCTAGAACTTCTGTACTTATTTTTAAGTAATCAGAGCTTTATAACCCAACAAACTAGAGAAGCCTCAGATATCTTAAATTTTTGTTTATTTTCACAATCAAGATATCGCAAAGATTTTTTTGTTATTGGATTTCTCAAAAAAAGAGAAATTCATACAATCAGCAAAAAATAAATTTTATTTCATATATTTAATATTTGCAAAAGTCTTCCTTCTCCCTTATGTCACACTGGACAATTCCTTGGCTTTTTTCTTGTCATTTGTTTCAAGTAGTTTTATTAGTTTTATCACCTTTTTGGTAGTAAGGAAGGTAAGACTGAACCTTTAGTCTGCTTTACTGGGCTAAGACTAAAATGTTAGAAGGTTTTCCTAATTTCCTGGGAGACAGGGAAAAGTGATTTACTTCTGGTGTCTCATGCTTAAAGTGGGCATAAGAATTGGCACAGGACTTGGCCGGTCTCTGACTTGAACATGACGACTCCATCTGAGATTTCTAAGGCTTATTCTCAAGCCATTAACACCTCATGATGGCACCATTGTCCTGAAAGGGGAGGATGTGGGTTTCCAAATGTTATTTGAATTAAAAGAGGGATCCAAAGGACATGAAGTTAATGATTTTTAACTCGTAATCTGAAGTACCACTGTGGTGCTTAAAAATGTTTTAGTTCCATTGACAAATATCAAATAAAATACATGCATGAATTAGGGTAGAAAGGAGATTGGCAGCTGTCTCTACAGGATGAAATGAATCCGTAATTAGTAATTTTGTGGGTGGAGGAAAGGTTTGGGGAGATCCGGAGGGAAAGGAGTGGCAACTTTTTAGAGGAATTTTCATAAACATGCTCTACTTGTCAAAAATGCCTGAATTCGGATATTTAACTTGAGAAGTAGTAAGTCCCGGTTCTGAGATTTAGAAGGCACGTTGAGACAGCGCGTCTGGCAATGACACCTTCTCCAGGCTCATGTTCTGGCCCCAGACTTGCTTGTTGATGTCAGCACTTGAGTAGCTTTGTATCACTTGGGAGGGGCATTTCCTCTCATGTCTTTTCTGCTGTAATTGTTATGGTTTCTTCTTGGTACATGCTGTTATTTGGAAATAAATTCAAAACAAATTCCGTTTTGTTTTTCTTTTTTAAGCAAAAAAATACTAAGTGTTCACCTAGAAGTCAGATGATGTTATTAATTGTAAATGTGTGGCCTGGCTCAGTAATTATTAACCACCAAGCACCTGCCGAGAGGATATGTAAAGAACGATGGGCTTATAGACTGGAATCCTGTATGTGGCTCTGAAGTTCAGAAAAACATATCAAGAAAATATTTCAAAAGTTTAAGGAAAATTGTGACATTTTAGAGCCCCTGCTGTTAAATTTTTGGTGGCTGGAATATGAAGACCATAACATTTGTTTTTCAGGCTGGTATGTTCTGCCAATTAACATTCAATAAAGGAGGAATTGGGCCCTCCTCTCTTTGTCAATATCCAATTAAAATGACAGCAAAACAATACTCCTAAAATGGAATAAAATGATAGCAATGTACTAAGAAATAAGACAGACGATTCAGTGGCAAGATATTTTGAAGAATTCCTGCAAGAGAGGATGCCTTTGGAGAGGTGGAGAAAAATTACAATCCAGTCTCCTAGCAGGGCCTCCAAGAAAGACACTTCACTCTGTGAATTACATATGAAAATAGTAGAAGTAATTCATTTCAAAATTTAGCTAAGGCTGGGAACTGTTCTCTAAAGAAATCAGCTCCCATGGCTGCAAGGGGCCCTAAAAAGTAGAATGCAACCTATAGCAATGCTGGAAATTTCTTTTTAAATGAAAAGCAGCCCCTTTCAGGACAGAAATACACTAAACTTTTATGCCCCAGTTAAATTTTATCCAGGGATGGCCAGCCTGGACCTTTGTTTTTCTGGTAGCTTCCCACCCACACATCCTCCCAGAAGCTTGCCTGGCAGGATCCGCACAGCAGGTCCAGGCAGCCATGGAGGGGACGCTCTTGGGATACAAATCCACAGCACTGTGAAAGGAGCACACACCAGCTACCTACACTAAAACAACATCATCCTTCATTCAAAGCACCAGGAAAAACACAAGAATCACCAGATATTTGAAAAAATTCAAGAGCGTGAAAAAGAACACTCGAGACTATGAAGCAGAACAACTAACCCTTGGGGAAACTGGAATAATTCATAGAACAGAAAAGAATTTAAAATCTCCTAGTCAGTGTTTAGCAAGCAATAAGAGGATAACTCCTCCATAAACATGAATAAGTTGCTTTGACAGGGGAGCTATCTGAGAAAAAAAAAGAGCTCTTATTAAATATGCTAAAGTTTTACAAATTTCTGTATGGGCTAAATATTAGGATGGATTTGGTTGGTGAGCCAACTGTGATTTGGAAAAGAACGTTGAGAAAATTTCAGCTCATAAAGTAAAAGGAAGGAAATGAAAAGATACATTAAAGATGTGGACAATAGATTCAGGGTGTTGAGAAAGGAGGGCGAAGTTAATGGAAGGGAAGAGCAGATTAAAGCAATAACAGGGAGAAAAGGTCCCTGCACTGAAAAGGATTTAAGTTTTTACACTGAAATTGCCAAGCAGCATAATTTAGGAATAAAGAGCCATTTTTGGTAACATCACATGTAATGGTAAAAGAGCAAAGATACAGAGGCAACCCTAAAAACGTACAGAGTGAATAAAAGATAAACAAACACTAGATTACGTGTACAGAAATGAGAGTGACACAAACACTCTGGCACTTTTCTTTTAGAGGATGCTACGAGGGAACAAGGCAGTGGCTTCACAGTTGACTTAATCAATCAGTGTTTTCTCTGTGCCGAGCACTGCTCTAGACAAGGGTTCCTGCCTTCACGTGGCTTACCTTCTAGTGGGAGGGGACCAGCAACAGCCAAGATGCAGAGGTGTAAAATATACTGAATGTTAGATGGTGTTCAAGCTTAGGAGATAAAAGTAAGCAAGCAAAGCAGACATGAGATGTTGACCGGGGAGGGAGGTGGCTGTGTGGACAAGGTGTCCAGGCCAAGCCTCACTCAGAAGTTGTTTTTGAGTGAAGACGCAAAGGATGTAAAGAGGAAAACATGCAGATTCCAGAATATTCTTGGCAGACACAGCAGCAAGCATAAGGGCCTGAGCTAGGAGCTTGTTTACCCAAGTTCTGAGGAAAATGGATTTGAACTTTGCTATTGTCTGAATGATTGTGTTCCTGAAAGTCATATGTTGAAACCCTAATCCCCAAGGTGATGTTTATTTGGAGGTGGGGCTTTTGGGAGGTCATGAGGTCACAAGGGCAGATCCCTCAGGATTGGGATTAGTGCCCTTATAAAAGGGACCCCAGAGAGCTCCCTTGTGGGTTCTACCATGTGAAGACACAACAAGAAGATGCCGTCTGTGCACCAGGAAGGACCCTCATGAGACATGGAATCTGCCACACCTTGATCTTGGACTTCCAGCCTCTATTAATAGAAGTAAAGTAAATTTCTGTTGCTTATAAGCCACCCAGTTTATGGTATTTTGTTATAGCAGCTCAAACAGACTAAGGCAAACCTAGAATTCTATGCTATGCCAATATCCAACCAAGTGTTAGGGAAAAATAAAAACATTTTGTTACATGTGCCAACACTCAGCAAGTTCTCCACCTACACACACTATATGCAAAAACTTATACACGAGACAGGAATCCACAATAGACATGACCTGAAATATGAGAAATAAAGATAGCCAAGCCTGATTCAGAAGAAGCAAACCATAAATACAGATTGCCACACAAGTGGCAGAAAAACGGCCCCCCAAGATGTGCACACCCTAATCCTTGGAACCTCTGACTGTGTGACCTCATACGGCAAAGGGACCTTGCAGGTGTGATTGCGGTGAGGACCTAAGGTGAGGTCATCCTGGATCACGCAGCTGTGCCCACTGTCATCACTCAATTCCAGAGCCAGGGGAGATTGATGAAGGGCCTGAGCGGAGGGGCTCCTAAGGTGGCTTCTAGAATGTAGGAAAGGCAAGGGACCACACTCCCCCTGGAGCCTCCAGAAAAAACCAGCCCTGAGACACCGCGATTTCAGCTATTGAGACCCATTTTGAATTTCAGACCTCCGGCACTGTAACATAGTAAATTGGTGTCATTAAACAGTACCAAGCATGTGGTCATTTGTCACAGCAGCCATGGAAAACTAGTAAGCAACTTTGTAAACATAGAGTGTGACGTTTGTATTCCTAAAATCTATGTTTAAATACATATATGAGAGGATTGCATATATTTTTAAACTTAAAAGAGCCCTTTTAAATCCCACACAGCTATCTGTAGATACAGTAAAAATAAGGCCCCAGAATTGGGAAAAAAAGAAATCACTGCTGAATAGGAGAAGGTCTTTTTTTTCTCAGATAAACCTAGCACTTTGCTCCCAAGGAGAGAAAAACTAAACCTGCCCTAATTTCAGGCCACCTGTTGTCACACCATGATCACGTGAGCCCGAGAGTATTCCAGTTCTTTGGCTAAAAATAAGTTGATGACACCGTGTCCTGTTAATGAGTACAGGATCTTATCAGAGGACTCTGGGCTTTGACCTAGAGTTCATCAGCTTAAATCTTTATAATTAGCTTTTCTCGACCTTCTTGGTCTTTACTTTTTTCCAGTCTAATGATCACTAAATATCACTTACTATTGCACATATGGATGTTGTTTCTTGAAGAAAACAACAACAACAACAACAACAAAAAACAAACATTTTTTCCTCCAAAGTCTCAAATGTAGTAACTCTTGTTCCTGTCTTAATTATAACACTAGCAGTTCCCATCACTGCTGGCAAAAATCACACCAGCTTATTTTCTTCTCTGTGGTCAGATTGGTGCTCTCCTCCCCAGACAGCTCCAACTTGCAAAGGGGTCACGTCCCACAGTTCATGTTCAAGTCTGTTGTCTGGAATTTGGAACAGATTTTTCCCAGACAAACAAGGTAATAAAAGATGCTTTGGTCCCTAGGCTGCTTTTTAATGTGTGGTTGAATGGTCCCAACACAAGTGCTGGGATCTGAGAGCAGAGGCAGCTCAGCCGAGCAGACGAGGAGGAGCCCTTCCCTGTCTCTGGGCGATGGGACCGGCCCCAGGTGATGTGTCAGACAGGTGAGTGAGGTCCCTCTTCTCCTCCTCCCCAGATCCCGTTTGCCACTGAGGAGCTCCAAACGCTCAAGCCTGCGCCGGCCACCCACTGTGACGTGAGCCCCCACTGATGCTGACCAGCACTCATTTCAGGTGGCTCCCTGAGACTATAATCCGCATGTCTGTGACACCCTGAAACTACAACCTACATGTCTGTGGCACCCCGAAATTACAATCCACATGTCTGTGGCAGCTCCTGGGGGAGTCCCTCGGGAATGCTGCCTCCTGGCTTTGTTCCCCGTCTCCCAGTACTCCAGGGAGTGTTATTAGACGGGTCCCATGTGGTCTCTGCAAACTCTTTGTTAGCGAGCTTAACACAGGTTTTACGGGACACAGCCCATGTCTGCTGCCGGCCAGTCATGGTGACACCAGCAAGGAGCCCTTGGAGTCCTTGTTGTGCCTCCACCTGATCATGGGCTGCTGAGCTCTACTGCTGCTCTGTCAACCTGACTGCAGCTGACTGGACCAAGGATGGACAGGTGTCCCGAAGAAGCTATCTCTGGTTTGTAAGCACGAGAGACCACCAATCAGGATGTTCCACGCTTAGGCTGGCTTTCCTAAGACAGTTGAAATTTATGTCTTTATTCTTGAATGAATTATTACTAGTACCCCTTGTCGTACTCAGAAGTGTCTTAGCTCAGACAATGAATTACATAGCCACCTGCCTGTATGACCTGGGATTTGGTTGAGTTGGGGGTTTGAACAGGTCCTATAGGGAAGGAGTCGGGATGCCAGCGTGGGGAGGAGACTGAAGCCCTGCAGACCTACAGGGACGATGAACTCCAGCAGGGATGCCCGACATCCTCTTCTGAAAGGATGGCCTTGAGATAGATCATTTTGCTCATCAGTCAACAAGTGTCCTTGGACCGCACCAGACATGGCAGACACTGCGGAAGTCAGGGGAGGCAGGGCATCAGTAGGCTGGGCGTGGTCCCTTTCCAAGCACATGTAGCCTGTCCCTGAGTGGACAGGTGCACCCCGCCACAGTGACCAGCACCCTGTGGTGAGGGCAGGTGACAGGGAAGAGGGCCCCTTCTTCTAAGAGACACCCAGATGTGGGTGTCAGGAAAGGCTTTCCTGGAAATAGCATCTACATGGTATCCACAGAGGGTGGTGAGAGCACACTGCATGGAAGGAAGGGGCTGGCACGGGTTGGGAGGCACGTGTGTGGGAGGGCCTGGTGAGTCACCAGAGATGCTCCCGGCCAGTGGTCCCCAGGTGAGCTCCCTGGAACAGCATTGTCAGCATCCTGGGAACCTGTGGGAAGTGTGAATTCTTGGGCCCTTGTTCTACCTCCAGACTCAGTGGTCCTGAGGCCCCACACCTGTGTTTTAACAGGGCTCCAGGTGCTCTAAGCCTGCTCACCTTGAACCCTGCTCAGACTCTGAGAGCCAAAGTGCTTCCTTAGGAGCCCTGGGAGCTGAGCCCTGGGGTGCCTCACAGCAGACGCCCCATGCAGAGGTCTCTGGAAGGCCCCACTGCCTGGAGATTTCTGGCACCTCCGCAACCGTGGGCCACCTCAGGAAAGACACTACTGGCCTCAGATCTGGGAACTTCAGACTCTTCTACCATCTCTGGGACATCCTCAGGTCTCTAGTCTGCTGCTGGGTGGCAGAGGGGACTCATGTTTGTCCTCACAGAACCTCAGCAGAAGGGAAAGCAGAAAGAATGTGATTCTGCCAGATCACGTGACCATCTTTCCCACGTGCTGACTTCCTGAGTCTCACCTGTGACGTCGCACCGGGAAGAGAGGATCCCCAGCCTGCTGCAGACTGTGGCTTCAAGTCCCAGATTTACTACTTACTCATTGTATAGCCAAGAACAAGACACTGTGCCTCCTTCTGTGCCTCAGTTTTCTTATCTGTAGAATGGAGATAATCTTTGCTACCATATGGGATCACTGTGAGCAATAAATGGGTTCATAAATGGCCCTCTAAACAGGGCCAAATGCAGAATGTGTCTAGAAATGTTACCTCTTCCATCTTTCAATGAAATGTTGCAGATCAGTCATAGCTGATGAGTACAGCCAAATAATGTTTTATATTTTTAATGCCTAAAATAGTTTACAATTGATAGGTGAGTTGGGTCATTATGGAGATATTTTTCTTATTTTCCCTTTAATTCACATCTTCTTCTTCTTTTTTTTTTTTTTTCTTGAGACAGGCTCTTGCTCTGTCACCCAGGCTAGAGTGCAATGGCACCATCACACCTCACTGCAGCCTCAAACTCTTAGGCTCAAGAGACCCTCCCTCCCCAGCTTCCCAAAGTGCTGAGATTACAGGCATCAGCCATCAGGCCTGGCTTAATTTTACTTATTTTTATATAAGATGATTTAAGATTTTTCTTTGTAGATTTGTGGGAATTATTTATATAGTAAGAAAATTATGCCTTGGTATGTTTTCTATGTTGTGAATATTTGCAAATATTTTTTTCCAAAATGGTATTTTAACTTTGTTTATCATATTTTTTAAAACATTGCTTAGTTTAATTTTCAAAAAAATGTTTGTGTGGTCATATATGCTAATCGTATCTTTCCTGACTTCATGGAATAATACATTGTCAAAGCTAGTTTGATTCTGTTCTTTCACTTTCTCTTACTGTACTGGTCACATTTTGTTATTTGCAAAAAACAAAAACAAAACCTCCCAAAAGCCTTTATTTATTTATTTTTTTTTTTTGTTGAGACAGAGTCTCACTTTGTTGCCCAGGCTAGAGTGAGTGCCGTGGCGTCAGCTTAGCTCACAGCAACCTCAGACTCCTCGGCTTAAGCGATCCTACTGCCTCAGCCTCCCGAGTAGCTGGGACTACAGGCATGTGCCACTATGCCCGGCTAATTTTTTCTATATAGATTTTTAGTTGTCCATATAATGTCTTTCTATTTTTAGTAGAGACGGGGTCTCGCACAGGCTGGTCTCGAACTCCTGACCTTGAGCAATCCACCCGCCTCGGCCTCCCAGAGTGCTAGGATTACAGGCGTGAGCCACCGCGCCCGGCCCCAAAAGCCTTTATTGCCCATTTTTTTCTTTCTATTATTTACCCTACCAAGGACAATTTTGAGGAGTACAATAGTCCTGTTGTACACCAGCGAGTGCAGTTAATGGGGACTTTATATTTGCTAAGGACATAATTCCCTTGTGGAGATCCTCAAATTAATGTGATCCCAGACCAGGAACGTTGCCCACATAATCACGGCCCTGAGGAGGGACGCAGCTCAGGGACTCCTCAAGATTTCTGGATTTCAGATTGGCTTTGATGTTTGCAGCTCACATATAATTTAACATCTTCACGTATTCTTTGTAGGTGAACAGACATACTGTATAAACTTTAAACATCATCAGGGTGAGGAAAGAATTTCAGTCTTGCCTTCCTGGGTTCTGGTCTTTCTGTCCTCAGGCAACAGCGGAACCCCAGTTCCCGCAGTTGTTGATGACGTTTACTGGGGTGCAGCTGGCCCAGGGAGGCCGACCACACTTCTTTGGGCATTTGGTCCCTCGTCCCTCCAGATCACTGAAAATCTCTCCCTCTCTTCCTTTGTAAAGATAAAATTAGATGCAGAAAATCAAGACATGTGTAAGAAGTTTGGGATGAAATGTTGTTATGGAAAACAGAGGGGTGGCTGTCAGCGGATGTGACTTCTTTCTGCCTTGATATGGCAAACCAACCCCTCTAAACTTGTTTTTAGGGACTCCTTGCATAAGCAGTTTTTACCTTCTGCCCCTTTGGTGTTACAGAGTATGTTCCACAAGCACAGGAGAGAAAATGACAGGTGCACACCCAGAAGGCTTGGACTCCTGTCTCTGGTGCAGCCATTAGACCACCTGTGTGACCTTGGGGACATCTTCATTTATGCAATGGTGGTGGTGGTCTTTACATGTACCCTATGTTCTCACAGAGTTTTGTTGAGAAACAAAAGCAATTATGGACTTAGAAGTGCTGTTCAACTTGTGAAACACATTATAGATGCTACAAAAATAAAAAACCTCACAGAGCACAATCCATTTCCTCCCACTGAGAATAATGCGTCTATCAAATAGGCAGTAATTTTTACAAAATGCTTTCTGTTCGCACACTCAAAGCCCAGCCTCCCTTCCTGAGCCAAATCACCATGCTGACTCTTAAACTCCAGCTTATCTGGAGTCTCACGTCGTTACTCTGAATCCTGGAGTTTCTTCATGACAAAGTGCAGGACCAGCCCATGCCCATGAGGAATCGTCCCGGATGGGTTTTTCTCTTTGAAGTCTCTCAGTGCGCAGGCCTTACAAATTCTAGTCAATACTGCTGCACGAGTGAATGGAAAACGACTTGTGTTTCCTGGTGTTTCCTAATCAGATGGTTCTAGGGTTTCTTTGGTTGGGCGCTGTCCCTCTCTGCTCCTTCTATAGGCTGTAAGATTCCTGTGACAATTTGTCTTAGGTGTTGACTTGCCTAAACACCAGTCTCCAGTCTTTTAATTGAACGCTAATCCAGGTATTGCTGTGGAAGTATTTCACAGGTGTGCTTAACATCTACAATCAGTTGACTTTAAGTAAAGGAGATTACACCCCTTAAGGTGGGTGGCCCCTCCCATCAGCTGAAGGCCTCAAAGAAACCTGAGGCTTCCGGAGGAAGGAATTCTGCCTCCGTCCTGCAGCATGAACTCCTGCCTGGGTTTGCAGCCTGCCCACCTGCTCCGTTAAGTTTGGATTGGCAGTGCCCACGGTCAGGTGAGTGAATTCCTTAAACTCTACCCATCTACCTCTCCTCCGTCTTCTCTATCACGTCTGTCTTTCTGGAGAACACCGCCTGATGCAGTTACCAACGAGAATCCACCACTCCTGGGTGCCTGGCATCTGCGGTAGGTATGCGGGCTTTGGAGTGTCCTTCAGGGTTGACATTGGACACATCTGCTCTTTCTTGCTCGTATCTTCACTACCAACTAGCGGAGTGCTTTGCTCAGAAGTGCTCTCACTTTGTATTTGTTTTATAAGCTCAGAGAACAAAGAGCTGCCAGTATCTTAACCACTCCCAAATCTAAATTAAAAGCTGCCATAGGGGAAGAAAAATGGGCTGGATATCAAGAAAGGCAAGTGCGATAGTTCACAATGCTAACAAATTCCTTCTGCACCAAATTCCAGTGATCCGAGGTCTAGATTTCCAGCTCAGAATTTCAGCAAGTGGGGACATTTGCATGAGCCGCATTGCTAGATCACTGCCAAGGGAGTGAGGATTTACTCTGCGATCAGTGCCCTGCTTTAGGCCATTGGCTGAGTTTCAGGAGGAGAGAGGATCACTGATTTATCCTTGCCTTGTGCAGAGGTGAACGGCTGAGCTGATGAGGTGTAGGCTCGCCCAACGCCCCATTTTGGTGAGACTGGATTCCCTGCTAAGCCAAGGTTTTCATCTAAAGACTGCCCTGTCCAAACAGAGCATTGAAAATACTGGGCGCTGCAGAGGACACAGCACACACGAGTGAGGCACAGAGGACACTTAGGGAGTTTTTATTTTGGTGGAAACATGAGGAAAGGGTGTTTTGTTTTGTTTTGTTTTGTTACAAAGGTTAGAGAGGATTCCAAGTAGGCAAATTTATCCAGCACGCAGGCTAAGGAGGACTTGGCAGTGACAGCGAGGCCAGTTAGGGCAGGGCAGGGAGTGAAGGAGAACCTCGACAGAGGGCATCAAATGGAAGGAGTTGAATCTATTTGATTGGGCTTCTGTGGACTCACAGCTCTCTAAATGCCTTGCCTGTGCAATTCATAATGAAATAAGAATTAAGTTAATGAACAAGGCAAGCAAATAAGCTAATCACAAGGGCAAATCTTTGTCTGTTTGATTATGTGATTCACTTCTGACTTTCCTGGCAGCCGGAAAAAACAAAAAGGAAACTACAGTGAGTTACCCAGCTCTTGTTTTCAGAAAGGAGGAAAGTATTAATTAAAACCAACTTATGAGAATGCAACATACCACTGCAAGTAAACTCTGCCTCTTGCCATAAACAACTAAAAACCTGAACCAAATACATGAAGCAACTGTTTTCAGACATCGGGCAACCACAGTCAGTGACGTGTCCTCGAGAGGATCTGTGGGGTGAGCTGCACAATGCCTGGCTCGTTCTGCCCAGTGCTCGCTCTGTAACATGGCACAGAAATGTGGGGCCCACTCACGGCATGGTGGCTGCACTGCCTGGAGGACACAGAGGTTGGAGATGAGGATTTGTGAGATCATGGCAATGTTTGGAGCAGGATATTTGAGAGGGTGCAGAGAAATCTGCATGGGAGTTCCCTGAGTCCTGGGACCCATGAGTCTCACAGAGAATAAAAACTCTGAGCACAGCAGAGTCTGGAGTCTGCCGGGGAAGAAACCAGAATTCCCACTGTCAGATGGGGAGACCTCACTGGATGCCCCGGCGTTCCTCTGAGACACAGAAAAGGCACAGGTTTCCCTCAGCTGTGGAGTACGGAATATTCTGGATCCACCTGAACAAAACTTACAAGAAAGCTTTGAAAGACCAACCAGCCCCCCAGTAAACTGACTGCTGCTGGAGAAAAACTCAACACTCGGTGAAGGAAAGCAGCAGAAGCCAGAGCTTCAGCATTATCGCATCCACAGCCTTGAGCACGCAATAGGAAAATCACTAACGGCTAAAGGAAGCTGGAAAAGGTAAACCACAGTCTAAGGGAAAAAGGGTCAATAGAAACACACCTGGACAGGATCAAAGTGTCAGAAGTGTCAGACTAGGACCTCAAAACAACCAACACAAATGCATTCAAAGACTGAAAGGGAGAGACAAAATGGTGAACAGCAGAGATTTTAACAGAAAAAAAATCAAAATTATTAAAAAGAATAAAATGAAAATTCTAAAACTGGAAAATATAAAATGTGGAATGAAAATGTTTCTGGATTGGCTTACAGCAGATTGGACACTATTGAAGAAACAATCAACACATTTGAACCCAGGGCAATGGTATTTATCCAAATGAAGAACAAAGAGAAAAACACACGCTAATTCTAGATGTGTATGCAACTAACAACAGGGCTTCAGAATACACAAAGAAAAATGACATAATTGGGGAAAGAAATAGGCAAATACACAAATATAATTCAATAATTTCCACATTTTTCTTTCAGTGATTGGTAGAACCAGCAGACCAAAAATTCAGTAAGAATATGGACTATTTCACCATCATTGTCAAACAACATATGGTTTCCAAAACAATTTGATGGGGGGAAATAAGTCATTTTCACAAATTATGCTGGAATTGGATATCTCTATGAAAAAAATGAACCCTAACTTCTACTTCCTACTGACAGTGGGTTGACTAGAGTCCTCCAAAAATTCACATCCACCTGAACCTCAGAACATTACTTTATTTGGAATTAGGATCTTTGCAGATACAATTAAGTTAAGGATCTTGAGATAAGATCATCCTTACCTGATGTCTTTACAAAAGAAAGGGGAGGAAGACTTCAGTGACACACAGGAGGAGCCCACTAAAATGACAAAATTTTCTTTTAAGCCTGAAAACAGTGAATATGGATGAGGATGTGTAGCCACAGGAGCTCTCGTTTCCACATCTGCCCGTGACTAGACCAGCATCCCTCTGAGCGTGGAGGACACGGGCGCCCATCTCGGCAGGCTCGCCCATTGTAACAGGGACATTCGGTGACCGCTTGCTAAGTAAGTGAAGGAAGGTGAAGCGGGACAGGGCCCGGATGGCACCTCACCTAAGAGTCACTTGGGAGTTTCTCATTGTCACTTTCAAGGGGGTGTCATAACGGTCTTGCCAATGGTGCAGCTGGCAAGAGTACGCTACTGGTACCCACACAAATGGGCCTGCCTGCGGCGTGGTGGGAGAGAGGCCACGGACAGGTGAGTAGGAGGCTGGACCACAGCATGGAGCCGGGGCAGGGTTGTCAGGAGTGAGGGGCAAGACGCCAGGGCAGTCTGGAAACAGGGGCATTCTAGCCAGTCTGTTTCCCACAGACTTTTCTGAAGGCCCGATACATACATATTTTTGTTTCCTGTGGTCTTGCGTACTTCTGTCTACATGGAAAGCTGGTATTTACAGACTACGTGTGTGTGTTTGTTTTATCTTTGAATATCTTACAAGACCTCAAGTGTAAAGCACTCCAGTGGTTTTTAAAAATTAAACTACTTTGCATGATTGCTGTGGAGAGCCTGCAGAAACAATTCTAGAAACAGTGGGTGCAGCCGTTTATGTATAAATTATCCTGCTGACAAACCCTCTTTCATTTCTGGAGCAGCAGACGAGAGTAAGAATTCCTAGACCTAAAATGTTTTTTTTGAAAGTAGGCTTGAAAAGTCGACTTTTGTTCATTTGATACCTTGAACATGATTATGATACAAACAAAATTGTTTGCAATATTTATGACTGTGCCTTGGGAAACGGACAGGCTGAGGTTTGGATAATTACAATCTGTTGGTCAAATTTCAGCAGTGAGTGCGATTTCTCCTAATTGTGCAGAAGTGCTGTAGAGACCACTGTCCACTTGACTATGGTTTACAACTCTGGCTGTTGGGTGGAATCTAGGCTGTCCATGTGCAGCAGGGATTTCCCAGGCCTGGCGATGAGCTGTGAAAGGGCTCCTCTAGTACTTTCAATTCACGTGGTGCAAAAATACTTCAGTGTTTTGAAGTTTCTCAGTCAGACTAAGAGCTCTTGGAAGGGTTGTTTGAATAATTCTTTCTTGGAAGGCGGAGGTGTTAGTTACGGGGAAGAAACTATTAGGTCATTAAATATGGAATGTCTGATTTGAAATCAAAAGTGTAGTTTATTATATCTCAAACAAGAAGCAGTACAATTAATCAAAGTATGTGCCTAAACTTTCAATATAGTTTTGCCGTCTTAATGGTAGCTTGTTTGTGCCAGCAGCGAAGAAGCCTGGAGAGCGAGCAGCCATGAAATCTCGAAAGGCGTTTTCCATAGCTTGCTGAGAATTGAATATTTTTCCTTTCAAGAAGTGGGCCAAAGTCAGGAAGAAGTGGTAACCTAATATTTTTTCCTGTTTTATTTTGTAGAGGCCATATGGTAAAATATTGTTCAAAAATGGCTTATAAGTGGGCAGCCGCTGAGCAGAAGATGAAGACTCCCCCTTTTCCCAAATGTTGTTTAAATTGGATGCACCTCCCTGTTCCTTCTCTTCACAGGACAGATGCCTGAAATGTCACCCTAAGAGTCAATCCTTGGGCTTGACTCCTTTCAGAGTTTTTTCAAAAATTTTTAGCAGTACAATCCTTGTTTTTCAACTAATATGCTATACCTCCATCATGTAAGAAACAATTTAAGTGGTGCTGGTCTGGTTGAATGGGGCTTGTGGTGCCCAGGCCTAGGGGCCTCCAGGCTTAGATTCCAGAACTTTCCACAGGAGCCACTGAGACACCTACATGTGGCCTTGGGCCTCCCAGGAGTGCAGTTTGGGAACAGTATTCTATCTGACAGGCGTGTGCTTATGTATGTGTCCCTCCTGTGTCCCTCTGCAACACCAGGA
The DNA here is from genome assembly GCF_041146395.1 of Eulemur rufifrons. Classification (NCBI taxonomy): domain Eukaryota; kingdom Metazoa; phylum Chordata; class Mammalia; order Primates; family Lemuridae; genus Eulemur; species Eulemur rufifrons. Next base: position 9,611,823 of record NC_091012.1, on the reverse strand, counting down.
CAATCATGTCTAGATTTTCATTTTGATATACGTGGACATCAACCTCCAGGGCTGCATTCTGACTTCTGTGGCCCCTTCCTTCATAAAAAAGATTAAAAATTAAATTTACTACTGCACAGTTATATGTGAATATCTTAATATTACATATTAAGATATTTTCTTCAACCTCAAAGTCTCTTTTTTATCCTGATTTTAAAATAAATTTAAACATTAATTTCTAACAGTATGATGGGCCTACTGAGCTCCTGTGCCTAATGGGTACGTTGAAGCCAGCCGAGCCCATCATCTCAGGGATTGTCCATCCACGGGCTAGTCTCCTGGGAACAAGGAAGATAAACAGGCAGACCTCACCTTACAGCAGTGACAGCAACTATGTTACAGCGAGACAGTGTCACACTGGCAAACAGGAAGGAGGGGAGAACTTACATATGCCATTTAATTGTGTTACTTTCACAAAAGCATATTAAAAATAAAAACCTTTCCATTTTGAAATAAGTAAGGATTTGTACAAACAATTGCAAAGATAATGCAGAGATTGCCCAGATACTCTTCACCTGATTCTCCGGATGTTAATCTCTTACATAACCACAGAACGTTACCAAAACTGAGAAATTAACATGCCTGCAACCCTGCTAACTAAACCACAGACTTTATTCAGATTTTACCATTTTCCAGGGATACGTAGGACCCCACCCCAGGCCCACACTGCATCCAGCCGTTATGTCTCTGGAGCATCCTCCAATCTGTCACGGTTTTCTGGTCTTTAGTGACTGTGACACTTCTGAGGACTACTGAGCAGGTATTTTGTAGAACATCCCTCACTTTGGGTTTCTCTGGTGTTTCCTGTTAGGCTGAGATTGAGCAGTGTGGGGAAGAATGCACTAAGGGGATGTGTACAGATGGGGTACCCAACACCAGCCTGACTTGCTGCTGGTGTCAACCCTGCTTGCCTGGCAATCACACGGCGGGACCTGCGGGTCTCTTCATAATAAACACACTGCTTTTCCCGCTTCATAGCTTCATACTCTATCGATTACAAATGAGTAACTAGTTCAGCCCACACTGTAGGGAAGGAGACTTACTCTCTACCTCCTAGAGGGAGGAATATCAAGGAATTTATGGTCATAGATTAGACTACCATCACCATTAATAAATATGCCAGGAGAGATACTTTGAGGCTACGTGAAATATGCCATTGTCTCCTTAATGTCTTGTCCACTGATGTTAGCATTCACCAGTGGTGTTCCAATGCTGAGTTTCTGTTCCTGTAATCCCTCTACACTTACTGGTGGGAATTGCTTCATAAGGAACAGGTGCCCTTTCCCTCCCACTTCCTTATACATTGACTCTGTTAATTACATCACAATAGACTCCTGGGTCCTTATTCTGTTCTCATTGTTTGCCCCCCCCCCCCCCCCCCCCGTTTCCAGCTGTGGCCATTGGCAAAGTGGCCTCCCCAGCTTCTGCTTGGAACTCAAGGGCCCTTTACAGTTAATGAGTAACTAGGGCATTTTGGTTCACTTTCAGAAGGCCAGCCAGGAACGTGTGCTCCTGATATCGGTGCTTTTAAAGAAGTATTTTCTGATTATAATACCCCACACATCATTCCCAGAACTGTCTCCAACATCTCTAAGAATCTATTAAATGCTCAAAAAAAATGAGATCCTATTTCCTGTGTATGACAATGAGACCGGAAGACACAGATTCTAGTTGTCAATTGTCACTTTCTGACAGCAAAGGGGTTTATGCCAGGTAAAGAGAAAATAAAGCTAATTTATGTTATAGGATTACTTGCTGTTATAGGTTAAATCAAGTCCTTCCCCTTCTCCCCAAAATTTATACGTTGAAATCCTAATCCTCAGTAGCTCAGAATGTGACCTTATTTGGAAACAGAGTGTTTACTGAGATAATCAAATTAAAATGAGGACCTCAGAGTAGGCCCAATCAAATATGACTGGTGTCCTCATAAAACAGGGAAATTTGAACACAGGCAGGCACACAGGGAGAATGTCTCGTGAAGATGAAGGCAGAGATCAGGGCGATGAGTCTACAAGCCAAGGACACCAAAGATGGCCAGCAAACTGTCAGGAGTCAGAACAGAGCCATGCAAGATTCCTCCTACAGCCTCAGAAGGAACCAGCCCTGCCCACACCTCTAAGGAGGGGCCTCCTTCAGCCTCTGGAACCAGGAGACAGGAAATCTCTGTTGACCAAGCCACACAGTTTGTGGGATTTGTTACAGTAGCCCTAGCAAACTAACCTACTTGTGTACCTTCTTGGGATTGAATTTATAAAATATATAATTTATCGTTTCAAAGGATGAAGGAAGTCAAATGTCTTCTTGATTTAGAAACGTCTAAGACACTGTGACCATCGGTCCTACTGATGGTTACGCTCAACTCTATTGTGACTTTTACAACTTTGGCCTAATCTCTGCTCCACCCAAAGCTGATGGACATATGCTAATTTACATTTCTGAATTAAGTCTAGATTGGAATGTCACCTGAACACCCCCAGCCCAGAAGGTAGACACAAACCCGTGGTACCACATTGCCATACACTCGCATGCACAAAAGCTCTGACTGTTGAGTAGTGAGAATCTTGAGTACTCAGACCTGCACAGCTGTCTTTTTATTTATTAACAAAGTACAGGGAGTCTTAGTTTCTATAGTAAAATTATAATCTTAGTTAATTTCCCAATGTTTATAACTTTAGAACATTCTAGTAGATTTAACTTATTCTGTCTTGTCTGCACCTTGCAAGTTCCTGGAGGCTGGGGCATTTTAGTCACAAACCTACAATTATCATCTTAATTCATTTGCCAATATTTATATCTTTAGAATGTTTAATTAGATTAAACTCAGATTGCACTCCCTTCTTTCAACTCTCTAAGCCCCAGAGAAAGAAAAACAAGCACATTTTATTTTTACTAAAAATATGACGGCGGAAGGAGATACCGTGAAAACACTTGCAAATCAAGGAAGATTTCCTCCGTGTGCTATATTTACTGCCTCCCACCTCCGCCGCCCGGCTCTGACATCGCTGACGGGATCTGGGCCGTTATTTGCCTGCTTGTTTTTGTAACCTCCGGGCTTCTGGGAATATCCAAGAATCGATATGTTGAATGTTTCATGCCTCCCTCGCCCGCTTGGGCGTCATTTCACTGCCCTGAGATGGGCTCTACCTTCTGCTCGCGGTTAGAGGACTGATCCCATGACAGCGGGTCAGTCCCTGTGTGACTCCGGAGGGGCCGCCTGTCGAGACACATTAGTGCAGTTGCTTCCACGTGTGTGCCCTTGCAGACGTCCAAGTTGTTTTTCTTACTCCAGCTGAAATTAGGTACCAGGAGGTCTTTCATTCATTCTGCTAATAGTGTTAATAAAAAGAAAAGACTGAAGAGAGAGACAAGTTAAAATGGAGCACAGATCAAGAAAGAGCATATCAAGGACAGGGGCCTTGCCAGAGAGACGAGAGATTGGGACGGGCCCCTGATCGGGGACCCTGGGCACCCCAGAGTGTACCAGGCAGGAGAGGAGGGTCCTGGCTGCCAGAGATGGCACGCTTCTGTGTCACTGTCAGCCCAATTATGTCGGGGATGCGTCCATGTGCTTTTGTTATTGCTGCCTCTCCTCCCACTGTTGGCTGATTGGGGTACCGAAACCCGTCTAGGGTCACAGGGGTGACCCTCGGTGCCTGGGGTGAGGGGAGCCCAGAGGCCTCTCTTCCCTACCTGTGACGTCACCTCGTCCCGTCTGCACCACAGACCTGTGCCGGCCTCCTCTCTGCTGCCTCCACAGAGATGGCCCCAGCCTGGGAAGGACCCCGTCCCGCCGGCTCCGTGCTGGTGTCAGGATGAAGACGAGGCCCCAGTGTGAGTTCAGCCTCCACCGTGGATAAGTCACTTCTCACCTCTCGGGTTGGTTTCCTCTTTTTTAAAATGACTAGACTGATCTAGAATCTTTGTGAGTTTTTGACATTTTTTAAAAAGTCATGGAACCTGTTTTTCAAATAAAGTTTCATATAAAAACCTAATACTAAAAGCACAATAAAACAGATCAGCTCCCTCCCACGGGGTGCCTCCTGGCATGCCCTCCCTGCAACTTCCTGGCCTCAGCCATCCCACCCTGGCCACCACCTTCCCATTATACTCCAGGCCACCAGGGGAGGACTGAGAAGCACAGCGCTCAGGGACCTTAACACACAGGCTCCGGGCACCGCTGTGTGGAGGTCGCACCCACCCGGGCCCTTCCACCAGCAAGTTCAGTTGTTCTGTCGCAAAGACCCTGGAATGAAATATTTAATAACAATGACAAAGCACCATGCAGGGAATACTTTCTGAAGGTAAATCATCGACTTCTAGTTTATCTGTGTAAAGGGCTGTCCAGACACCTTCGACGACCATTAATTCTGATTTTGTTCCCCAGGTCATTGGCTTGCCCTAAGAAAGTAAATGTTTGGATTTTTCACAATCTAGCATTCTTTGGGGAAAAAATAACAAAGAGTTTCAGTAGATAAACAAGCCTGAGATGCCCCCTGTGTCTTCCCCATGACAGGGACGGGGCCTGTGTGGCCGCTGCTGGTGCTGGGCGTCTGGGGTGCTCTGAGGCCATCCTCTCTGCCCACTGGAGGCTCATCACCTGGGAATGCGTGACTTCGAGCCTGACGTGTGTCCCAATCTCATCTTCGAAGGCCAGGCATCCAGAAGTGAGGGGAGATTTTAGAAACTACAACACATGGCTCTTCTCAAGCTGAACCTGCTCACGGGCCACTAAGAATGTTCTCTCCTGCTTCTGTGATGAATGAATCTGCCTGGAGCTTGGCAGGAGGGTCCCAGGGAGAATGTGAAGGAGCAGCCAACAGAGACCACCTTGGCGGGACGTGGGATGTGTGGGACCCACACTCCGGGTACCGCTGGGGGGAGATGGCGCCTGCCTGGGCCCTTCACCGAGAAATTCAGTCATTCCGTCACAAAGCCCCTGGCACAATGAAGGGCTTGAGTCCACCTGCTCCTAGTGGCAATGGGAGCCTGGGGATCATTAAAGTTTAAATCTCTGCATAAAAGTACTTAAATTGTTTAATCATGTCACCAAGTGATGATAGGTATGGTCACCCACCATCAGTATGTTCGTAGGCTCAGCTGCCTTAGCAACGTGCCACAGCCTGGGTGGCTCACACATCAGACATTCTTTCTCATGGCTCTGGCCGGAGGTCCCAGACCCAGGCTTGGCCAGCGTCATTCCTGCTGAGGGTCCGGAGGGAAAGGCCCTGCCTTCTTGCAGGTGGCCATCTTCTCCCGCCTTGTCTCATGTCATCTCCCCACTATCCTGTCTCTGTGTCCAGAGCTCCTCTTATTACCATAAAGACACGAGTTGTAATGATCAACACCCACCCTGAGGACCTCATTTAACTCAATCCTGTCTGTACAGGCCCTGTCTCCAAATGTGCTCACACTCTGGGCTACTATGCATGAGCACTTCAACACACAAATTTTGAGAGGACACAGTTTGGCCCATAACAATCAACCAAAGTGAAAGGCTACTGACAAAGCAGAGTGGAGAGTGCCAGGGAGACACCCAAGGCCGTCCCAGGCACAGAACACTCACGTTGGGTGATGGGGCTGCCTCTGGAGTGGAGAGTCTCTGCCAGGAAGGGCATGTGTGACCTGCCACCTTTAAGTTTCTTGCACTTAAAAGCACCCCCAGCCTGCCAGGATTGACAGGCATGTCATACGCATTTGCACCCTAAGGCTGAGCTGGAGCCCGCGGGGAAGGCAGGCGCTCAGGCATCTTCCTTGTGCTGCTGGACGTTCCTGCACAGCCCCCAGCCTTGGAGGTGCTTCAGGTCAGGCTGTGCCTGTGCCTGTGAGCTCTGCCTTACGGGGGGCTGGGATAGGGCCTGGCTCGTCGTAACATAAGTCAGCTCAAGGCATTAAGAGAGCCAGGGAAAGAAGAATTGGATCAAAGTGGAGACATCATCTGTAGTCTCCTCAAAGGATCTAAATCGGGTGCTGATGCCAGGAGAGAGAGAGATCTGCAGGGAAAACCACTGAAACAGACCCTGGGGATGGGCTGAAATGCAGTTTAAGGGCTTTGTGTGGGCCACTGCAGCCACAGTAGTGGACGTGGTCTTCCTGCATCTTTCTGTTGAGGCAGGCATAATACAAGAGGGTTCTGGAAGGAAAGAAACGGAAAATGTAGCAGCAGAACAATACTTGAACTTATTAAAGGGCGTGTCCAGACCCACTCGTCTCAGCTCACGCTAATGATATTCTCTCTAGAAAAGTCCACACTTGGAGAGGCTTTTCTGACCCGAGGCCCTGGACAGTGGCTCACTGCGGAGAGTAGGGCACAGGGGCGGGAAGGGAAGACGTCTGCATTTCAGCTGAAACACGGACACCTCAGGCATCAGTATACGTATGTAAGTGTATGTACTTATATTTGGAAACCAAAACATGTACACACTGTATTCATAACACAGAAATAGAAAGCAAAGTGCAATGACATCTTTGTTTTATAGAGTGTTCATTCCACAAGTATGGTGTGATTTATCATTTATCACACACATATCAAGAGTTTTCTCTTTTAAAGGAAAGTATACTTTTATACAAAAATAAAGCTTGATTTTTTTTTACTTTAATAAAGAAAAAAAGATGAGAGCACAAAATTGTAATATTTACCAAAGAGGAGCATGGGTCTAAAGAGCTGCAAAGACACTTACCGAGAAGGAGGTTCTCAGTTTTATATTCCAGAAGCCCCTTGCTGGTTCTGAGATGGCAACATTAATCAATGACTTGGATGGAGATATTTAATAACAGTGACGAATCTGTGCAGCACTTCATGGGTTATAAGGCACACTTCCTTTACAGAAGGCAGACTTATTTAATTTGTAAATAGCACAAAGCTGGGAAGCTGGGAGGTAGCTTTACATCAGAACCCCAAAAGACCCTAGTGGGTTGAGATGTGGGGGTGTTCTATAACTGGGTAGAACTCAATCACAGTAAGTGCACTGCTAATAAAAATCCCAATTGCATTTTAGATATGGAGAAATCATGGCTCAACTAGAGCTTATGTGAAATAGAACCTAGAGGTTTTAGTAAACTAAACACCAGGTATGCTAATAATATGATACAGTTGCCAAAAGAGCTAATGCAACTTGAGCTGCATTAATAGAAGTATTAAATCTAGACCAAGGGAGGTGCTCATCTTTAATCTTGACTAGACAGATCTTGTCCAGAGATAAGAGGCAGTATACACACCACAGAATTTAAGAGTATGGGTTCTAGAGTGGGTTTACCTGGGTTCAAATCCCACTTCTACCACTTCCAGCTGCATGAGGATCTTCAGGAAGTTGCTCAACCTCTCTGTTTCTCACTTTCCCTATCTGTCAAATGGGGTTGGAATAAGAACTATCTTGTGGGATTGCTTTGAGGATTAAAGGGAACTGTCTTAGTTAGCTGACTGGTTTGACTAACAAAATAACACAGACTGGGTGGCTTGAATAACAGAAGTTTATTTTTTCATACTCCTGGAGATGAGAAGTCCAAGCTCAAGACGCCGGTCAATTTGGTTCCTGGTGAGGGCTCTCTTTCTGGCTTGTGAAAAACCTTGCTGTTTCCTCAAATGGCCTTTCTTCTGTGTTGTGTATGGGGAGAGAGAGACAGAGAGAGAAGGAGAGATTGAGAGAGAGAGAGATGGAGAGAAAGAGAGGGAAAGAGAGAGGAAGAGAGATCACACTTGTGCTCTTAAAGCCTCTTCTTATGAAGTCAGTCATCCTATGGAATCAGAGACTCATCCTTATGATCTCATTTAATCTTACTTACCTCCTAAAGGCTCCATCTGCAAATGCAGTGACATTGGGGGTTAGGGCGTCAACATATAAATTTGTTGTGGGGGGCACATTTCAGTCCATAACAGTGACCCTAGAGTCAAAGCAAATTAAAAGCATTTAGAAAAGAATCTTGCACACAGTCTAAGTGCTCATTAAATGATAGTCAATACAGTCTTGACTTTGTTATTTGAATCTGGGCACTGCTTTCATAGGAGCATAAACAGATGGGATTAGGAACAATTTCCTATGAGGAATATTTAAAGGATGTGAAATATTTAGACTAACAGATAAAACTTTGGGGCAATGTTCCATGTCTTCACGATTCGCAGGCTGCCAGGTGGAAGCGCGTGAGCTTTGTTCCAGTCGACTGCGAGCGTGAAGTCTGGGGACACCAGCAGGAATTACGGGAGGACAAGGGGGCATGAGGTGAGGGGCAGCCTCAGGATCAGCATCTGCAGTTGAGCACGAACTGACACATGTTTTCTTTTCGAGAGGACAATTCAGTGACAAGAATCAAACATGGTAAAAATGTGCATTTCCTTTTACCCAGCCGCCTACTTGGAGAACTTTTTCAAAAGGAAATAGTCCAATGTGTACGTACACAGAAGTTATTACACCATTATTTGTGATAGTAAAATATTAGAAACAGCCAAAATATCTCAAATAAAGACTTGAGTAAATAAATTAGTGTACTTCAAGGAAAGAGAATGTTATGCAGGTATTTGAAACACATGTGTGTTCTCAGAGATGTTCTTGGAATTTTGAAAAGTAGGAAAAACATTTAAAATAACTGTGTGTTTCCAAAGGTGTGCATGACCTGTTGATGAGCAATTAAATCAAGACTTAGAAGAGTATGTGGCGAGTAATCCAATCTTTACTAAAAAAAATAAAATAAAATAAGAGCGGGCAATGTGGTGTGTTTGCAAGGTCCCTGCTGCCAGAGCACGCCCGGAGGATGTCGCCAATGTGTTGACAGAGGTTTAGACAGCACAGCGGGATTGTGGGCATGTGGACTTCCCCTTCTCTATATATTCTAATTTTTCTATAATAACACAGACTACTTCCATACAAGCGAATCTGTACAAATAAATAAAATGAAGGTGATATGAAGACCTAAGACATTTTGAAAGTTAAATAACAACATGATTTCAAGGGAATTATGATTCCAGTCCTGTGCAAGAACACTGAGACTTGGAGTGGGCTTGGAACCCGCCTGGGACCACCCCACTGTGGGCGATGCTGAGGGGTGAACTCGGTTTCCCCGACTTGACCTCTCCGTGGTGAGTGGCTGTCTCTGGGCTGGGTGGGCCTATGGGGTCTCCTGACCATCCACTCACATCAGCAGTGCATGGCCCCGTGCTGGGGGCCACACTGGTGGACAGCTAAGCACGGGTTTGGCAGATACCCAGCCATTTCACCACAGCCCAGGATGCCCCACCCATCCAGCCTCTGAGAAGCCCTCGGGGACTGGGGACGGGGAAGACCCAGAGGCAGTGGCTGTGGCTGTGGAGAGACCCCCAAGAAGCTGCTCACATGCCCTCCACAGCTGTTGCCAGGGCGCCCCCAGCTTCAGAATATTCTTGTCTTTAAAAGGATTATTTACAGTCAGACTGCCTTGGGTCAATAGTCTCTGTCTGCACTGTCCAGCAGAGTAGCCACTAGCTACATGTGATGATTTAAATTAAATTTAAAATTAAATAAAAGAAAAAAATGTAGTTGTTTTAGCTGTACTAGCACAAGCGACTAGTGGCTGACTAGTGCAGAATTATAGAATGTTCCCACAGTGGTGGGTAGATCTGTGGGCCCACACTGCTTTGTATGAACCCAGGACTTTGTCACCCAAGTGATGTAGCTCCAACGCTTGGCTCTGCCACCTGCCAGTAGACCAGATCTCTAGCTCACTGAGGACAGGCCTTCTTGGCTCATCCCAGAGCTCAGCACATAGTAGACACTGTCAGGATTTGTTTATAAATTAATGAACAACGTAGGTAAGGATCTGGCACAGAGTAGGACCTCAGTTAACGTTGCCACCAATTGGTGGGCATATCCGGAGGAGAAGGAAGCCCCCATCACTCTCCCTCTCCTCTGCTCATGTAGATGAGCTCGTGGATTAAGAGGCTGTCTGTAGCGTGTGTAATAAATACATCAAGGATAAGGTCATTCACACGACTCAGACATTCACGATATTGCTAAATGCTGGCTGCCACGAACAATTTGTCAAGAACCCATCTGTCACTGAGCATGGGCAGTATTCTAACATTGCAAGTGAAATTGTCTAATCCTTCTCTGCACTGTATGAACCACCAGGTCTGTCTGCTCAGCAAGGCAATATAGGGAGAGGTGTCTACGGGGGGAATAATCATCGCCAATGGCCTGTCACATCTTCAGAATCCTGACTCCGCGGCACACATGCAAGGCTGCAGGGAGAGTGACACATGCTCCACTAGGATGAGACGCCTGGATCTCCCAGGGTCTGCCTGGGGAACTGGTAAGCTTCCTGGCAGCGCAGCGCAGACAGACTCAGTTACTCCCACTTCCTCCGCTCCTCTTCCCGTTTGGCACGGCTCTTGTTTAGGTTTGAATCTCTCATCTGAATTCTGCTGGGGCTGCCTGCTCTGCACAGCTACAGCCCTGTTTCATCTTGTGTATCTGCCACCCTCCCCATATCCATTTTAATTGTCCCATTTCTGCCATGTGTTTTGGCACCAGGGGTCTTCCTAACAGGGCCCAGAGAATATTCTATGTCTCCTGATTAAATCTGTGAGGTTTTTTTTTTTTTTTTCTTTCTGGGTCATATTTATATTGGGTTCTTTTAATTTCCTCCTGTTTGTTACTTTCCTTGTCAGGGACATTACTATTCCTGGAGTTACTACCCTGTGTGTTTAATTACTTGCAAATGAACATGTAGGAGGATAAAAGAGATCATTTTAAAAAGCAATGCCAACTTTCCAGAAACCTTATATCAGCCTTAGACCTCGGTTCCTGCATGTTGAAACACAGTAGGAAGATTTTCATTCGGGTTGCATTTTTAAAGAGAATATGGAAAATAGCGGTTTTGGTTGGAGGTAGAGAATTCAAAATTGCAGGGTGAAGAAGTTGGTTTAAACCACCCTGTCTCCTTTGCCCCTTCTACCTGCATTGTCACAGGACTGTGCCACCGGGTCATCTAGAGACCCGCTCTCTTGTCCTCTCCCCAAACAAACTGAGCTGAATCCTTTCAATGGATGCCCTGATGCCCTCTCCCCCGGGCACATTTTAAGCATCCTAATGTGTGTTTCCTTCAGGGCACAGGAGTCCTATCTCAATTACATGTTTCAGTTCTTTAGATGAGGCACAATCTGTCACTCGTCCAGGTAGCTTAGGTAGTGGGCGCATTTGGAGGGCACTTCGGGGCAGTTGTCTCCAGCTGTGCGTAGCCGGAAGTCATCACCCTGCCAATGAGTCAAAGGTGACGTGATTCCAAGATGACTAGAAATGGGGTGGAGGGGGGTGTCCAGAAGAAACGAGGCAGCTGGGACACCAGAGGTCATCCCTGCCTGGAGACCCCTGGGGGCACAGGTGTCTGTAATCACGGGAGTCACCTGCCCCAGCTGTGTGCTCAGGGTCTTTGGAGACGCGCAGGCCACCCGTCTTTAGGGTCTGGTGAAGCCCTGTGGGGTCTCGGCTCTCAGCTGGCAGCCCCCCTCTTTCTTCGCTTTTCTCCTGTGCTCCACTTTTAAGACTGTCATGTGCCACTGACTCCTTTGACGTTCCTGTCTGTCTTCCTCCATCTCGCTTACCCGCAAACGCCACCCTTGGCTGATTTCTGCCGCCCTCTTCCTGAGCTCAAGTGGTCAGCATGATTGGAGAAAAGGACACAACCTGATTTTACTCTAAATTCACTGTCACAAACCCTCAAACGAGCAGGTGGCCTTGGCCTGCTGTGTTTCTTTAACTCTTTTCCACCTTCTCTGATGCCCATTTGCCATCTTCTCCTCTCTGTGGAGCCTGTAACACCCTCTCTTCTGCCTCTTGCTCTACCGATGACCTGATCTCCAGCAGGTGGGAACACTCACACCTCCCACACTCGGCATTTATAAAGCCACCCGCATTGACCCCCTCCTCTCCTTTCGTTTGTTTCTCTCTCTGCCCGAATCTTGCTTGTCTGCGCCTGCTCTGGGGTCACCCTGCCCTAGCTTCTCAGGGAGGGGCTGCCTTGGTTAGCCTCTCTCTGTCCGATATTAATTTCTCTTCCTCCATGGGATCCTTCCCCTCAGTGTTCCCACATGCTCGGGGCCTTCTGTCTTTAAATAATCACATGCAGGACTTGACTCTCTGTCCTCTTTAGACCTGGCCACCTGTCCCCCTCTTACCATAGCAAAATCTCTCAGAAATATTCATCTGTGTGTGCTGCCTGCACCCCCTCACCACCTGGACCACCTGCACATGGTGAAGCTACTCAGTGTGGGCTCCGCCAGAGCACACCACTGGGAGCCCCTCTATGTCACCAAGAACCTGCGTGTTGCCAGATCCCAACAACGCGTATGTCCTCATTTTTCTCACTTCTCAGAATCATTCAACACAGTTAACCCATTGCACGTTTCTGAAACATATGCTATGGCTAGAATGTAACCTCCAGGATGCAGGGAACTTGTTGACCCTTGTATCACTGTTAGTTAGAGGTGGCTGACTCACTGCAGTGTGAATATGGACAAGGCACGTTCCCCACATGCTGGACTTCTGGGAGACTCTGCTCTTGGGGTTCTGCTCCTGATTCTCGCCCCCCTCTTTCTCCACCTTCTTCTCCAGATCCTCCTTCCCAGGGCACTTTTCAGTGTGAGAGCCGCAGCGTTCTGTCCTGGACCATCCCCAAGTGCTCATGCCATTTCCATAGTTCAAATCCCAGGCTCCCTAATTGATATGTTCGGCCCTCGTCTCTCTCCCGAGATCCAGCCCTGAATGTCCAGCTTCCTGGTGAACTTCTTTTTTTTTTTTTTTTTTTACTCTAAAGACACAACTTTTTTTATTATTTTAAAATATTACAAGGGTACAAACAGTTTTGGTTACATGGATTGCTTTTGTTATGCTTGAGTCAAGGTTATGACTGTGCCCGCCTGGTGAACTTCTTTAATTCAAAGTCGCATGCACATCTCATGTTTATTCACAACAGAGCTCATCCCTCAGCCTTCCCCCTTTTCCATCCAAGACATCGCCATCCACCCGACTGCTCGGGAAAGAACCCGCGGCTTGTCTGTTTCCTCCGCGACCTGTGGCGCACACCCATGGCCCATCTCATGAGCACGCTCTACCAAGTCTCCAAGTGACAGGGCATCACCAACAGCCTCTCTCCCTGCCAACCCAGCCCAAGCCACATAGTTGGCTCATCTTCACCCCCCACGAGCTTCCTGCCTTTCCCTGTTGACTGTTCCCCTGGCCGCCCATCCCGGTCACCCCATGGCCACCAGTGAGATCCTTAGAGCTCATCAGGTCCTCCCCTTACCTGCTGAGGGCTCTTCAGCAGCTTCCACTACACTTGGAAGGAAACCCCAGCTCCTCTCTGCAGCCGCGAGGCCCTGGGTGACCAGGCGCCGTGCTCCTCGCTCACAGCGCTCAGGACTTTGCCTCCAAATGCTTTCCTGCTTCGGATCCTTTACGTACTCCTCTTTCTTCATAAATGCTTTCGCCTCCCTCTTCCCAGTGGAATTGTGTTAGTCCTCCAGGCTCAGGTCGCCTCTCACTTCCTGAAAGGCCGTTCCTCCACTGTGTCATCACAGGCACTCTTTCTGTACTTCACAGCACTCATCAGAATTTCATTTTTTTAAACTTTACTGACTTTCCTGGTTACTGACTGTCTTTCTCACAAAACTGCAAGTTTCCTGAGGACAGGGACCATGTGTGACTTGTTGGCTTCCATATTCTCAGGACCAAGCACTGTGTCTCACCCAGAAATTGTACCCAGTAAATATTTGTTAAATATTGAGCAATGTTAAGATTTACTAAGTGTGACCTTTTAGTCATATTCATTGACTAATTTCTAATATGGGGTCAAAGTCTTTTTGGTACCTCAGTCTCCACCCCTCCCTCATTTCTAGAATATTAATGAAAAAAGATTGAAGAGAAAGGTTCTATGCAAATGGTGATCTTACAGTTTCTAAGAGGCAAAGCATACTTTATTATTTTCAATTGCAAATGTTTTCCTGACTATCTGATTCAGAAATGTGCCCCTGCAATTATTTTCCTTGCCACATGATTAATCACCCACATGTCATATTTATTGATCTTCATTTATAATGTTAATGTTTATTCATCAGTCATGAGCCCCCCCCCCCCCGAAAGCTGGTTACAGATCTGAACTGCCAGATGCTCTGATTTCCTCGTGGCTATTAGGCTGTCTGGGGCTGGATGTGGCCTGTTTGCTGAGATTTTATTTAAAGGGTATGTTCTATGAATGCTTTGGTAATTCAAGGATCAAAGTCTAACCTTATCAGCACTAGATTTCCTTTCCATTTTGAATATAAATAAAAAGGAAAGAATATTTCTAACTGACCTTTTGAAATAGCAGTACTCTGCCGAAATGGGTGGAACGCACTGTTTGAAACCTATGAAAATGGAACAGCCTCTTTGTCAACTCGAAAACCCTCCCACACTGTCTGTATCCATACACGATTGCTTAACATTCAAATTCCCTACCGTCATAGAGTGAGCCATAAAACAAAAAAGATAGAATAGAATGCTTTTGCAGGTCAAAATGACAAAATCCACAGAACAAGTTAGAGCTGTCACGTCAATGACACTTCATTAAAATATCCACCCACAAACCAGAATGGCTACCAAGGAGACCCAGAGCTGAGGACAAGCTCGTTAAGGAGACAGAAGGCACTGAAGGGTCTGCTGCACTTGGGTTTGGGCTCCACTCCCCCACGCCCACCCCTGCCGGCTTTGTAAGAAGTACCCTCTTTAAGACTGCCCTTCCCCATCTGAAAGCAGGATAAAATGCTACCCTGCCCAGGTATAGTGTTCTGTGCCTACTTGGTAGTAGCATAAATTTTCTCCAACTCGATCACCATAACACCACTCTCTCAGATTGATCGTGCTTACAATTTTACACTCCAAATCCTAGACTGAAATAAAATTTCTATTATTACTAAGGCTGTTTACTTAAAGGTTGCTGTTCTGATTCTTGCTTTAAAATGCACCAATTTTTAGACATCCCTTGCTGTGGGGCAGCAGTGCTCAAGTGGGAGTGATTTCGCACACCCCTGAGCTTTGGTAGTGTCCGGAGGCATTTTTGGTTGTCACATTTTCAGCAGAGGTTGCTACTGGCACCCGAGGATGTTGCAAAACATTCTACAAAGCAGAGGACACCCCCATGACAAGGGATTCTCCCATCAACTCAATAGGTCAGTGGTTCCAAGGCTGAGAAACAATGCCACAGGGCTTTGTACAGCCAAGCATCCTTTTGTTTTTGTTCTTTCTTTGTTCTGGACCTGACTAAAAAAAAATTAATGGATTATCAGGTAAATTTATCAATTTGTAATCTATAAAAAAAAAAAAAAAGATTACATTTTGAGTATCCAGATCACACAAACAGATCTGGGCTTGTAAACTATTTATTTTGGAGTTTTAAAAACATGTTTGATTTTAAAATCATTGAGAAAGGCAAATAAGAACTTTAGGCCCAGAACACTATGTAGATAAACAGTGTAGTAACAATAAGTTTACAGTTATTTTAGATATTAGCAGTTAATTTTCTGAGTATCCAAAATGATTACACATCAAAGGGCCCTACAAGGGGATCTCACACATTAAAGAAACTAAGAAGAAAACATGTACTTTAAAGGAAGTCAAATAAAAACTGTCATTTTCTAATGTTTTCCTCATGCATATACTTAAAAAACCTACAGCCTGTTTCCTTGGCTTTTTGGGACCCAGACACCCAATGTGTAAACGAGGGGCTCGACCTAGCTGGCCCCACAGCCCTTCTCACTGAAATTCTGGGGTTACCTAACAGTTCGCTGTTCTAAAATTAGCCCAGCGGGTTGTATAGGCATTGCCAGGTTCACTATATTCTTGACTTTCCCTGTAAAACAAAATGTTTTATTCCTCTTGACTGGTTCTGTCTTTCCCCTTGATCTCTGATAGACTCTTCTATCTTTAATACGTCCCAGGAAACAGATGTTTTAATGCAGTTTCATTTCAAAACCGGATGCTTTTATCTCTGATCAAATAAGAAATGACATGTTTGAGGAAGCACGTTTCCTGACTAGTTGATACCGTTGCGGAATGACTTTTAGAATTTTATAGTTCTGTGATTTGAAATGTCAGACGTGTCAGCGGGGGCGGTGTAAAGCCCTTGGAGTTATGTTCTGATGGTTACTCAAATATTCCGGTAAGCTGGGCGAAATGACTTCCAGGGAGCAGCGCCGGAGCTGCTGGGCCAGACAGATGCACGCGGACGCCCTGTCAGGGGCGGAATCAGCCCTTGCGGTGGAGGGTATCTAGACAGGAGCTTAAGTAAATTTTCAAATGCACCCTCACGTCTGAAATTCGTTTTCTGTTGCAGCATGGTGGCCCCAGAGCGTCCGAGTTTGCGTGCACTCTGGCCTGGACTGCCTCTGTCCTCACCTGCCTTAGGTGACGCCAGACACGGTGACAAAGGGAGCAGCATCCTGAGCGCAGGGAGGCTTTATTCACCAGCGCGTTGCGTTTTGTGCTTAAATGTGCAATGTGGCCAGCTCCAGCATTCCATTCATATTTTCAGGATAATTAATTAGTATTTTTAGCATGCCATTGTTTCCTTGAAAAACAGTAGGGTTTTTTTGTCCTCTCCTCTTGGAGTAATAAAAAAACACTTACTAATTGACATTTGGCTTCCGGTTATTTTCCTCTTCTCACCATAGCTCTTTGTAAAGGGTTCCCATGGGGGGAGGTGGCCAGGGCTAAGCCTGGAGTCTGTCCTGGGCCCTGCGTGCCTGCAGCAACCGGGCAGGGACTCTGGAGCCACCTACCCCACTCCTCCCACCACCCCCCGTACGGGGATGTCTCTCCTCAGGGGCCAGTCCCCAGTGGGCTTCAAGATACCCCAGGATATGAGAACAATTTCTGCACGCGGCAGGAATCCCACCCTCCCCCACTCCCCAGTGCGACAGACCCCAGGCTTCAGGGAGTGTAACGAGAGTGGCCAAGTGCACACAGTGTGGACAAACACAAAAGACATACAGAGTCCATCTGACAATCTAGTATGTGTGATAGCCTGGTGCCTCAGCTGCTTTCTGATTGAAGAGGACAGAGAGTCTTATTATAAAATTGATTTACAGCCAGACACCACTCAATATTTTTGTCTAAATCCTTATGGCGTGTTTCTATTAGTATTTTAAACTTCAATCAGTGATACTCTGTTTAATATCTTTTCTTATAGAAGGTATTAATCATAGTGAGGGTTGTATGGTCTTAAAAAGACACGAATGAGAAAATTAAGACAAACAAAAAAATAGCTCTGGGTGGAGCTCTTGCTGTCTTATGTGAAGGAAGCATCTTAAATTTCATGGAGAACATGATTGGTGGAGGAAAACCTTGATCGCAAAGAAAGGTTTACCACTAACCCGCACAGGTAACATTTTGTAGGGACAGTATTGGAAAAGATGGGGATAGATCCCCACGCATTGATCAGAAAGGATCGTGTGCACTTTAAAATAATTAAACGTCGTCTGTGCACAAGGGCAGCAGAGATGCTGGAGTAAAAGCTCTGGTGTTTCAATTATCGAACTCCACTTTCCCACCGACTTCAAAGGAGACATCTTCTTTCACTCCCAGACAGTCGTCTATTTGTGTCAATTTGTTCTATTTTCATCCAGGATGAAAAACTGACTGTTGGGCCCCAGTCGGGCCAGATCTCTCCTGGCACACGAGACAAGGAAAGACGTCTTAGTTTCCTGGACATTCCAGACAACACCTTCCCCTGCTCCTAAAGGGCAATCTGGAGCAAAGAAGGTTTTTTATTTTCTCTTCTGAATTTTCCACATAAAGGCCTCAGCTCTCCACTTTCCTAGCCATAGAAGGTGGCCCTTCAATATTTGAGACAGAACCTATATGATTTGAGAGTGACCACATCATTTTTGAAAATCTTAGAGTAAAGATAGAATTCAGGATATTTTACTTGAAAATGTATGTTTTTGTAAAGCCGTGACGAGAAACCCAATTTCATTCTTGACAATATTTTAAGGTCTTCTCTCTGCAATTTTCTTTCTTCCTCGTTAGCCCTAGAAGGACTGTTACCCAGTCCTGGCGGGATTCTCGGGCCTGCGACACTCCCAGATTCGGAACACGTAAGTCTCAACTCAGCCCTGAACACGTAGCTGGAAGGATGGGGAGAATGTTTCATTTTTTCCTTCATATTTTTGAACCATTAGGTGTCAATGATGAATTTAAAGGATTTGAGACATTCAGTTCTTTTCAAGCCTGTGTTGAGAGCAAAGGAAAGTGGCAGGAGGTGAGAAAATATCCTCTAATGTGTGACAGCTCCTGGAGGGGTGTGGCTGTGGGATCGGCCACATGCTCTCTGGCAATGTTGCCCGATGCTGATTTTCTCCTTTGCAAGTATTTCATACTCTTTTCAGGCACCTGCAATTTCTTACAGTCTTATTTAACTCCCTGGTTATCAAATGCATGTGCATCAATGCCTGTTTCTTTTCAGGTATGACGGCTGCCTGTGAATGAGTCCTCCCGCAGGAAGTATAATGTTTTGATATTATATTCTGGAGATAAGTGTGATAGACTATCCCCCTCTACAGAATGTAGATGAGTGAGTTTTTGAAGCGTTAGAGGCATTTGTGTTTTAAGTGCTCAGGGCAGGTGATAAGTGAGACTGAGAAGCAGATATTGATACAGGATATTTCTTTGCATCCATAAGGATTTAGTAACCAACTTAGACATATTAAAAAACTTACATGTTGCACCTCCTAAATCTCTTGAAACAAAAAAAGCACGTTTCAGTAAACACCGTCAAAACAAACATAATGAAAGAAAAATTTTTAAAAACTTTATTACTTGCGCAAGTATGCAAGGAAAGGTAACATTAAAAAGAGAAAAGAAAATATATATTTTCCTGAGTTTCACCATACAAAACTGAGAAGAGAGCTGTCCCATTTCCCTTTTGCATTGGTAGATGTGCCAGGCTTCGTGCTGGTCTGCAGAGGCGGAGAGGTGGGTGGTTGCAGAGAATTCCCAGACGCTGGGCAGGGCTGGGCGCCAAGGGCTGTGCTTCCCCCAGCAGCCGCTCCCTCCTCTCCGCACCCTGGGTGCTGCCTCTGAAGTCCAGGTCTGGGGAAGGAGCGAGGCAGGAAGAGATGTGCTGCTGGGCCTGAGCAGCCTCTCACAGGGGCGGTCGGCTCTGACACACAAGGCATTCACTTACTCCTCATGTGTTCGGGTTTTATCCTTTGAGTATCTGTTAGCGTCCTGGGGCTGTCTTAACAACCTACCGCAAAGTAGATGGCTAAAGCAACAGTCGTCTATTCCCTCAGGGTTCCGGAGGCTGAGCAAGTGTCAGCAGGGCCACATTCTCCCCCCCCCCGCCCCCCCACCGAGACTATGGGCAGAGCCCTTCCCTGCTCCGGTCGTGCCAGCCATCCTGGGTGTGCCTTGACTTGTAGATGCATCTCTCCAATCTCTGCCTCCGTTGTCACCTGGGCTGTGGGTCATAGTCCCAAAAGACAATCTCTTTTTTGGCTGGGGGCTGAAAGAGCTGTCCGTGAGCCCACAGAGCACACTGGAGAGTAGATTGAAACTAAAAAGGTGAAACACTCTGCGTTTTCATGCGACGCAGATAGCATTTCTGTGGCATCTCCTTTTGAAAACCGAGTGTTTGGTTTTGGGAAAGAATGGCGGATCACACACACGAGGCTGACCCCAAGCAAGATAATGAAGCTCCAGTCAGTCCGAGCCGGTTTCGGTTTTGAGGTTCATGGTCACTGGGAGGATTAGTGGAAACTGACCCTCCCTGACTCCCCCCAGCCGCACCACCACTTAGAAGCAGACGGCACCGGTGCAATCTTCTCTGGTTAATGCAGCCAATGCTAAATTTTCAAGGCAGTATTTGATTCCTCAGCATTTCTCTTAAGGGATATGGATCAAAATACCTTTGAACCATTTAGAATCAAGAAGTTCTGTGGGAAAGAAACCATATGAAATGTCCTAGGGTCACCAATGTCACTGTTTTAAAAATCTAGATTTCTTCCTCAAATAGAAGGATGGCTGATAAGGTCACCATTGTAAAAATAAAGGATTATATTTTCTCACCCTAAAATTGTAGTATTGGAAAGCTTTATGTTTTTAGGCTGTGAGTAATCACCATAAAATAATGTATGCTTTCAGGTTGAGAAAAACATACATTGGTTATAATTTCTTACATTGGTATTTATTTTTTATTGATGAATATTGCCAGTTCAACATACACTCCTTCTAGCATCTTCTTGGTTGCAAACAAGGATAGAAAGATAGGAAACCTTGGTCCTGCCCTCGAAGCCCTGAAATACAAGTAGAGAGACAGATCTGCAAACAAATTGTAATGGAGCAAAGAAATTTCTAGAATGAGGACTATATAATACAAGGCAGCCTGTGCATACAGGAAGGGCTTCATATTGGAGTCTAATGTTAGCTGGGATTTAAGGATGCTTAGAAGCTAATATTAACTCAAGAGAAGCAGTCGGAAACTACCACAACGCTTTTCAATTAAATAACAAATTCTCTGTAACTCTCTGCTAAAATTTCTGGCAGGTGGCTGGTATAAATAATTTGTTGCCATTTTTGGGATCAGAGCAAATAGACGATGTCCTCCACCTTTCCTGCTAGATCCAAGTGCAGCGACCTGGGTCACAGGGATATTCTAGCACAGGCAGCTCAGACCAGCTGGGGCTGTTCAGTAGAATCTTCTGTCATGATGTTCAAACTGGCAGCCACTGGCCAGTGATGGCTATTAAGCCCTTGAAATGTGGTTAGTGTGACTGAAGAACTGGATTTTTATGTCATTTCATTTAAATTCCTAAATAATATTGAATAATGCAGAGAGTCGCTGTGACTCTCTCCGTATGTTCAGAGGCTGAGTGGCGTTGGATGTGTTTCCAGGAGGCAGTGCGTCACCGTTAGCTTAGGAAGGACACCTGCTCCCCTCCTCCTCCTGCATTGTTTCAGCTCTTAGGAAGCAATGTGGGCAGGAAAATAAGGCAGCCCCATACAGGTTAGTCCCAAATCTGCCATTTGTCTGACTTAGAGCAGGACACAGAACTTCTTCAAGGGCAGCCTCCACACTTGCACAGGGGGCGGGTTTTACCAGATGTGCCTAATTCTCATGAGCACCCAGCAGGTGTGGCCGTAAAGTAGAGGCTTTGCAGGCAGAAATGTGTGCATCTGGGTCCCAGCTCCAGCACTTCCCGGCTGTGTGGTGTTGGATCTATCACCCAAGAAGTATCTGCTTCTTCTTCTGCTAAGAACTGGGATTAGTGTTTTCCCTGCAGAGTTGCAATAAGGATCAGAGGTGACATATTATGACAGTAGGCGAGTCATCAATGGCAGCCATTTTTTAAATCTAAAGATTGTACACATTTTGGGTTGTCCTTGGTTGTCCAGCTCCTTCCTTTGAGAAGTCTGTATTATGTGCACACACGTGTGTGATTCACATAGATCTAGGAACCTTTGGAAGGAGTTTGTGAAAAGGAGTTCAAATTAAATGAATTGTGCGAGAGTTCAGATTCCTCCAGGTCAGCAGGGAGTCGGAAGATGCCTTTCTCAGGCCTTAGGGAACAGGCCATTGAGACAGTTATTGAAGCCCTTTCTGTTTCCACGTGAATGCCGGCTCCCAGGATGCTGGAGGGGAAACCTTTGGTAGGTGCGGGCATTCCTTACAGATTTAACTTTCCAGGAACTGAGAATGTTCTAGTGTGTGTCTCTTGGGAAAATCCCTGCAACTCTTCTGACTCTCAAAATAACTAATTATAGAGTTGGCCCAGTGCTCACTTCCAGGGGCTGCTTCTCTCACTGGTGCCCTGAAAGTTCTTATCTCTTCCAGAGTTGGGGTGTGAGCATAAAAGGAAAGCTGCTCCATGTCAGTGGTGACCGGACTTGGAGAGCAGTGGTTGTCCCCACCCTCACTGCTGCTCCACAGCCACCTGCGCTCAGAAGTCACTTCTGCAGTTTCTGGGCCCAGCAAGCCACACATGGGCACCTCCTGCCTGGGGCTGAAATGACAGTGGGTGTGTGACAGGAGCAGGGTAAAGGAAGCTGCCTGAGGACCATTCTAAGAGCTGAGTGCCCAAGGCCACACCATCACCCCCTGCTCCTTCCCAGGCTGTTTGGAATGTCTCATAAAGATGAGTGTTTTTCAGAAAAACACAAGAAGTTCGGCTGATTAGGACTTTGCCGTGGAATTATTGGTTTCTTCTAGAAAATGGATAATGAGGTCTGATTATGTGACCATTCTTGAGGAGGGTGGCTTCTTGAGTCTGTTGGTGGCTGTGCTACTGCCACGATAGTGTGTCCAGTGTGTGGTTTCACAAGGCTTTGTTCCCACAGGGCCCGCAAGGCGCAGCAGGGCTGACGGGCCAGCCTGGAGCCAAGGGAGAACCTGGCGAGATGTATTTCGACCTGTGGCTCAAAGGTGACAAAGGAAACCCTGGTTTTCCAGGCCAGCCCAGCATTCCAGGGAGAGCAGGGTCTCCTGGGAGAGATGGCCATCCGGGTCTTCCCAGCCCCAAAGGCTCCCTGGTATGTTTATTTCCAGACTTGAACATTTACAAATGTGCATCTGCAAAGAGTAAAGGAATAAATAATTTGAATCACATCTATATATTTTCATTTGTATGGTGATTGACACAAATAAACTTGTTTCATGGTTCATGGAAGGACTCAGGTCTGTAAACCTGGGTGTGGGCGGTGTAGACTTCAACAATTGGGTGATAAGGGCTCCGTCTCTTCAGCTGTGTTTGAGGAACTGAACAGACAAGTGTTCATATCTCTTCACCTTGCATAATGGTGAAATCTAAAGTTAACAGTGATCAGGTTATTGTTTGAAAGAGGATTCCAGATAGAAACCTGTTATTATCTGGAGTATCTCCCTAAGTAGGGAGTGGGAGGGAGAGCGATTGCTCAGCTGAGGGAAAAGAATGCTGGTTCCACTTATTAACTAGAGTGGCCCCCTGGGGGGCTGCTGCGGTGAATGAATAGTGGAAGCCGGTTAAACTCTGGCACTCATTGACTATGATGGCCGAGGAATGCAACATGGGCAGGGATGCCGGTGCCTCTACTGATAAAGGTTTTCCCCTCTTTTCACATCAGGGCTCCATAGGATTGAAAGGAGAACGTGGCCCCCCTGGAGGAGTGGGATTCCCCAGTAATCATGACACCGGCCCCCCTGGGCCTCCAGGATTTGGTCCTATCGGCCCCATTGGTGACAAAGGACAAGTGGGCCTTCCCGGGGGCCCTGGGTCTCCAGGCCTGCCAGGTGAGGCCTGGGAACCTTGAGGTGCAGCCGCCAGGTGCATGAGAATCCGGGGCTCAGAGAGGCAGGGGACCTACCACTTGGGGAACCTGCATCCTTAAGGCCACATGTGGCCTTCTAGGTCCTTAAATGCAGCCTTTTGACTGAATCCAAATTTTACAGAACGAATCCTCTTATTAAAAGGGGTGCAGCAGAGAAGAATGAAGCTTTTCTTGCCTCCTTTGGTGCTTAAAAAAGAATAATCTTGAAATCAAAACTGAAGTCAGCCTTTATGTAGGAGTAATATCAAACCGAGGTCACTTTTTTCCTCTTTATCTCTTTTCTGTTTTTTCTTGATGAGCTGCCCATTTTGGCCTCTACATGTCCCAAGCAATGTGACCTCCGCGTCTCCACTGACACATAGGTGCCTGTTGAGTAACTTTACAACAGATGCTGTCTCATGATGGCTGTTTAATTCCATGCTGGTTTCAGCCTTCTGCTGGCCATTTTTCAAGTGGTTCATGTGCCGAGCGCTATGCTGAATGCTGACAAGAGATGGTCTCTGCCCTTGCACGGCCTGTCCACATATTTTGCTGGCACCCTGGAGCAGGGAATCCCCCAAGTCATTCTCTACTGTATTATCAGGGCTGGAGGGGAAAAGGCTGTGGCCCTGGGCCTTGCACACAGTGGGTGCTCAATAGTGACCTGGTACACTCTTACGGTTCCCTAGAAGACCCTGGAGTGGGAATGGCTGGTGTGTAGAGGAGGGAAGAAAGGTGCATTACTAGAACATTTTTGAAAGTTGTAAAAGGGAATGAAAGGACTTAGGGTGATTAAAAATGTGTGACAAGTAAACTCTGAAAGACGTAGCAACTAAGTAGCTGGGTAATCAAAGCGTCCAACAGGAATGATGTTGGAACAATTATACTGCACCCTTCTTGCTCACATGTTTGCCGGTTCTGTAGATCACCATATAGCTAGCCCAGCTATAATCGATTCCTGTCCCCATGTGGGACTATTATTTCATGATTAAGACAAAGTGTAAAGCTCATAAACATTCCAACATGGGAAATATTATCCAGTCTTGATGGGAGTCCAAGTGTCGCATTCTGACGTGTCTGTTATCATCATTCCGAGTTTTGTTTAACCACTGAGTGCTCAGCGCTGTTATGACTCCACTGGCAATTGTTCTTTGTCTAGCAAGGGTCCCAGACATGTGTCTTTTATGACTCCTGTAGCAGGAGGGTGACACTGGGCAAAGGCACCTCTGATCACTTTCCCTCCTCGTTCCACAGTCAACAAATCAAGTGTTCATTGTGCTGTGGCGCCTGCAAATTTGAAGAGCTGTAAGAAGGAATTAGACTTTCTTTTTGGCCAGAAACTACCATCAGAAAGACCAAATGTGCACTTCCAGATATCCCCTAGCGAGATGAGGGATGAAGGGTCCTGAAGGAGGATTGTTGATGGTGGGGTTGATCCTCTGCCCACGGTCTGTGGGGTTCCTTGGCCATCCAGGCCCAGTCAGCTTCAAGATTAGAAAACTAGCCTTCTTTGATCTGCCAGAGCTGTGTTTAACTTTGGTGATCGTAAAAGCCTGGTTCCCAGGGACATAGCCGATAGCAGATATTTTCTAGGGTCAGTCAGTTGGCGTTTCCCACAGTCTATAGATAAAGAATGTGCTGGCTGTTCTGGGGCCACCCCACATATCTGGAATTCTTACAAGGTTTGTGAAGATTCAGTGCACACGTCCTTGGAAGTGACCCCCTCTGTCCTCTCTTGATAGCTAGATCCTGACACCCAGTGGATCTCCCAGACATGAACGGCCGGGCAGCCGGGCAGCCCTTCCTGGCTGGGAAGCAGAAGGGGTGGTTTTCCTGTGCTGCTCAGGGGAGCACAGAGCTGCCCCGCTGCACCGTTATGCGTAGTGGGTGACACGTGATCATCCCTTATGTTTGGATGATTTAGCGCCAAACGAACACAATTTAGGTCAGCCTCAGAGCAACCTGGAATTTGTGTGACAAGTTGAAAGAAAACAGTAAAACCATTTTGGTTTTCTGAGACAGGCTCATTAAGAAATTACCCAAGGCCATCCACTTTATATTGTAGATTTTTCAGCTTTTTGTGACTCCAATTTTGGACTCTTAAGGAATTCTTGAAGCAAACATATTGATCATTTTGGACATACATTTTGGGAAGAAGGGTAGCTCTCTGGAAGATTCTAGAAACGTAGAGGGAAGAAATGGAAAATGTGGACAGCGGCTGCTCTCTCTGGGTGCACACGGTGCCGTGTAGCAGCTCACTCGCCGAATGTCTTTGTCTTTGTCCCCAGGTCCAAAGGGCGAAGGAGGGAGAGTCATTTCCCTTCCAGGCCCCCCTGGAGGAGAAGGACTTCCGGGATCCCCAGGTTTCCAAGGGCCTCAAGGTACTGTTAGAATTCCAGCCCACCTGGGTACCCTGGGAGCTCCCTCACGTTCTTCTCACGCTGACCATTGGTCTTTCTCACAATAGGTGACCAAGGCTTTCCTGGAACACCGGGAAGGCCAGGCCTCCCGGGAGAGAAGGCGCTACAGGCCAGCCAGGGATTGGATTTCCAGGGCCCCCCAGTCCCAAAGGTAAACCTGCCTCACGACCCCTTTGGTCCTCCCATGGATCCGGTGAGAAAAGAGGAGGTAGCAGGCATAAAACACCACACACATCAGTGACCCAGGTGTTAACCGGGGCTTTCAAAAATGTCCATGCAGTTTTGAGGACAGGGATTTCAATCACTTTATGCGACGGATGCCTCGCGGCGGAGGAGTTTTTTTCTACAGAAGATGGGACTTTAGGATTGTGCACGCTGCCTGGACACCGCCGTAAGCGGCATTTGTTTAAAACCCACCCTCGAGGGATTTCCCCGTATCAGAGAAGAAAACTTGAGTGCACTAGGGTGGGCTTGGGAGTCAGAGACAGGGCTTTGCTCCTAGGAGAAAGAACCCTATAGAAAGGGGTGTCCCCACAGGTCACTGGCATTTTAAGACCATCACTTCCTTCTGAAAACTTTAAGGAAGTAATGAGGGCAATTTCACCTTTTTTCTTTTTCTTCTTTTTTCACATTTCTTTGGTCTACTTGTTTATCAGGTAGACTCTGATTAATAGACTTGTCATTACGGACCCTGGGTCCATGGCTGAGAAGAAAGTGCTGTGAGCATCAAAAGGGGTGTGTTGTGTAAGGAAGTTTGTCTTCATACGACAGGCCCTGTGACCAAAACTTCCCCAGCCTCCCAGGCTTTGTGTCTAGAGGCTCCACATCACAGTCTCGCGTGGACTGTTGTGCTTGGGGAACCGTAGACAGCAGCACTTTTCTCCAAGAGCTGTGTGATGCATACACATGAGGCTACTTCTGCCAGGCTCAGAGGGCAGCAGACCCTCTGTGTTCAAGAGGGACAGATGCTGAGGCCTTCTCCGTGCCCGTGGACTCACCATGTCCCATGGGAGTGCCCTGTCACCGTCACCACGGAAGGCCTCCCTCACAGAGGCCTGTGGCCCCTACACCTGCATGGAGGTGCAGGTGTGGTGGTTAGATGCACTCACTCCCGGACCCCGTCTGTGTAGCAGCCGCACCATGCGTGCGATTCAGGCCTACGCCTCTGCAAGCTTACACGTCACCACTGAGCATCACATGTAAAGGGTCTAAACCTGTGGTTGCCAACGTCACTGCCCATCAGCACCTAAAAAGCCCATCAGAGCCAGGCCCAGTGGCTCACACCTGTGGTCCCAGCTACTTGGGAGGCCCAGGTGGGAGGATTTATTGAGCCCAGGAGTTTGAGACCTGGGGCAACAAAAGGTAGTGAGACTCATTTCTAAAAACAAACAAAAGCCCATCTGAGCCTCTGGGGGCATGGCCCAGACAGTTGTTAGATGTCTGGTGGCTCCAGGGTGGGTGCAGCCTAGTTTGGGAGCCGGTGGTCTGAAGTGCTCCTCAAACTTGAATGTGTCCACAGATCACGCGGGATCTTGTTAAAAAGTGGGTCTGACTTAGCAGGTCTGCATTTCTCACGAGGTCATGGTCATGCTCTGGCCCCTCCAAAGTGCCCTTCTCGGTCTGCAAATGCCAAGGCAGTTGTTTGTTCCTACTGGGGAAGTAGGGCAGGAAAGAACAGTTGAGGAGATAGAACAAAGGAGAGGAGGAGAATCAGCATGAGAGAGAAAGAGCAGAGTGCAGGTGCCGGAAGGGTGCGCTCATCTGGCCTCTCAGGGTCACCCCCAAAGGGCTTGTCTGGTGACCATCACGAATCAGGTCAGAGACATTTGGGCAAGTGCAGGAGAAGTAAAGAAAGTGGGGAATGGCATTATAACTGGGCCGATTATGTTGACTCTTCCGCACAGGTGTTGATGGCCTACCTGGAGAAGTGGGAGCCCCTGGGAGTCCAGGTCGCCCAGGATTTAATGGCTTACCAGGCAGCCCGGGTTTGCAGGGCCAAAAGGTGGGTGTGATGTTCCCTAGATTGCTCTCTCCCCCTGAGCTTTTTATTAATGGGACACAGAAAATGTAGGTTATTAATCTCACAGGATAGGCTGGAGCAACATGTTTTGTTTTTCATGAAATGGCATAGACTAGAAAATACCAGAGTACATAGCACATGGCGCTAAATATTTTGAGGGGAGACATTTTTCCGATTTTGTGAAACATTTGTTTCAGTCTTACGAAACTGTATGAGATGTTTTTGTGCATGTGCATGCCGGGTCCCCGTGTGAAACGTGTTTCTAATGGCGGGCGGCAGAGGAACAGCTGCGGGGAAGCCTCTGTCATGCAGAGGTCACAGCCAACCAGGGGGTTTCTCAGTGCAGGTTCCTCAGCCTCGGCGCCGTTGGCATTCTGGGTCCAAAATCCTTTTCTGTGGGGTGGCCCTGTGCCTTGCAGGACCTTTGGCAGGAGCATTGCTGGCCTCTGTCCCTGAGACATCAAGAAATCCCTGCCCCCACCTTCAGCTGTGACAACTGAAAATATCTCCAGACATTGCCAAACGTAACCTGTGGGACAAAAGTGTCCCTGCTTGAAAACCACTTGTCTAGTGTGACTTTGGGATTCTTTTTGTCCTCAAATATTCTTCTACCAACTTGCTTATACTCAAAAATCTGCCCAGCAAGTGTGAGTGGCCATTAAATGGGGTGGGGTGGGGACCCTGCAGCTTTGGGGCCACATGTGGCCTTCTGGATCCTTGAGTGCAGCCTTTTGACTGAATCCAAATTTTACGAAACAAATCCTTTGAATAAAGGATTAAAAGGGTCAGTTGAGGGACCGAGCTCGGGGATTCGAGGGCCACATGTGGCCTTGGGGCCGCAGGTTCCCCATCTCATCCTTGCCTGTTCTGATTATAAGGAACGGAAGTGAAATTGCTGGAAGGTGTTGGTGCAGAAAGGGAGAAAGAGCCAAGGGCAACAGATAGAGTTTGCGGATGGCAGAACCAGGTTGGGTCGGCTCATTTTCTATCAGGAGAAGGCAGGTGGCCCCATGGTCCTGGGGGAGCTCCTTCCTAGGAGATGCCTGGCATCGTGGTGCCTTCTCTGCATGGCAGAGACGGAAGGGAAGGCTTTGGAAGTCTGTCTTTATACAATATGCAGCAGCTTCCCTTTATAATGTATGTTTGATTTGAAAATTTAGTCAACTGTGGTGGCGTGTGGATCACCTTAAGCATTCAAGGCTCAGGAGTTAGTGAATGCCAAATGGAATCGGAATGAAGGATTTGATTTGTGATTTGAAATAGTGTGCTTTTTAAAGAATCCTTTGGATGGAGTTCCTTCCATCGTGCAAATTTCCTACTGGGACATGAGAGAAGTATCCAGTATGCACTCGTGTCCTCCTTATCTGGAAGTGTCACTTGCATGTAGTGGAGCGCTGTCATTTCACATCCACCTACTTGCTTCAATGAGTACAAGTACAGTCTACGTCTGTGTCTAAACTGAGGCTATTTCCAACGTGCCGTTGCTCTCCAAAATACTTCCTTCATTTCTAATCAACTGTAATTGTCAAAATCCCTGTATTCATGTGGTAGTTTTAAATGTTTAATTTGCTGTGAAAGCCTTCATTTATATTAAAAACCGTGTCAGGGGTACCCTTACTAGCCCTGGAACTTTCCCATCTCTTAAGAAGCACTCGGTTAACTGGTCACAGATCATATTCGGTGTTTTGTCAGTTATTTAGGGTCAGCTCTTCCTCACAGGCGCAGGCGGCAGGGCTGAGGGGACAAGCTTGGGTCAGAGGCCTGGGTAGAAGGGCATTCTGTGGGGAGCCTTGGTTTTCCTCCTCTGTGAAGTGAAAACAATAAAAATTACCCACCTTTGGGGCTTGTGGTGAGATCAAAAGGAAATAATAGGTGTGAGGAAGCTTCGCAAACTTTTATAAAGAGTTGAACAGATATTCTTACTAAATGCACTGGCAGTACCCATTACGTGTTCACTTATGCTATTGGCTTGATATAAATATTGACTTTGTTGGTCAATTTGCTTCTCTGTGCTTTGGGTATTTTCAGGGGGAGCTGCGAGTTGGTCTACCAGGACTGAAAGTGTTTTGTTTGGCTCCAGACATTTAAGAAAATGTCTGTCAAACCACTAGCTAGCCATAACCTAAATTAAGAGAGACTTCAGAGATCACACATAACAGAGAATACAATTTTAAAAAAACACATTGGAAAAGTCACCAAACAGAGAAGCAACTACAATCCACAGCAAGCACAACAACAAACTCTGAAAGGAGGAAGAATCTGATTTTCAAGATGCCACATTATATTATTCAAAATGTCCAATTACAAGCAAAAATAATGAGGCATGCAAACAAAAAAGGAAGTATAGCCCATTCACAGGAAAAAAATGAACAAAAACTGTCCCTAAGGAAGTAGAGACATTAGGCTAACTAAACAAAAACTAAATCAACTGTCCTAAATTTGGCCAAAGAGCTAAAATGGATAAACAACTAAAGGAAACCACAAGATGGGTATTCAATGAATGAAGAATACCAATAAAGAGGTAGAAATTATAAAAAAAAAAAAGGAACCAAATAGAAGTTCTGGAGCTAAAATCTACAATAATGAGAATGAAAAATTGGTTAGAGGTTTCAAAAGCAGATTTGAGCAAG
Source organism: Eulemur rufifrons (assembly GCF_041146395.1). Classification (NCBI taxonomy): domain Eukaryota; kingdom Metazoa; phylum Chordata; class Mammalia; order Primates; family Lemuridae; genus Eulemur; species Eulemur rufifrons. Next base: position 9,581,438 of record NC_091012.1, on the reverse strand, counting down.
CAAAAGAAATAATCAGCAAACTCGAAAATAGAAATCAAGACATTCCCCCAAAAAACAAAAGCAGAGAAATTTAGTCACTAAATGGTCCTGCCTTAAAAGAAATGCTAGGAGGAGTTCTTCAGGCTGAAACGAAGAACATGGCACAATAACTCAAAGCCAGATGAAATAATAAAGAACACTAGCAAAAGTAGCTATATAAATAAACATAAATGTCAGCATTAATGTGTCTTCGTTTTGTAACTCCTTTATTTTCCTATATTATGTAAATTTTTATGTTATTAAGTGTGGAATGGCTGATTTCCTTAAATATGAAGTTTGACAGTTGATATTTCTGACATTTCACTTTGACATTTCTTGGTGTTTTTTTTTTTTTTTTTTTTTATTGTGAAGGTACATCCTCATTCTTTCAAATACATGTTTTGGCTTATGATTATCTTTCCAATTTTTTAGAGCAATTTTTGTGAAACCAGGGTAAGAACTCCTATTTTTGAATATGAGTTCTGTCGTGGAACCAGTGCAGTGCAGACAGCTTGAAATATCAACAGAGTGTTTGGGAAGGATGTGGCTAATGAACACACAGTACGTGGATGGTTTGAGAAGTTCCATTCTGGTGACTTTAATCTTGAAGATGAGCTACGCGAGCAACCTGAAACCAAGGTGGATAATGATAAGCTGAAAGCTGTAGTGGAAGCAAATCCATCTCAACCTATGCATAAATTAGCAGCAAGGTTTGACGTTACTATTCCAACAATATTGGTCCATTTGAAACAAATGGGCCAAGTAAAGAAGCTGGATAGATGGGTTCCACATGAATTAAACAAGCATCAGAAGGGAAATTGTCTTGAACCTTGCCTTTCTTTGCTGTCACAACATAAAGGACAAATAATTTCTCCATGGTATTGCTACATGTGTTGAACAATGGATTATTGTTGATGATCACAAGCATTTGGCACAATGGTTGGATAAAGATGAAGTGCTGAAACACAGTCCAAAACCAAACATTCATCACAAAAAGCTAATAGTGTCTGTTTGGTGGCCAAGCCCTGGTATTACAGCTTCATGAAACCTGGTCAGTCGATTACAGTGGATGTCTACTGCAACCCACTGGACGAAATGATGAGGATGCTTGTGATTAACCAGCCAAGATTGGTCAATAGAGACAGGCCAATCCACTTGCAAGATCACATGTCACAAAAAACAACACTGCTCAAACTACAGTAGCTGGACTTGGAAACTCTCTGTTATCCACCGTATTCACCAGACCTTGCACCAAGTGACTGTCACTTCTTCCAGGCTTTGGACCACTTCTTGCAAGGAAAAATATTCAATTCTCAACAAGCTGTGGAAAATGCCTTTCACAACTTTCTCGCCCACTCACTCTCCAGGCTTCTTTGCTGCTGGCATAAACAAGCTACTGTTAAGATGCCAAAGTTGTGTCAATATTTCAGGTGCATACTTTGATTAATTGTACTGATTCTTGTTTGAGATATAATAAACTACACTTTTGATTCAAATTCAGCCATTTCATATTTAATGACTTAATAAAAATGCATAAAAATATAAACCTATGCTAATATGCAAAAAATGTAGAAAGACACAAATTATGACAGTAAGAACACAAATGGGGAAGGGCAGAGTTGTATAGGAGCATATTTCTGTATACTATTGAAGTTAAACTGGTATTAAGTAAAACTAGATTGTAGTAAAATTAACATATAAATTGTTACACAAAAAATTGAAAGCAATAAATTAAAACACTGCCAGAGAAAATCACTTTTACACAAAAGAAGACATGAAAGAAGGAAGGAAGGAAAGAAGGGAGGAAGGATCACTAAACAACCAGAAATCAAATGACAACATGGCAGTAGTAAGTCCTTACTTATAATAATAACATTGAATGCAAATGGACTAAACTCTCCAATCGAAAGATACAGTGTAGCTGAATGGATAAGAAAACAGGACCCAACTATATGCTGTCATATAAGAAATTCACTTCACCTGTAAAGACACACATAGACTGAAAATAAAGGGAAGGAAAAAAATATTCCATGCAAATGGAAAACAAAAAAAGTAGCAGAAATAGCTGTACTTATGTCAATAAAATAGATTTCAAGACAAAATAAGATAAGGGGGTAAATTCACTAAGAGGATATAACAATTATAAATATATGTGCACCCAAAACTGAAGCACCCAGATATGTAAGGCAAACATTATTAGAACCAAAGAGAAAAATAGACATCAATACAATAATAACTGGAGACCTCAACATCCTACTTTCACCATTGAACAGATCAGCCAGACAGAAAATCAACAGAGACATCTGACTTAATCTGTACTATAGATCAATGGAACTAATGATAGAAGTTTCAAGAACATTTCATCCAACAGCTACAAAATACATGTTCTTCTCATCAGCACACAGATCATTCTCAGTGATAGGCCACAATCTGCTTGCCTTGGCCTCCCAGAGTGCTAGGTTCACAGGTGTGAGCCACTGCACTCAGCCGAGATAAACTTTTTAAGCTCCCACGTATGAGTGAGAACTTGCAATATTTGCCTTTCTGTGCCTGGCTTATTTCACTTAACATAATGGCCTTCAGTTCCATCCATGTTGCCGCAAATGACAGGATTTCATTCTTCTTTATGGCTGAATAGTATTCCATTGTCTGTATATGCCACATTTTCTTCATCCATTCATCTGTTGATAGGCTCAGGTTGATTCCATATCTTGGCTATTGTGAATAGTGCTGCAATAAACATGGAGGTGCAGGTAACCCTTTGATAAATGGATTTCCTTTCCTTTTGATAAATAACCAGTAGTGGGGTTGCTGGGTCATTTGGTAATTTTATTTTTAGTTTTTTGAGGAACCTCTATACTGTTTTCCATAGTGGCTATACTAATTTATATTCCCACCAACAGTGTACAAGGGTTCCCTTTTCTCCACATCCCCGCCAATACTTGTTATCTTTTGTCTTTTTGACAATCATCATTCTAACTGGATTAAGATATCATGGTTTTGATTTGCATTTCCCTGATATTAGTGTTTTTGAGCATTTTTTCATATACCTGTTAGCCATTTGTATGTCTCCTTTTGAGAAATGTTTATTCAGATTCTTTGTCCACTTTTGAGTGGGATTATTATTATTATTATTTTTTTTGAGACAGAGTCTCACTCTGTTGCCCGGGCTAGAGTGCCATGGTGTCAGCCTAGCTCACAGCAACCTCAAACTCCTGGGCTCAAGCGATCCTCCTGTCTCAGCCTCCCGAGTAGCTGGGACTACAGGTATGCACCACCATGCCCAGCTAATTTTTTTCTATATATATTTTTAGTTGGCCCACTAATTTCTTTCTATGTTTAGTAGAGATGGGGTCTCACTCTTGCTCAGGCTGGTATCGAACTCCTGACCTCAAGTGATCCACCTGCCTCGGCCTCCCAGAGTGCTAGGATTATAGGCGTGTGCTACCGTGCCTGGCCTTGAGTGGGATTATTTGTTGTTTTTTTCTGTTGAGCTGTTTGAGTTCCTTGTATATTCTAGATAGTACTCCCTTGTTGGATGAACAGTTTGTAAATATTTTCTCCCATTCAACAAGTTCTCTCTTTACTGATTGTTTCCTTTGCTGTGCAGATGGTTTTTAGTTTAATGTAGTCTCAATTTTGTATTTGTTTTCTTGTTGCCTGTGCTTTTGAGGTCTTAGCCATAAAATATTTGCTTAGACCGATGTCCTGAAGCATTTCCCCTGTTTTCTGCTAGTAGTTTTACAGTTTTGGGTCTTATGTTGAAGTCCTTAATCCATTTGAGTTGATTTTTGTATATGGTGAGAGATAGGGGTCTAGTTTCAGTCTTCTGCATATGGATATCCAGTTTTCCCAACACCATTTATTGAAGAGGGTGTTCTTTCCTCAATGCATGTTCTTGGTGTCTTTATCAAAAATCAGTTGGCTGTAAATATGTGGATTTATTTCTGGGTTCTCAATTCTGTTCCAGTGGCCTATGGATCTGTTTTATGCCAGTACCATGCTGTTTTGGTTACTATAGCTTTGTAGTAGTGATTTATTTTTCATTATTATTTCTGGATTTTGTGCCCCATGGAAAGCCTTACCCATTGCAAAATTATAACATTTTTCACTCATAACATCTTCTTTAAACCTTAAAATTTTATTCCACTAGAATTTACTTGGTGTGAAAAATGACATTGATCTAGCTTTGTTTTCCCCCGAAAGGTTAGTTAGGTGTCCCAACATTACTTATTGAATAATCCATATTTCTCCACTGAAGATGTTGTCTTCACTAAATTCTAAATTCCCACCTAGTTTTATTATTGCACATTTGTTCTTCCAGCTGATTTAGGTTGGGGGAGCCTGGATAGTCTCTCTGAGGAAAGGACCTGAGCATACAGTAGGGAAATCTGGGAACAGGGTGCAGGAGACGGGGGAGAGAAAGAAAGAGAGATTGACAGTGAGAGAGAGAGAGAGAGAGAGAGAGAAATAGAGAGAGAGAGAGAGAGAGAGAGAGAAAGATCTGATTGGCTCAGCTTGGGTTACCGTCCCAAGGGTACAGGGAAAAGGATGAGGAAAAATGACAGAAAGGAAGTTAGGGGTCAATGGATTAGAGGACTGTTACATTGGGGTTAATTGAGCAGTTGTGTTTGTTCTATTTTTTGACTATTATAAACAATATTATGAATATTTTTGTTTAAAAAGATTGTGTACACACATAACGTGTAAATATATATAGTCCTAGTATTATTGATGAGAGAGGTTTCAGGTTATTTAGCTCATAATTTTACTAGAACCCTAAGTTTCCCCATGACACATTTATCCAGGTCTGCGTAATTACAGCACATTACGTGGTTGCAGAATGAGGGCTATTGCTTCACTGGGCAGCAGAGGGGAGGCTATGAGGAGAAAGGCCTAGATAGGTGGCTGGAGGGTTGTCCTTGTGGGCAGGTAGGGGTCATCATCCAGGACACTAGCCGTTGTGGCCTCAGGGACCAAGCCAGAGATTGTGACTGGAGCACGAATACAAAAGGCAGAGCCAGAAGCCAGAGGGAAAACCAACTTGAAGCAGAGTACGCAAAGACCAAGAGTGAAATGACTGGGATTACTCAAGTCGGTAGAAAAATAAGGCTGGTCCTGACTTTGCTTTTTCCAGCAAAATAAATTTCCAGGAGAATGAAAGGTTTAAACAGGGAAAAAATGAAAGCGTGCAATTAAATAGAAAAATAATAGAAGAAAACATTAATAAAGAAATGTATGCATGGTACAAAAACCTAGAAGCCATGCTTGAATAAAAAGGAATCAATGTCTGAATATAAAAAAATGTTAAACTTATTTAGGGCAGAAAACACCATAAAAGCATCAAATTTGTAATCAGTTGGGGGAATTATTTGTAAGTCAAATACTAAATAACACAGGATATGAACTCCAGAAGCCCAACAAATAAAATCACTGGTGATGACATAAAAATGTTGAACTCTGTTATGGAAGAAAACACCATAAATAAAGTGAAAAGACAAACAACATGTTAGGAAAAGATTTGTAACCCAAATATTAAACGAAGGCGCATGTCTCTAAGAGGAATATAACTCTTAGAAATCAACACGTAAAAGACAAACAACCTGGTAGAGAATTGTACAAATGACAGCAACATGGAATTTATGGAATAAGAATAATAACAGCCAATTTGGCAGGTTGTATGACTCAATTTATGTAAATAAAAATATGACAAGTGCAGGTTAGTGTATCTCAAGAGAAAATCTGGAAGGCTATACATAAGACTGTTCATAGCGGTTCGTGCAGAGACAGATTATGAGAAATTTTTGTGTAAAGCTTTGTGTAAAGCATGAATGATTTAGTACTAAGTATGTATTCTAGTTGAAAGAAAAAGTGAAGAGTATAGAAGCATACAGAACCATAAAGACATTATGACTCCAGTTTGCTTTCCCTGCTTAAATATACATGCACATACATTCACAGCTCGAAAAGAAACCTGAAGGAAAACCATCAAAATGTTCACATTGGTTCTCTCTGGGTGGCAAGATTGTGGAGGGTATTTTTTTGTATGTCATTCTGTAAGCCTCTGTAATTGTACAGCTGATCCAATGACCATGTTTTATGTTCATAAGCTGAAAAAAGAAAGGAAACATGATGATTTAGAACTAAAAATGCAACAAAAATACTTGATCTTTGCTGGAATGGAGGAAAACCTGATACACAAAATAGGTTTCACCTCGTGGATCTTCTACATTAAATTTCAAACTCCTGTGTGATCAGATTTACTCCTAAATCATCAGGCATATGGCAGCCTCATTGTGGAGAAGGAGTGCAACCTTGATTTGATGTGACTGGTGCCCACCAGGTCCTTTCTTTCCCAAGGGCCTTGCCAAAGCCCTCTTTACTTCCTTGTTTCACATGCTGTAGATGATGGGGTTGAGCATGGGAGTGAGGACCACATACAGCACGGAGAGCACCCAGTCTTGCAAGCCAGAGTATGTGGAGCTGGGAAGGATGTAGCAGAGAATGAAAATGAGGTAGAAAATACAGACCACAGCAATGTGGGCACCACGGGTGGAAAAGGCTTTTCTGCGGCTCTTGGTGGAGGGACTCCTGAGAACAGCAGCTACCATGTGTATACAGGAGATCATAACCAGGGCTCAGGAGCCACCAGGGCACAAGAGCCACCATAAAACTGAAGAGCAGGGCAAGTTCATTGGCTCATGTGCTGGAGCAAGAGAGTTTGAGCAGAGGAAGTAGGTCCCAGAAGTGGGTGATAAGGTGAGGCCGGCAGTACTTGAGTACAGCTGCAAGCATGGTGTGGGTGAGTGCGATGGCCAAGGCAAGCAGGCAAGAGATTGAATCAAGTCCTGTCCAGGTCCATTGGCCCATGAGGACCAGGTAGTGCAGTGGCTGGCAGATGGCTGCATGGCAGTCGTAGGCCATAGTTGCGAGTAGGAAGCACTCCCAGGGTGCCAGGCAGTGGAGAAAGAATATCTAAATGAGACAAGCACGGTAGGGCATGGTCCGCACTGCAGCCAGCAGATGCGCCAGCATCTGAGGCACTCTTTTGGAGACACAGGCAGCATCCAGCAGGGAGAGGCTGCCTAAGAAAAAGTCCATGGGAGTGCGGAGTTAGGAGTCCACCACGATAAGGCTGACAATGCCCAGGTTCTCAACCACAGCCACTATATACATCAGCAGAAAGATGGTGAACAGCAGGGGCCTCAATGCCTCTGTGTCTGCAGGCCTTCCAGAAGAAAATGGGACACTAGTGTCCCATTCCCCAGCTGCATGGAGCCCTTTACAGAAACCAGCACCCATAGGGTCCAACTCAGAGTCTATGAGGGTCTAGGTGTGGAATCCCAACTTACAAGAGGGAGCTGGGGTGAGGGAAGGCCCAAAGACAAAGCAGGCAGGTTTCAGACTTAAAGGAATGAGACTTGGAACGGGAGGACTGAGGTTAAGCTCAGAAGACCAGGGTTAAGGTAGAGGCTAGGAGAATGGAGATGGTAACCTCATCAGCCCCTGCACCAAGAGGTGCATAGACCTTGAAGTTATAGTGCACATACCTCCTCCTGTAAGGATATCAAAGCCAATCCCTCCCTCAGCACCTCCTATCTGAATAAGGGATCTTGGACCTGGTAACTATAATATCTGAAATGGCCCCGTTATTTCACCATCAACAACCCAGGAGAACCCCAACTCAAGATCAGTGGTAAGACATCAGTCAGGTCTCACCCTTCTCCTCCTTGAAACCTTTCAGTGCCTCCTATCTCACTCAGGGTCAAACCCAAAGTCCTCCCGTGGACTCCACGGCCCTCTGTGTTGTGCTCTCTCCCCTCCTCTTTGATCACCAGGCAAGAGGTCTGTCAGCTCCCTGCCCCATGCCATTGTCCGACTTCCCCACAGCAGCAAACGTGCCCCAGTGGAAGAGGGCTTCGCTCTCCTATCCTAAGCTAGTATTTTTCATTTGCTCTCTTCACCTCAATCCTTGGCAATCATTTCACCTGTGAAGTCACAAAAATGCCACCAAATTTTGTTTCATTTAAAATAGTTTATTTTATGTTATGTCAATTTCACAAAAAAGAAGGCAAAATAATGACTTTTTCAGACATACAAAAGCTGAGATAATTTGTTGTCAGCAGAAAACCTGCATTACATGAAATATTAAAGACAGTTCTCCACAAGGAAAGATGATACCATATGGAAACTTGGATCTATGTAAAGGAATGAAGAGTCCCAGGAATGGAATATATGTAAGTAAATGTAAACTATTTTTTATTTTTAAAATAGTTCTTTAAAACATGATAAACTGTTTAAAACCAAAATAATAACATATTGTGGGGATTATAACTTCTGTATAAATGAAATCCATGACAAAAATGATACATTAAATATGAAATGTCAGATTTCAAATCAAAAGTGTAGTGTATTATATCTCAAACAAGAAGCAGTGCAATTAATCAAAGTACATGCCTAAACTATCGATACAGTTTTGCTATCTTAACGGTAGCTTGTTTATGCCAGCAGCAAAGCAGCCTGGACAGCGAGTGCTGATGAAATAATGAAAGGCATTTCCCATAGCTTGTTGAGAATTGGATATTTTTCCTTGCAAGAAATGGTCCAAAGCCTGGATGAGTGGTAGTCTGGTGAATACGGTAGATGACAGAGAGTTTCCACGTCCAGCCTTTGTAGTTTGAGCAGCATTGTTTGTGCAACATGTGGTCAAGCACTGTCTTGCAAGAGGATTGGCCTGTCTCTATTGACCAGTCTCGGCTGCTGCATCCTCGTCATTTCATCCAACTGGTTGTAGTAGACATCCGCTATAATCGATTGACCAGGTTTCATGAAGCTGTAGTGGATAGTACCAGCGGACCATTTCTAAACCGTATTGTAATGTGTGATGAGAAATGGATTATTTTTGACAATTGCGAGCATTCAGCACAATAGTTGGATAAAGATGAAGTACCAAAACACAGTCCAAAACCAAATATTCATCAAAAAAAGCTAATGGTGTCTGGTGGTCCAGTGCTGGTCCTTGGCTAGTAGGTGCATCACTACAATATCTGCCTCCATCTTCACATGGCCATCTTTCTTCATTGTTTGTGTCTCTAAACCTCTCTTTCCTTATGAGGACAATAGTCATTAGGATTAGGGTCTGCCTAATCCACATGATCTCATCTTAACTTGATTACATCTGTCAAGACTCTATTTTTTTTTTAAATTTTTGACATACACTTTATCAAGCAAAGACTCTATTTGGAAATAAGGTCACCTTAACAGGCACTGCTAGCTGGGGACTTAACATATGTTTCTAGGGTTAACAGTTCAACCTACAACACTCCTCATTACAATTCTCATGGCTTTTAAAGAAAAAATATGGAAATCCAAGGCCCTAGAATGTTTGTTTGTAATCTTTATACTCTTATTGTGTACCCAACACCCTACTCTCTCTATGTCTTGTTGTTTTGTGGCATTTACAGTAGCCACTGACTATGCCAGGTTCAGTGTGAGGCTGACACTGGCCTGGAAAGGGAGGAGATTCTTGTTCATCTCCAGGGATGGCAGATGCTCTGGTTCAAATGCATTCGATGCAGCCTCGTTGTTCCATTAACTAAATATTGCTCTGTATCTGCAAAAATCTCACAATTCTTTGGTTGACATTTATGAACATTTTTCAGTAAGTATGTTTTTAAAGAGAAAAATGTGATTCTGGCATGATCATATTAAGACAGAATAATGGACTTAAAGGAAAAGTCCAGAAGTTGACTCCAGCACATATAGGCACTCATGATGTAGTAAAGTTGATGTTGAAAATCAGTATGGCCCAGGCGCGGTGGCTCACGCCTGTAATCCTAGCACTCTGGGAGGCCAAGGCAGGTGGATTGTTTGAGCTCAGGAGTTCGAGACCAGCCTGAGCAAGAGCGAGACCCCGTCTCTACTAAAAATAGAAAGAAATTAGCCAAACAAGTAAAATATGTACAAAAAATTAGCTGGGCATGGTGGCGCATGCCTGTAGTTCCACCTACTCAGGAGGCTGAGGCAGGAGGATCACTTGAGCCCAGGAATTTGAGATTGCTGTGAGCTAGGCTGATGCCACAGCACTGTAGCCCAGGGAACAGAGTGAGACTCTGTCTCAAAAATAAATAAATAAATAAATAAATAAGTAGGGAAAGGATGAATTATTTAACCTTGAAGGTGGATAACCTATTTTTATAAACTCACTGCTTACACCAAAATAATTTCCAGAAGGATCAAAGTTCTCATGTAAACACCCCAAGAACCAACCTCCCATATGGCTGCCCCTCTACTCCTGCCCTGTCCAGGCCATGAGTTGCAGAATTGGAAGCCATGGGCACCGGAAAGGAAGGTACTAAAAGAAAATGTATGATATTTTTATAAACTTGAGTTGGGGAAGGCCATTCCAAACACAGAGGGCAGGGAGGGAGGAAAGGGATGAAGCCTGAAGCTGTACAGGAAAAAGGTGGCCAATTTAACTATATAACAACTAGAAACTGACACAGACAAACTTGGCAACAAATAAAGTTAAACTGCAAACAGCACATTGGGAAATGTATTTGCAACGTGTTTGATAATCAAAGGGCTAACATGTTTACTATACAAGAGCTCTCACACATCACTAAGCAAAAGCCAAACAACCAAGTTGAAAAACAGATAAAGGTAAGAACAGGCAATTCTTAGAAGACAGGTAGGAGTAATATGGCCCAGCGAAGGAACAAAAAGATGTTAGGCTTCAGTAATGACCAAAGAACCGCATATAACAACATTGAGAATTCATTTTCCCCCATTCTATTAGCAAACATTATGATGATTGATAAGACCCTGACTATTAGCACAAATGAAGCTGGTGCCACCATTTTGGTAAAAATTTTGCAAACTCTCTCAGAAATTTAAAAGTGAATGTCTTCTGTCCCAGCAACTCAAATTCTTAGCTTTGTCCTTTGAAACGTCTGTACAATCACAAAGATGAGTAGACAGGAATGGTCATTGGAGCATTCTCTTTTTTTCTTTTTTATTTCAGCATATTATGGACATACAAATATGTTTAGGTTATGTATACTGCACTTGCCCCACCCGAGTCAGAGCTTCGAGCCTGTCCATCCCCCAGACGGTGCGCACATGTACTCACCATCAAACTGATTTTCACTGATCAACACTTAAGTGCAGTATTATTTAAAAATGACTAATAGTCAGAAACAACATAGGTAAGCGGTGTAGCACATTATAATGCATCCATAAAATGGTTTACTGAAAGAATGAGGTGCATGGCTCTGCACACTGCTAGGGAGAAACGTCCACAACATATATATATGTTAAGTGAAAAGAGGAAGCCACAGTGCAATGTATATAGTATCATTGCATGTGTATGACATGAACAAACTCTGCCTTTGAAGCACAGAAGCATCAACCCAGCCTGTTAACTGTAGTTACTGTGTGTGTGTGTGTGTGTGTGTGTGTGTGTAAATGTTCAGTCTGCCTTAGTCTTGTCTGCAGTGTTTGAATGATTTTTCTTGGGGTAAGATTATTTTGGGGATCAGCAGAAAACAATGAAGTTGGCTGCAACTGAAGGGACACTGGCCTGGTCTGGCACCTCAGCCCATGCCCTGACGTAGGTCCAGGGGGCCCTGCGCTGTTTGCTCCCATTCTCCAGCTGCAGGTCCCTCCTACAGGGCGCCTAAGAAGAGGCGAAAGCTGCCCGCCCAGTGCAACGTGTCAGAGAACAGGACACCGAGGGTCTCAGCTCCAGGGCCAGGCCCTGTTTGGTGACCTTGCTGGCTGAGATGCTCCCTCAAGCACCAAGCCACCCTCTCGCTCCTTGGACGGCTTCCCGACCTACCAGGCAGGTGGGCCTTTATTTTCCTGATGTCCTGGGGCAGACAGACCTATCTGCAGACACACAGACAGGTGGTCACAGACTGACTTCCACACAGCTCGGCCTCACTGTGCAAACTGTGCTGGTTGTCCCGCTGCTCCCGGGCAAGGCGCAGCTCCTCCCCTCTCTCCCTCTCGGGGACTCAGCTCTCAGCGTGTCTGCCCGGGGGCCTCCTCCACTGCCCCTGCCCGCCCCCGCGGTGCCCCGCGAGGAGCCCCGCTCTGATGTGACTGGGGGCAGCTCTCCAGGGAAGGCAGGAGCGGGAGAGCCCGCTGCGTCGCTCCCCCTCGCCTGAGGAGCAGCTCCTGCCCCTGTGCGTTTCCCTGAGGCCCCTTGCCGTGACTCTAGGGACAACGGGGAAGCTTAAGGAGCTGGAGGAATGTCTTGGGAAGGATGAGGCTGGTCTGGGTGCCCAACTTACCAACCGTAGCCCCTATGAGGTACCACCTCCCCGGCACCAGCCAGCCGCCTGCTGGAGGGTGGATTACATTGGACCCCTTCCCCTCTGCAGCAGGCAGCAGGTTTTTCTTTCTGGAACAGAGATTTTTTTCTGCACGTGTACCTGCCCTCCCACCTGCCATGGTTTTGCCAAAAATACCATCCATGGACGTCCCAAAGTCTTATTCCCCATCACATCCTCCCAACGAAGGCTCTACTGGACTGGATTTCAGGAATTTGCCTGGCTCTCCAGGGCGCCTCGTGGTATTGAACCAACAAGCCGAAGGGGGTCATGGTGTTGGCTGCGGGATGGGTCCTGATTATCCAGAGGAGAGAGAACTGCTGCCACATCGTGAGGTCAGGGAAAAGTGTATGCCTGAGAGCCACAGCGTTTGGGGCAGCGCCTCCTAGTACTGTCGTGTGGAAAGGTCACATTTACTGGGGGATGAAGGACTGCAACCCCCTATGGACAGGGCCAGCAAGGGCCCAGCCCCTTCAGGAAGGAAGGCTTGGGTCACTGCATCCTCATCAGCTGGGATGTTAGCTGAGGGCAAAGGGGACGTGAGAGGAAATGAAAAACTGAAAAACTCAAGCATGTCCTTTTGTCTAATTGCAGAAGTGAGGACTGCAGCAGTTGTGTCCGCTTTACTTCTTTGTTATTTCCTGCTGCCTGTGTTTTATTTGCATTCCGAAATTTCCGTCCTTCCCCACCTTCCCTCCACTGTTTTACACTGGCTGCTATGGTTTGAATGTGTACCCAAAGCTCACGTGTTGAAAACTCAATCCCCACGGCAGCAGTGTGGGGCTTTTAAGAGGTGATTAGGCCATGAGGGCTCTGCCTTCGCAAGTGGATTAACGCCATTATCATGGAAGGGGGTTAGTTATCATGGGAGTGGGTTCCTGATAAAGGGACAAGTTTGGTCTCCTTCCTTTCTCTGTCTCTGTCTCTCTGTCTCTCTGTCTCTCTCTTGTTCTTTTGCCCTTCTGCCTACCGCCATGGGATGACACAGTGATCTGGAGGCACTCGCCAGATTCGGGCCCCTTGACCCTGGACTTCCCAGTCTCCAGAACTGTAAGGGATAAATCCCTGTGGTCTAGAAATTACCCAGTCTCAGGTGTCCTGTTGTAGCAGCACAGAGCAAACTAAGACACTGGTGATGTTGGTGGGAGGTAACTTTATAATTCATTCCACAGATTATTAGGTATCCACACAATATTATCAACGAACTAGAGACGGAACGATCATTACCAAGAGATGAGTGAGGCTTTGAGTCTGTGCTGATGGGGAGAGAGTGTGTGTGCTTTTATTTATTTGAAGGATGGTGGCATTATGGCAGGCAGGAGGTTGTTGCTGCTATTAACATCTGAAAACATAAGTAATGGATTGATATGTGTAAAGTGCTTGAAACAGCATCCGGAACGTATAGTAAGTGTTTGCGATTAGTGCGTATTGTAGGAAGTGTACATATGGGTGTGGAGGAGCCCAAGGGAGGACTGTGGTGCGTTCTGTGGTCCGGCTCCTCACTGTCCAACCCCACCTTCGTCTAGTGAGCCTTCTTCAACAGCAGACACTGGGCAGAAGAAAACTACACGTCCCTGGCTCCTTTGCGAGGAGCACTCGGTGCTGACTCCTGGGATAGGGCCTATATTGGACCAATTAGTTGCACTGGCACGTGACTCGGAAAGCAGAGTGAGGCGGAATCTGCTACTTCTGCTCTCTCTGCAAGTCACAGAGATGTGAGTTTCCACGTGAAAGTGTGCCGTGTCTGCCGTGGTTACACTGCAAATAGCCTGACAACTTGGGGAAATATTTTTCTAGTATTCACCAAATACTGTGATCTGACTCAGCAAACAGGTCACACGTGTCCTTGCTGAAGGTGTGAAGGGCCTTCTTCCACTTTTGTCTGTCTCGGTAAAGTAAATGAAAATAGCAACCATCGTTCCTGTCAGAACGGTAAGTGTACATCACCTTCAAACATAGATTGGTCACAGTTACAAGAGCTTGGCAAAAGCCACTAAAGCAAGCTGTGAGAATGCATTAGGTACACGGAATGTACACTAAAGAATGTTTTACATTGTATTCTTGGTTGTAAATTGTGTGGCATACACTTTATGTGAGTCAAAATTGTAATAAAGTCATGTGCGTATGTTTGTGTACATGCCTCCTTTCCACCCCTCTACACACGCATACACACACCCTCAGAGAAGCAGTCGTCAAACATTTAGCAGCACACCACTGCTAAGAAGGGATGGTCAGGCACCAAGGAGAGCTGTTACCAGACCTAGGCTTCAAGGCACAACGACAGGGTCTGGTACTACTGTACTCCAGTGAGAGCTAGAGCCATTTGGGGAATTCCGCCACTCCCCGAGCTGTAGAGAGGCTGGAAGTTTGTAGGCAGATCGAATGTCTTTGGCTGTCTGTCCTCCTAAGGTGTGGTGTTCTGTGCCTTCCATGGGCTTAGCATAAGGGCCAGAACAAGGGAGCCCCCTGAGTGGCACCATCTAGCATGGGGCAACTTTCTGGGGCATGGAGCAGGCCAGGACAGGTGACCCGATGTGGGGTAGGGGGCAGTAACCAGCACAGGAGGTAAAAGAGTGGCCTGGGAACAGCATAGAGGAACCAAGCAAGACAAGGCCAGTGTCACCTCCTGGCCCTGAGATTTGGGGGCCTGGCCCTGGCACAGGAGAATGATGGGTGAATGCCACCAGCAAGGATGGGGGCAGGGGGGTGACAAGCAGTGTCCTCCAGACAGGGAGCACACGGAGGGCAAGGGAACGTGCCTAGAGCATGCTGAGAGAAAGTGGAGTAATAACTGAAAGAACAGCCTTGCTGACGGCTAACAAGAAAACAGATTTTTAACTCGCAGTCACTGAGAGTAGCATAAACCCTGCTGCTGAGGTTAGTAAGGGGATTATCTCTCCCACAGAGATGTTTACCTGGCAATTAAAGGAAGCTGAGCAAACAAAAGAAGGTGTAAATCCTCATTAACCTTCACCAGAGCTGGTCAATTCACATTCCAAAAGGAAAAGGGTTTCTGGGAGAGGGAGGAAAGGGTACACTACCTGATGGACTGCCATGAGAAGTTCACTGCCTGTAAAAAGGGTTTTTTGGTCTTGTTTTGTTTTGTTTAAACGGCCTTCAAAATGTTGCAGAGCAGACAGTAGGAGTTCCAACTCCTTCCCGCTTCCTCCAGGAGAGATGGCACCGGACGCCTCCCGCTATCAAGAGAAAAGAAGAAACTAATTTGTGCTATCAGTCTGCTACGCGAGAAACAGAAAAGGCCAACACCGCAGTTTCTCAGCTGTCTTCTGCTAATCAGGCTGCAGACATAAGTCCTCCGTCCCCAGCGTGGCCTAATAAAGACTCAGGGTCATGTGGCCTCAGGGCCAGCACCTCTCTTTCTTTCAGGTGCTGTGTCCTCTCTCTCTTCGGAGAGGGAATAAATACACTTTGCGCTTCTATGTATCCTAAACGTTGTCTGAGAAATCTTTGTCACCCGCGTGCTGACTTCACACCCTAACAATAACCATGGTGACAAGTCTGGATCTCCATAGTGCCTTTGATTCCAGGAGCTCAATGGAGGCGTTTGGATTTGAATTGCTTTGACAGGTTTGTGTCCCGAAACCTTAGCTTACCGTCTCCATCCTGTCCCCCGTCTGGGAGTACCCGTGACACCTTGGTTCCTCCTTCTGTCATACCTCTGTCCACAGCTCACACAGACTGTCAGTCAGTGAGGATTTTTTCCCTGGTTGGTGGATGAAATCGTGGACTCCCTGTTAAAATGTATTCACACACTGGGGTGAGTGAGCAGCACTGCGCACTGCATCATTAGGGATCTAACAGACTATTTTGTCCTATGGCTGGGAGTAGGACTCTGAAGGACTGGGGCAGGATAGGAATATTGTTGACGGCTGGGAGGATGAAAGCGGCTGCAGCACTGATTCCGGGGCGGTCGTGCGCGTGGGGTGGTGCTAGGGGTCAGCCATGAACACAGGCATCAACAGTCACCTCGCGGTTTGGGGAGACACTTTAAGCTCGTATGTTTTTCTGGCTTTATTTGGGGGATGGGTCGGAGGGGCTGTGGTGGTAGGTAGCCCCTTAGTGCCTGGCGTAGCGTGCTTTGGGAGGTGCTGTGAAGGCCTTGGGAGTGGAAAGTTGCCATTCAGCTCTTGGTGTTGCCACCACAGGCACTTGGGCGCTCTTGGAACCCACCCTCCAGGGAAGTGAATTTCGGGGCTGGCCCGGGGGACCTGGCTGCTTGGGGGCCAGGAGCTCATTCGAACGGCCTGTTATTCTTGGAGTCTGAGAAGGTGGAGACTGGAAGAGGCTCTGTGATCTGCTCCAGTTTCCCCCAGCTTGCCACCCTCGCCCTGGCCTTTTACAGATGGGGGGACTTTGGTCACACAGAGGGATCACAGGGAATGGACAAGATCTTTCCCTCTGTGCACACCACTCCAAGTCCTCAACCGTGGTGGCCAGTCTCCCCTCCAGGCTAACTCAGGCCATGTGTCTCGGTCCCATCTGCCCGGCCACACACGGCCCGGTCTTTCTGATTTCGGCTGTCTGGACTCCTTGCGCTCTGCTCCGCCACCTCCCAGCCCCCAGCTGCACGTGAAGCGCTCCTGCCCAGCTTCTGAGGGGTCAGTCTCCGCCAGGGCGCGCAGGCGGCAGGGCGACCTTGGCGGGAACCCACCGAGTGCAGATGGCCAGTGTGCGCCAGCGCAGTGGGCATCTCGCCATATACTGTGGGGGAAGGTGCGGAGGGTCATGGGGGAGCCCGCGCGTCTTAGTGGCTGTGGGTCGGGCAGGGTGGCTGGCTTCCCGGTGGGCTCTGAGGGAGAAGCAGAGAAGCCATGCAGGCCCCAGTTGCAGGCGCAGCGGGAGGCGCAGGCGGTGAGGTGAGCGATGCTGAGGCAGCGGGTGTCCCCGCAGGCCCCAGAGGTGCTGCAGGATGGGGCGGCGCAGGAGCAGAGGCTGCTGCGGCTGGGGTGCTCCCCTGGTCGAGGGTGCATCGCACGCTCCAGGGCAGGGTGGAGAGACCCGGGTCGCAGCATTGGCCTCAGCCTCGGAAGGAGGCCCTGGGCGCAGTGCTGGAGTTGTATCCTTTCCAAAGAGCCCGCAGGGTCAGGGCATGGGTGGGGGGAAGGACGGGCCCGGGGTGGCCTTCGACGGGCAGGGAGAGATTTTAGGGACCAGGCATTGGGGGCGTCCCGAAGACACGGTGTGTAGGGGTCTGGGGTGGGCCGAGGGGCGGCCTCGGTGGGAGGACGCCCAAGGCTCGAAGTCGCCTTAACGGCACCTCCACCAGCGCCCTCACGGAGCCTTTCCTGCCCTTCGTGGAGGTGCAGATTGCCCACCAGTACCTGGCCCCAGGTGGCGGACACCTCGAAGGGACGGTCCACCGGGAGTTTGCAGTGATTGGCAGTGGCCTGATTCTGTAAGTGCCAGGAAGGGGTGGGCTGAGTGGGAATGGCAGCCAGTGATGTAGCCAGTCTCAGCTCGAGGCGGGGCGGGGTTGGGGCAGGGATGGACGCCTGGAGCCCCCTAAGGGTTAAGCCTGTGCTGAGCCTGTGGCGCCTGACGAGGGCGCTCTAAGCAAGCCACCCAAGGATTAGGTCGAATGGCCTCAGGGCTGGGGCTGGGGCTGGGGCTGGCGCTGGGCACTGGCCCTTGGGTGCTCTCTCCCCACTTGTGCGGATTGCTGTGTAAATGTTTGTTGTCGCTGAAAATAGAACATAGCTACTTTTCTGTGTTTGAGTTTCTTTTCAGCTGTTGCCCGTCCAGGTTTTCTCATCTTTGTCCTCAGGTTGGCACAGAGATTCTGGGATTCAGAGAGTCAAGTAGTGCAGGGTAATTGAAGATAGTTTAGGAAACGCAAGAAGATGACAAGCAACTGGGTCTGGGTACTGTCTGAGCATTAACTACCCGTCAGCATTTTGAAATACTTTTGTACTTTTATAGTTTTATTATACATTAAATGTACAGCAGTCATATAAACATATAAGGTTTTGCAGGTTTAATATTAGGGTTTTTCCCTGAAATGTTTTCATGGTGACCTGGGAGCTTCATCTCTTTCTAAAGAGCGTCAAAGCCATGTTCGTGAATGGATGCATAAAAGATGCATTTCAGTGTAGTTGTTGAGCACATAACTTGTTCTCCATTTTTCCCCTGTCACACATAAGGATTCACAGGGAGTCTTGTATAAACATC
Organism: Eulemur rufifrons; assembly: GCF_041146395.1. Taxonomy (NCBI): domain Eukaryota; kingdom Metazoa; phylum Chordata; class Mammalia; order Primates; family Lemuridae; genus Eulemur; species Eulemur rufifrons. The sequence goes on along the minus strand of NC_091012.1, from coordinate 9,562,896 downwards.
TCTGCATGAAGGGTTGTTTCCTTCACATGGATCCCAACAGGTAGAATTACTTTCTATTTACTGTTGTATTTCTTTAAGGCTCTGGGTCTGCCATGCAAAGTTGCTCTTTAGAAACTGTGCCCTCTCTCCAGAATGCCGGTTTCCCCACATCCTTGTCATGGCAGGATCTGCATCCAGGGGAAAATTTAAGAAACTTCGTTTGCATGACAAGAGCAAACAATCCAGAAACACTAGAATAAAAATTTTGTGGCTTCCTGGTTTCAGATCAGTGAAGAAAAGTGCCTGGACAATTGGTTCAGTGTTTTGGGGGAGGGAGGTGCAGTGTTGGCAAAATATAATTAAAAAAAAAATCAGCTGCCAAGTTGGGAAGCGTCTCCACGAAGGTGGAAAACAGTTTTATTACTGCATGAGCCTTGCACCAGAGTGTGATGCCCATCATGGGCGATCTGCTAAAGATTGCAAAGACAGAAAGAAATCTCCCCCTTTTCCCGAGCCAAGCGGATACGACGACCCATTGCACACAGGCCCTCAAGACTGACAGTGGCTGCTCGGCAAGTGAGATGACTTGGCGGCACCATCTCTGGCCCATAGTTCACTGGAAATTTACCTGGTAATTGGGGTGACCATCTGTATTAGTTAACTGGTGTTACAGACTGAATGTGTGTGTCCTCTCCCTGCCCCTGCATTCCTATGTGCAAGTCCTGACCCCCAGTGTGGCTGTATTTGGAGCTGGCGCCTCTAGAGGAGCAGGAGTAGTTAAGGCTCTGGGGAGGTCTTAGGTTCAGGGCTCTCATCCAACATGATTAGTGTCCTTGTAAGAGACTCTAAGAGAGCCCTCGTGCTCTCTCTCAGCACACACCCACTGGGGCGGGGTGTTGTGAGGACCCAGGCATCCACAAGCCAGGAAGGTAGCCCTCGTCAGAAGACTAATTCGCCCTCACCTTCACCAAAGACATGTAGCCTGCAGAACTGCGGGAAGCAAATGTCTGCTGTTTAAGCCAACTGGTCCGTGGTTCTTTATGACAGCTGCCTGAGCAGACTAGCACAACAGACTTCATCCAATAAAAAGAAAAAAAGATAGTAAAGAGTTCTCATATCGTTATGAAAGGAGCTACATTTGCAAATGGGAGCAAGGTGCCCACTGACGTTAGGCTTCAGTCCTCCCACAGAAACTGGGCGATGGGGCTGCTTTCTCCCCTGATGTTTACATCTCAAAGCGAGGGCTCCTAGGTCCTTGAAAAAGACCTTCCTGGGTCACAGAGCTGCCAAGAAGCTTTTTAGCTTTTAAGAACATCTACATCCTTTTCAAAAGAGACAGAGGAAGAACTTTAAAATTCTCTGGAGTGAATGCTTGCACAGTGTGGTCCCCAAGCCCTGCGGACCGGTACCGGCTTGTGGCCTGTTAGGAACCGGGCGAAGCTTCATCTGTATTTACGGCCACTCCCCAAGGCTCCCATCACCACCTGAGCTCCGTCCGCCTCCTGCCACATCAGTCACTGTCTCCCGTCACCCCCAGATGGGACCGCCTAGTTGCAGGAAAAGCAGCTCAGGGGCTCCCACTGATTCTGCGTTATGGTGAGTTGTATAATCATGTCATTATATATCACCACGTCATAGTGATAGAAATAAAGTGCACAATGAATGCCATGTGCTTGAATCACCCCAAAGCCTTGTCCCCCACCCCCAGGTCCATGCAAAAATTGTCTTCCAGGAAACCGATCCCTGGTGCCAAAAAGGTTGGCGACAGCTGCTTTGACAAATGAGAGGAGGAGGAGTCTCTTCCCTTAATCTTCAACAGGGAGAATTAAGGTTCTTATTTTCATTAATAGTTTGCATTTGTCCTTACTCTCTCTAAAACACGCCGTGTCCTGCAAACTTGCTGAACTCACTAATCCGTCTAGTCGCTCCTTTGTCAGATCTTCCAGGTAGACGGTCATGTCTGCAAACAAAGGCAGGTTTTCTTCTTCCTCGCCGATCTGGACGCCTTTCGCTGCCTGGTTTCTCTCCTGGTAAGGGGTTGCATTTTCCTGCTTCTGTGCACCCCTGGTAGTTTTCAACTGGATGCGAGATGTTGCGGCGTTTCCCTTGACTGCTGGGTATTTCTGTTTTCCTAGACATGTCCATGAGCTGTGTTCTGGGATGCTGTTAAGTTACTGGGAAGCAGTTTGATCCTTGCTTTGCAGTCTTGCTTTGAAGATGTGCCGCGTGGGACCGGGGCAGCTCTTAGTGTAGGATGAGTTATCCCACGCTGCCGAGGCGAGACCCCTCTGTGCGCCCTGGCCGATGATGAGGTTCTCCGTCCTGGCGGGTGGGAACAGCCACCAGTCGCTGCCCTGCTTGGGCACTGGGCAGAGTTACGTTGCATTTTCTCAGCGGGGTTGAGGGGGTCCTTCCCCTGGCCTCAGCGTAGTTCCCTCACAACGCTTGTGCTCATCAGTAGCCTGTCTGCCAACTGCACCACTACTCGGGCGGGACCCTCTGCGGATGCTCAGGGGTCTCTCCCTCTGCAGCTCTTCTCTCTGGTCCTCTGCCCTGCAAACCGCCGCCACCGGACTCTCTGACCCATCTCCCAAACTGCGGGTGTCCACCGGGCTCCGCCAGGAAACTCTCTCTCGTGTTTTTTCCCTCTCTCTTTTGTCTTTTTTCCTTCTTTCCTGATTCATATTTCATAAACATTAATTACTGACGAGTCGTTGAGAAGGTAGCTCTTCTACAGCACTATCTGCTCTGCCTTCCCCTCCTCCCTCCCTTTCTGGTTCTATTAGATTCTATTCATTTCTGAGGGCTCCCCCCACCCCCGGCCGTGTCAAAAATGGCCTGGTTTCTTTTCGTTTGGTTAGTTTCCGTAATCTCATAATGGAGATAATACTTTAAACTATCTCCCTTAGTGTCCTCTGTCCTGTCTGTCGGGCTGGTTCTGTCTAGGCCGACTGACTGCACAGCTGTCATCCTGGGACTTCCCTTTGTCCTCGGCTGGCATCCAATCCTGCCCCCCAGGTATTGCTCTTTACTATTTTACTCCTTACTTTTGTTTACTTGTATTTGTTTTGTAACTCGGGTTTATTGAGGTACAATTTTCATACTGTAAAATTCACACCTCTTTGGTGTACTGTCCTGTGAATTTTTGCGGGTGCATACAGCCGGTTGCCACCAGCACGACTGAGATATAGAGCGTTTCCACCACCCCAGATGTTCCCTCCTGCCTGTTTCTAGTCAACTCCTCCCCCAGTCCCTGGCCCTGGGAACTCTTAAGAGTCAGGTGAAACAAAGGACAGCCCTTTTGCTGGCTCTTCAGGGAGCCATCGCACAGGCTGAGAAGGACAACCAAAATTCTCTGGGAAGAAGGTCCACACTGCTGCCGCTGGCACTAGCCGCCTGGGCCAGGTGTGCTGGCGGTGGTCCTCACGGCTTCTGCTGATCTGGCTGTTGGGAGATGTCACTGCTCTCCTACCACAACAGCAGCACCTCCTTTCTTCGCCAGTTCTTTCCCTGGTGGTTGCAACTTTTTGACTAGATTCCAGCGTTCTGCAAACGTTGATTCTGACGGTTTTTGCCAGCTCATTAGTTGCTTCTGTGGAGGAATGGAGCCCTGGAGTTTTCTACCACCTACTACTGTTTTTGGAGTTGTCACCCAGAAAACCCTTGCCTTATATTTTACTTACTAAGTAACCAAGTTCTACAGCCAAATACAGGGAGGAAGGAAGGAAGGGAGGGAATGGGTAGGAGGGAGAGTGTACAGAGAGAAGGGAAAAAGAGAAGAGAGTGGGAGAGGAGAGACAGAGACAGAGAGAGGGAGAGAGAGACAGAGAGAGAGAGAATAAGGAAGCAAGCAAGCAAGAGTCGTGGGCTCTGGGGTAAACACAGCGCAGCTTGCACTCAGAGGTCTTAGTGGCTGGCCATCGGCAATTAGTACACCTATGTGGCTTTTAACTTTGTTACCCCAAAGCCTACGAAACATGGTGACTCAATCACTGTTCTCAGCAACTGCGGTGATGTGAGAGACTATGAGTTTTGTATGTTGTCGCTAGAGTGATAAATGCAGATGTGTTATCCCTACATCAGTGGGGTGGAAATCGTTGCTTTAGTTGACAAAATACTTACAGCTTTTGCCTCAAACAAGTAAAGATACTTCTAAGATGGCAGAAACCTCATTTGCACTGCAATTATCATCTATTATTTTCCCAGTTTATCCCTAATATTTTCCCCTGAGGCTATGATGATAACGATGATACCTATATTCTGCTATGTTTTAGTAATGATTTTACATATGTGAAAAAAGTGGGATAATGAACAATCGTAAGGTCAACTATAAATGATGCAACAATGTCACTTGTGAATGGAAATACAGATGATATTTCTATGCCAGAAAAAAATGAAAATGTATATGTCTCCTAGCTGCCTGACTCTATATGTCCCACAGCCAGGGCAATGAGCCATCCCTCTGGGAAGTTCCTGCACTTCCCCAAAGAGCGGCCCAAGTATTTGCTAACTGTTTCTAGGGCTATGGTTTCCAACTTTAAAGTTATGTTAACCGTGCAAAATAAAAATTGAAGCCATTGAGCGGTAATTCCAGAGATAGCACATCTATTCTCGTGTAAATTAGGGATAGAGTTTGGTTGTATTATAGCAGTAAGGCAGTACCTGGAATAGAGAAGAAAAGAGAATCAAATTTCAGAGATGTATGGTCTTAGAGAAACTATCAAGGAAAGGTCAGTTTGGGAAGATAAATTATGGTGATCATGTGAAAAGCTGTAATATTCATGAAATCAAGTCACGAAACAAGCAGCATGTACCAGGCGTGATAGTAATCTGAACCTAACTCAGGGTACTGTGTTGTGTAAAGATTCTAGATAAATAGATTGAACACATATCCTATTTTGGCTGGTGATTATTTTAATGCCGTGTGAAGCCAAGTGATAAATCTTGATAAGGCAATCAATGTCAACAAGGAATCTACTGATACCACTGTGGTAGAAACAGCATAATCACGTACACTGTGGGAGATGAGTAATGCTGAGCATTCCCCATTAGATGGATTCCTTATACATCATAGTAATGCCGCACAGATCGCATTTGTTGATATGACCAGAGCATCCAACATTTCTAACATTCACGTTGCTTACTTGAGAATTGCAAGAAATATTGACTGTCCCCCAACTAAGACCTTGGCAACAGCTGGATAAGCAGGTTTTCCATATCTTCAAAGGCCATTCATAGCTCTGCTGTGAACTCAGAAGAGCAAAATCTAGGAATTTTATCTGATTTTAAATGAACAAGTAAAATTCTGACTTTAAATTTATTTAGCAAAATGTTCACCTTTCCAAAACACAAATGCAGAAGTACCCTATTTAAACTTTCCAAGAAATGGATACTGGTAAGCTACACAATAAGACAGGGCTATAAAGTAATGAAGACAAGAAATAATGATAGCCTTTGTGGTGGTTGGCAAAGTGACCACAAATTCCTCCCACCCCCATATGTGCCTTTGTACGGTGACTTTGCCGTTTGCTCCTCCCGACAAGGGGTGAAGCCAACTTCTCCCTCGCTTAGGCGTGGGCTCCACCCTGTGACTTGTACCGGCCAAAGGGACAGAGCCAACTTGCCACAAGCAGAGACTCTTGAAGCACTTGCACCTTGGGCTTTGCCCTCTCTTGCCACGGGGGAGCCCTCTGTCACCGTGATGTGATCGAGCTGGGGCTGACCTCCTACAGGATGAGGGATCTGTGGAGAGAAGAGGCAGCCCCCTCACTCATCGTAGCCAACCTGGACGGGTGCGTGAAGGTGTCCTACATCATCCAGCCCCAGCCGGTCAGCCTAAATGAGAAAAACTGCCCAGGCGATGCCCACAACTGAGACCAGAAATAAATGCCGGCTTGAAGTCATGAAGTTGGGGGCGATGTGTTTTGCGGGAAGAACGAACTGAGTCAGTCTTCAGGTAGCCTTTTCTAGCTTTCATGCAACTAAACTCTTTTTTCAGAACCACCATCATTACAACAAAAGGTCGACAAAATCCAGCAGGATCAAAGCAAAAAATTAAGTTAAATGTAATTAATGTGATAGCAGGTTATGAAATTTTTAGTTGATCAAAATTAATATTTTCGCATACTTCCCCAGAGAAACTATGTTACTGTCCATTAATGTCACGAATCCTGCCATAATATACAAGATTAGACATTACATTTGATAGACCATTTACCCAATTAAACATCACACCCAATAAAATGTAAGGCACTGGGAAATCTTAAAATTATTTTCTCTGAAAGAGCCTTTTCCTTGATCAGATGGTTTCTCAAGACCCCGCTTTGATAGAGTCTCGGTTATCTGGCCTGGCGGGGGGCTTTGATCCTGCCCTCTTGATTTAGTGTCTGCTGATCAGAAGAGGAAACCAGCGTGGCAAATGGGGAGGAAGGTGAGTGAAGCTCTGCTTGGGATGCTGACGGCAAGGGATGGAAAGATGAAGAGGGCAAGAGTGACAGGGTGTGACCTGGGTGCTGACGAAACGAGGACCACAAAGAGCAGTGAGTGCCACAGGTCACCTGCAGACGTTTGCATAAGTTACAGTAAATTCTTCCTTTCCTACTTCAGGATAAAAGGAAAAAGCATGGTAAAGTGCGCTCTCACGTCCACATGAAACCGAGGGAAAGAATGTAGCAGGAAGAAAAGAAAAGACAATGAAAACTTGTCAGCAAACGGCTTTTGTTGTCCTGCACGGGTACTGCAGGATGCGAGGCAGAACCACAAAGATACTCCTTTGTGGCAGCTTGTGTCAATAATTCACTTGGCAAATAGTCCCAGGCAAGAAAGGAGATGACGGACGGTTACCAATCACACGTGAAGCATACTGAGGGAAAATCTTTGCGCACACTTTCATTTCAAAAATCGAGAAAGTGATAGCGAGAGAAAATGAATTTTACTGAAACATTTCGTCAAGAAAATAAAAAGAACAAATACCTCTAGAATACCGTGGTGTTTTCTAATGCCCTAGTCATAACTTGAGCGTCTGTAGGAGTGAAGCAGTGACTATCAGACACGTCACACAACGTGATTAGCTACCTGTCCTCTCGTCGTCCCCCTCCTTATTTCCCAGTCAGTTGAATTTCATAATTGATACTTGTTTTTAACCTGGTTAAAAGGCTAGGGAACAGGTAATTCAGTTTCAGTGAGGTGTCAGGGTCAAAGAAACAGTTCGGCAGCACAAAGCACATTTTAATGGTTCAAAACCTTTATTCGCACATCTTATAATTCATGAAAAGAATCTGAATATAAAATTCCTTTCCCTCCCCCTCTCCTCACTCTTTTTCCTCCTTTCCAGAATTATGTGGGTTGACCTAACCTTTCCTCAGCAAGAATGACTCTTTCCTCTTTGGGAGGAAATCAAACGTGTCTAAATTAAAATTGGGTTCTGTCCCATGCTTGATGTCATGATCTCCTGTGAGTTCTATTATGAAGTTGGTTTGTAACTCTCCCATCATTTTTTTTTCTTTTCTCAGAGAAAAATACACAAACATATATCCACATAGATGAATGGATGTTTTGGTGGTTGCTCTTAAAAGGGAGGAGAAAGAGACAATGGACGGAGAGCAAGACTGACTCGGGCATATGATAAAATGTACTTCAATAATAGGCGTGTCTAACATTTCATTTTATATTGTTTGCATTGCCGCAGCATGAACCCTCTCCATCTCCTTCCAACTTAAGTCAGGTCTTTACATAATCACATCTCACTTGTGAGTGTGTGAGCGTGTGTGTGTGGCGGGGGGGGGGCGCCTTTTAGGGTTAAGAAAATTGGGGAATTCAGGAAATGACAGAATTTCCTATTTGGGCATATGACACGGCAGAGGAGAGAACTTGCTTATGGTACAGGGGAACAGTAAAGGAAGAATTCAGTGGTGATAGGACATTGGAGCTAGAGGTGATCATTGGTTTGGGAGTCCCTTGGAAATCCATCGAAATCTTGGGAACATCACTGAGTGTTTCATAGGACACAGAGCGAGAGTTAAAGCCAAATTTCTTAGTTTCTGAAAAGCAGGGTGATCAAAGGCAACATATGGGTTGACTTGCAATGAGAGTGTTGCAGCATGTCGCCCCTTGATAAAACTCAAACTATATTGAATGTAAATTTTCCAACTTTTTTGATCCCCGGGAATTTGAGGGTCTTGATCTGTCTCAGTAAGTTTGTGATAAAGATTGCTCATTTTATCACAGATGTGCTGATTCAAAGTAAGTTCTGGTCTATGCGAGGCTGCTAAATATTTTGCAAGGGATTTTCTTTTAATAACCCCCTAATGGATGCATAAATCACCAGAGTTTTTAATTGCTGTGGAGAGAGAAAATTCACAACGAGGGACCGGATCCCAAATCTTTCAATGATTTTATTAATGTAAACCAAAAGAAAATCAGAGAGGAAGTCTGGTGGAAATGTGTAAAAACGGGGAATTGTGACCATGAGAAATTATGAGCCTTTGCAATGCTGAGGAAGCATATTGTAACGAAGTCTGGATAGATAAGCAGTTACAGCATTTGTGACTGGTGCTGTTTTGATAGCTTTAAGTGAGCGTGCACTGAGAAAAGCACAGGGCGACCCTAGCCATGTTGGTCAAGACCTGTGATTCCCAAGGTATAAACCAAGAGCACTGAGGTTTCCACAGATCACGTCAGGAAGTGGGAAGACCTCTGATCCTCCGTTTCCATGTGCTCTTTGGGGGAGATGAGGCAGGCAGTAAGATTTTATTTGGAGAAACGATCCCACATCAGAAAATCATTTATGATCCACCCATCCATCCAACGACAATATTTTCATTGGGAATAACGAAGAGTATTGGATTTCAGTGTGAAGATACTGGATATTTCTCTCAAATTCCATATCTCTATCTGTGCTTCCTCACTATAGGGCCATGTCATCAAATTTATAACACTCTACATCTCAGAAATACAGTTATGCGTTGCCTAACGATACGGATATGTTATGGGAAGTGTGTTGTTGGTGGGAATATCACAGAGTGTACTTACACACACCTAGATGGTATAGCCCACTACACTCTCACGGTCTGTGGGACAGCCTACTGCTCCTAGGCAACACACTTGTACAGCAGGTGACAATACTGAATACTGTAGGCAATTGTGACACAGTGGTAAGTATTTGCATATCTAAACATATCGAAACATAGAAAAGGTACTGTGGTGCCCTAGGACACTAGGACTGCTACAACAACCCGAGGCGATTGGAATTTTTCCACTCCGTCACAGGGCCGCCGTCGTATATGCAGTCTGTGGTTGACGGTAACGTCCTTATGCGGTGCATGACTATATTGAAAAGAATGACTGTCTAATACATTAAAGTTCCATAGTCCAAACTAATGGGAGAGAATGAAGGACATTTTCAGGTAGCGTAATGTCTGCTTGCTGTCTTAAAACAAATGCATTTTGTTAGTTTGAAAAACATTAGATTAAGCAAGTGTGAGCTAATCTACGTGCTCTAGAGCTGCGGTTTCCGCAGCCCCCAGGACGTGGCCCATTAGGAACTGGGCCAAGCATCACCGCTGGAAAAGTTGTCTTCCATGAAGGTTAGGAACCTGGTCACACAGCAGGAGGTGAGCAGCAGGCGAGGGAGCGAATCTTCATCTGTGTTTACAGCCGCTCCTGGTCGCAGGCATCACCGTCTGATCTTTGCCTCCCCCGAACCGCCCCCGCCCCGTCCATGGGAAAATTTCTTCCAGGAAACCGGCTCCTGGTTCCAAAAATGTTGGGGACCGCTGCTCTAGAGTGTCAGTGCCCAGAGGGGACATTGTATTCACAGCCTGCCTGTGTGGGGCTCTACGCTTCTTTCCAAGTTGGTAGGTCTCTCCTCCCGTGTACCTGTGTTCTTCAAATATTTCTTAGCTCACACACCTCCTAAAATATTTTTTTAAAAAACTATGTCCCCTCAAATGTTTTCGACATGGTAGTTGAAAAGATTTGCTATCAAGAGTCTAAGGTTTGCAAGGGGTAAAATAGCTGACTTCGTGTATATTGTGTTTGTGTTTGAAGTACAAGTGCCAACTAACCTACATCACCAGGAAACTAGCCTAACTTTCTATCAGAAAACGGTGAACTTTGTTTCTCGATTGCAATAAATGTGTCCGTATTGTTCCACGATAACTAACTTGCCTTTGATGTATAACAGAGGTGACAGAAATGGCTAGGTAGATGGTGTTAACTAAAAAAAGAAGTTTCACACAGAGGTGTAAGGAAACAGCATTTATTCGGGAAACAAAGAATTGCAATTTGAGTATGCTGAATCAAGGCAGCCCTGAATAGTGTCCCGTATGGCAGCACAGAAGAGGTTTTTTATAGCAGATTCCACACACACACACACACACACACACACACACACACACAAAAGTTGTTTTGGAAGGCGGTTCATTGGCCGGGCGGAAATGCTCAATGGCAAGCTTGTTCTGATTGGTTAGGGAGTTAGGGTGCTCCCAGCTGCGAGATGCTGAAGGCCGGCAGAAACTGACTTCAGTGGTTTATCCAGGAGTATGGCAACATACTGTGGTTTGTCCGTTAGCAGCTGTGGGTGCAATCCTCTCACAATCTCCTGACTCGACCTTAGAAAGCCCTAGCCTCAGTTACTTCATCTTCTCTCACAATAGATAGATGGATATGACAGATGATAGAAAGGAAGGAAGGCAAGGAGGGAGGGAGGCAGGCAGATATATTTGGCCATGAATTTGTCATCTGGATGAATGTGTATGCTGTCCCATCAACGGTACTCCTTCTTTTTTTTTTTTTTTTCTTTTTTAAAGTTGTGGTAAAGTCAGATAACACAAGATGTACCATGTTAAGTACTTGTTAAAACGTGCAATTTTAAGTGTACAGTTCAGTAGTGTTAAATATATTCACATTGTTGTTCAAAAGATCTCCAGAATTGTTCTCCTTGCCAGGATCAAACTCTATACCTCTTAATCAACAGGCTCCTGTTGCACCCCCTCGCCCGCCGCTCGACTTTCTGAAAGAATCTGGATGACTTTCTCTGTGAATCTGACTACTGTATGGATCTCACGGAAGAAGAATCATACAGTATTTGTCTCATTGTGACTTGCTCATTTTACTTAGCGTGATGTACTCAAGATTCATCCGTGTTATAGCGTACAGGATATTTGCTTATTTTTTAAGGCTAAATAGTATTCCATTGTACGTATGTCCCACATTTGGTTTATCCATTCATCTGTTGATGGCTATTTGGGTTGCTTCCACTTCTTGGCTATTGTGAACAATGCTTCAATGAACTTGGGTCTACAGATCTCTGTTTTGTCCAAGACTCTTCTTTCAATTCTTTGGGGCATATAGCCAGCAGTGGAATTGGTGGATCATCCGGCATTTCTATTTTTAACCTCTCGAGGACCCACCATGCTGTCTTCCGTAGCAGCTACAGTGTTTTACATTCCCACCAACAGTGCGTGAGGGTCCTTCTCTGGGCTTGTGTGTATAATCTCCCAGTTAAAGTGTCTTGCCTTTTTTTCTTCTAAGGAGCCCACACCTCCTCCTCCCCCACTGTTGGGTGTCTACCCAAAGGAAATGAAGTCATTTTATTGAGAAGACACCTGCAGTCTCAGCACAATTCACGATTGCAAAGGTGCGGCATCAACCCCAGTGCCCTTCAGTTCATGAGGGGATAAAGAAAATGTGGTATGTATACCCTATGGAGTGGTACTCAGCCATCAAAAGGAATGAAATAATGTCATTTGCAGCAACTTGGATGGAACTGGAGACCATTATCCTAAGTGAAGTGTCTCAGGAATGGAAAGCCAAACACCACAGGTTCTCACTAATAAGTGGGTGCTGATAGATGGGTACGCGCAGGCACAAAGAGATATAAAGGGCTTGAGACACCAGGAATGGGGGAGGGCAGGAGGGTGGGTGTGGGATAGAAACATACCCAGAATGAACACTGTTCTGGTGATGGGCACACCAAAGGCCCTGGCTTGAGCATTGTACAAGATATCCATGTATCAATAAGACTTGTGCCCCCTTATTTAATAATTTGAAATTTAAAAATAAATAAATAAATAAAATAAAATAATAGTAATATTCTGTTTGGGGTGGGATGTAAGAAAATGTGTACTTTCATATGCAATCAGGGTTTAAATGGCTGCAAACTTTTTTGTGGACAATTTGGTGATAGACATCAAACACTTTCAAAGGGGCTTATTCTTGGACCCAGCAATTCCCCTTATAGAAACCTATTGTATGCAACGAATTGCAAAAAAGAAAAGAAAAAGAAAATGTACCAGGACATTCATCACAGCACTGTTTGTAATACTAACATCCTAAAAACAATGGAAAGTTCTGTGTACAGGGGACTGGCTAACATACCTGTGGATTATACATTCTGTGGAGTATTACACAGCCATTAAGAATAATGTGGAACAGGTAGGCTTCCATCCGAGGTGGACATGCCAGCAGCAGTGTAAAGGCATGTGCCGAGGGATGGGAGAAGCCCCAGGAAACGCACAGTTTCTATTCCTGAAGGCTGAAACTATTTACTGGGAATGCCATAAAATAGCACGTTCATATATCAGTATCCACATGACAAAGCTAGGAAGGAAAGACATATAGCTGCTCTATTGTTTTCCTATTTTCAATACGCTCGGGCAGGCTATGGAGTTGAGCCTCTGGCCTTGCATACATTTTGCACTTGCCTGGAGTTGGCCCAGACTCACGGGGTGTGTGGTCACGGCCCCCGCAGGCTGCACGCTGCCACCTGCACGTCGGGTAGAGAAGCTGTAGGAGCACAAACAGCTGTGGGCGGCCACACGCCAAGGCGTCAGCGTCCTTGTGAGGGACCTGCTGTGGTGCACATACAGGCCACCTGCAATGCCCTCTTTCTGCCTTCCTCGACTTCTTTCTCACAAGGATCCCGTGTGTTTTATCAGCAAAACAGGAAAAGAGGAAGAAAAGTCCTCTGACGGAGGCCAGAAGCCTCGGGAGCAGCAGCAGCGCAGGCAGAAGGGGTCTGGTGTGTGCTCTGTGTCCCCTGCACGGTGGGTCAAACACACGAGAGACTCAAACAAGATGACCGTGTCACCAGAACCGGCCCCTCCTTCCCGGGTGTCCACCCCCTCTCCCACACTCTGAATCCCCAACACCAAGGCCACGCACCCCGTGTCTTCTCCTGTCGCCTAGGCTTGGCGCATGGGGTCTGTGAGCTTGGCCGTGGCAGTCAGTGGCTCAGACTGACCCAGCCTGTCTGGGTGCGGTCGTGCAGCAGAACCTGTGATCAGGCACAGCGGAGGCCCAGGCCACGGGTCCCGGGGAGTACACGGGATGCCACCTCCCCAGTCGCCCTGTCTGGGTGCCTCCTGGACTCATGGCTAGCTTTGCCCCGGCCTCCCCACCCTTCTCCTTTCCACCTGTGATTTTCCCGCTGCTGCCACCAGGGTCTTGTCACTGAGGTGGGGACCTGGTGGCGTGATCCCGGCATGCCTTCCTGGCCAGGGTTCCTCCTGCAGGGTTATCTGGAAGGCACAGCTTGGCCAGCCTGTGCAAGGAGGGCAGGCCACCTCTGCTCTCGGGCCTGGCCTCAGGGACCGACCCCAAAGCCCCCAGATGTTCCCCAGAGTGACCAGGGCAAGCTCAGCAGCCCCTGGCACACACATGGGCTTCTCTCCTCGGTGCCAGCCTCGCCCTGCCCCTCTGCCAGCGCAGTGGCTTCACTCAGTCGCCAGCGCTGAGGAAAGGAAGGCCTGTGCCAGCCGGTGTTCCCAGCGCAGGTTAGAGCCCCTGCCCCGAAGCCTTCCTTTGACTCCTTCCCGAGCTCATGCTCTTGCCCAGGGTTTCCCGTCCTTGGAGCCTGTGACCCACCCAGAAGTCCCCCTCCTGCGGTGTCTTGGGGATGGGGCTGCTGTCCTACTCAAACACACGCCTAGTCCCTCTCCCGCTCATCGACCTCGGGGATGCAGAGCAGCCCGCCTTCCCTGGGCGGGGATCCCTCTCTACTGCCCACACACGCTTCCTGTATGTTTCAAAGACTCCCTTGCAAGCTGCTGGCATGCAACAAAGTCCAGTCTCCCGCACGGACCAGGGTTCCTGAGAGCATGAGCTCTACACACGTGTGTATGGGTGTGTATACACACACATACACGGTTCTGTAGGCATGTTTTGTCCATATGGACATCCTGTTCTTCCAGAACGATAGACATTGAAAGGACTATCCTTTCCCCCATTGACTTGTCTCGCCACCTTTGGTGAAAATCAGTGGGCCAGATAAGTGTGTAGGTCTACTCGGGCACTTCCAATCCCGTTTCATGGGTCTATGTGTCTGCCCTGGCACCAACTCTACCCTGTCTTGATTGCTGTATATTTAGAGTAAGTCTTGACATTGGGCCATGTTAGTCCTTTAACTTTGTTCTTCAAATTTTTGTCGCTGTGGTAGGTTCTTTGTATTCCTGTATAAATTTGTAACTCAGCTCACCAATTTTTACAACAATGCCTGCTGGGATGTTGACTGAATCTATAGATCGGTTTGGGGAAAATCTGACATCTTACTATCTTCTATGATTGGAAGAGCATGAGCATGGTATGCTTCTACATTGATTTAGATGCTCTCCAATTTCTCTCATTGTTTTCATGTATAGGTCTTGCCTGTGTCTAGGCGTCCCCCGCTGCAGCTGAGCCACAGTGTCCCCTGGAAACATCCTGGGGGGCAGACTGTACATTCTTACGGGGCCCTTCTCTCTGAGCACCCAGAAGTTTATAACCAGGCTTGAGCTGGGGCCTGACCTGGGGCTCCAGGATGCTCCTTCTCCCCGCCCTACTGCAAAACTTCCCGTGTGGTCCGCACTTGCTCTGGACCCACTCCTCCTCAGCTGCCCTGTCTTACGCCCACCCCAAGGGGCTGAGGCAGCAGTGCCTTACTGCTCCGTGTCTTCTGCCTCCCCTGAGGGATCTGGCCCCGTCTCATGGTCCCAGACCTCCATTCTCTCTTCAGTTGCACGAGTTTTCCTTTGCTCCTGTAATGTGTGTGCCTAATTAAATGTTGGGAAACTGGAGTCGGCGCGTGCCTGTGTCTTTGGGACATGTGGACAGACCCGTCAGACCCTGGATGAGCTGGACTCCCGTTCTGTGAGAAAGGGTAACTCACTGCAGGGTCCCGAGCATTTCAGGAGGTGCAGGGCCACATCCAGCCCGTCAGCAGATCCTGGTGGTTCTACCTTCAAGATACACGCAGAATCTGTCCCCTGCTCCTCACCGCCACTGCCCCCACCCAGATCCAGGGTGCCATCGTCTCTCACCTGGGTGCCGGTCTCCCTTCTTCTGCCCTGGCTCCCTGCAGCCCATTCTCAGCATCAGAGGCAGAGAGATCCTGCTAAGATACAAGGTGGATCGTGCCGCTACACTGTTGTTTAAAACTCTCCCATGGTTTCGATGATACCCGACTCCTAGAAATTGGACAGCTCCTTACCGTCCTGGTGTATCTCCAACATGATGCACCAACCCACCTCGCATCCTAACCTGTTAAAGCAGGGCGAAGGAGGGAAGCCAGGGCAGGCGAGGAGTGTTCTGGGCCAAGAGAATGGCATTTAAAAACACTTGGGTGATAGAGGGACCACGGTCTGATCAGTAGCAATTTGGTCTGGGGCTACTCTGTGCCAGGCTGGCACTGTTCCAGGAGCTGGAGATAATGCAGGGCAGGCGGGATGCGATTTTAAACACGGTGGCCAGAAAAGCCTTTCTGAGGGGGTGACGTTTTATAAAATGTCATTTCAGAATAACACGGGAGTACGCACGTTCTCATTTCATAAATTGCTTTTGTACCATTTGAGTGAAAGTTGTAAGTGTGCCCATAACCCATAGAGTATGCGTTGTAGCCACTGAGGTGACATTTGAGGAGCACCCGCAGAGGGTCAGGGAGGGGCCAGGTGAAACCGGAGGGCAATAGCTCCAGACAGGAAAGGACAATGTGCAGGCCCTGAGGCGGGAGTGGGCCTGGTGTGTTTCCGAAAGGGTGAGGAGGCCAGTGGGTCTGGGGTGGATTGAACAAGGGGGAGAGTGGGAGTGGATGAGACAAGAGAGGAAATGGGCCACACTGGATTTTCTAGGCCACCGTAAGGGCTTGGCTTTGACTCTGAATAGGAGGGGAGCTCATTTGAGGGTTTTGAACAGAGGCCTGACTGGGGTTTCAAAGCAGCCCAGCAGCTTCAGCAGTTCATCTGTGAGGCCTGGGCGGCAGGCTGATTCCAGTCTTTGCTGGGAGACTGAGGGACAAGCAGACCAAAGTCCGGCGTACTATAGATCAAGAGCTGCAGACAGAGAGAACCCTGGCCGCCTACAGAGGGTCCCTTGGAGTATTCAGCAGACCATGGATCAGCACGCGCACGTGGGGGAACTACCCTAGGCCTGGGAAAGGGCCACCAGACAGGGTTAAAGCAACTATGCTCAGTGTCCAAGGAGGACCAGGAAGAGCACTTTGTCCCTACTGCCAGAATAAAAAATCTCCTAATGCAGCAACACTCAGAAGGATCTTGCCCCAGTAGTTGGGAAATAAATTAGTCCTACACTAAAATCTGCTGTGGTTTCACCTCACAACAACAACAACAACAAAAATCTCTAATTCCGGTGGCATTGGGCAAGTCACGCAGAAGTAGCTTACCTCAATAGTGTGGGAAAAATTAATCCTATGCTAAAAACTGCTCCTATCCCACCTAGCAGATGTTCAAAAGCAAAGAATGTAAAGGATTAAACTGTTTTCAGGTGACTTGACGGCATTCAAGAACAAAGCTCAATAATACGTTTAGGAATACAAAAATATACAGTAGTCGCTCAAGGCAAAATACACAATGTGTGCGATCCTTTAAAAAGTACCAGACATGCAAAGAATCCACAAATCCAACGCATCAAGAGGAGAGAAATCAAGCAGTGAAAGGCACGTAGACCGGAAGAGGTAGAACGTTCTTTATCTGCGGGCAACCTGATTGCCCATGTAGAGAATCCAATGCGATCTACAGAAGTGACTGCACTAGAACTCACTGGTGAATTGAACAAGACTGCGGGATATTTTAGAGGGAGCTAACCCATCTTGCTCAAATACTTAACCAATTGTGCCAGCACTTTTCTTCACTGATCTGGAATAAGGCAAGTGAGCCACAGATTTCCTATTCTAGTGTTTCGTGATGTTTTCTCTTCTCACACAAAAGAAGTATTTTATTTTGGCAGGAAGTCAATGCAATGGTGATAAGAATATTGGCAAACCAGAATTCTGGTGGGAGGGCACATCTTCTGGAGAGCCATTGTGAAGTGCAGATCAAGAGTCCTAAGTTTCTGAAGGATTTTTGAAAGGAAAAGCTTATATGTCAACCGAAAAAAAAAATCAGGAAAAAGGTAATGTTAAAATTACAAAAAGTAAGCTATACATTCATATGATTTGTATGCATTTACTGTGTAAATACAAATTTAAAGCTATAATAAATTTCAAAATGGCAAGACCCAATGCTTTTCATTTTCTTCCATTGCCTAAATAGTCTTCAATTACATTGTACTATTTGAATATCTGAATCCCAGAACCTCCCCTCTAACCCTAGGACGAAGGATGAAAATTAGAAGGTTGTGTCGCTGAAAAGAAGGTCT
The DNA here is from genome assembly GCF_041146395.1 of Eulemur rufifrons. Classification (NCBI taxonomy): domain Eukaryota; kingdom Metazoa; phylum Chordata; class Mammalia; order Primates; family Lemuridae; genus Eulemur; species Eulemur rufifrons. The sequence goes on along the minus strand of NC_091012.1, from coordinate 9,545,289 downwards.
GACGCAGAATCATAGCTCAGTTTTATTTTCTGCAATAACAAATATTTACTCATCTCCCTCCACCAGCAACAGGGAAACAAAACAAGTGGGCCCCGAGCACCGAAAGAACAGTATAGGCAAAAAGTTAGGCTCCAACAATAAAGTGGCAATGAATCCAGGAATCAGTGCCCCAGGAAAGGATGCCTCGTCTGGCTCGGGACACAAGGTTGCACTTCATTCCCCGTTTCCTGGCGGGTAGTTAAGGTACAACAGGGGCACAAAGCGCCTCATGTTCCGCAACATCAGGGTAACTTGGTCAAGAAAGGACAGAAAGGAAGTTCGGAGGAGATGACCATCTTCAGAGGTCCATCTGCTAAAAGTGAGGGAAAGTGAAAAGCAAGTTAGCAGTAAGAACCCCTGCCTACGCCCGGTACACCGCCCCTCTTCTTCTGACCTAATACTTAGGTGTCTCCCTGTCTCCATTACCATGCCCCTCCATCTGAGCACCTATCGCCACACCTCCACCCCAGCTCCTTCTAGAACTGACACAATCAGGAGGCTGCCGTCCACCCGGAACTCCTTATGAATGGCCTGCTGCTGGGGTTCCTCACGAGGAGCCAAGGATCTGCAAGCAATCTCCGCTTCCACGGGAGACGGGAAAGGGACTGTGAGAACGCTGGAGGAGAAATGGTTAAGGCATCATCCACTACTGGCTTTACTTGTCCCTCAAGCCTCCTTAACCCTCTAGGCCCACTTCCGCCCAGGCAGCTGTCAGGCTAGCCCCGCATGCACCCAGTCATCTCAGGTCCTGGCCCCTGTCCCTGTCCGTCTCCTCAGTCTAACCCTCAGGTCATCCACGTCCACCGCACTCTGTCTCCTCAGCCTGGCCTTCTCCCTCGGCCCTCTCAGGCCTGTTTCTCCACCTCCTGCATTCTCAGGCCTTCCGCACCCCCTCTCCTGTCCCCTCAGGCCATCCTGGCCTTCCTCCTGCTCCCCTGTGGTCTTTCCCTTCCAGGTGTTATTGGTCCCTGCCCTGCTCCCCCATCTGTACCCTGCTCTGCCCCACCCCTTTTACCTCTCTGCTCTCCCCTGGCCTCATAGCCAAAGCTGGATCGCCTTAAAGGATACAGTTGCGTTAGTTGGATTCCTGGCCTTGCGTCTGCGGGCACAGGCTCCCCACCTTGCCCTGGAGCAGGGGCACCCACCACAGGAGCGCCACCGGCTGCGCCCGCGCCACCCTGGCCACTGGGGCCGCCCTGACCATCAGGGCTTCTGCGGCCACTCTGGTCTCCTGCACCTCCCGCTGCACCTGCATCTGGGGCCTGCATGGCTGCTCCGCTTCTCCCTCAGAGCCCACGGGGAAGCCAACCGCCCTGCCCGACCAACAGCCGCTGAGGCGCGCGGGCTTCCCCACAATGCACCGCGGGATGCCCACTGCGCCGGCGCACACGGGCCGCCGGCACGTGGTCGGTTCCCGCCAAGGCAGCCCTGCGCCTGCGCGCCCTGCAGGAGACTGAGGCGCTCTCTAGAGGCCCCGCTGGACGCTCGGCACGTGAGGCGCCACAGGCTCCTTAGGGCGCCTGCGCAGACGAGCCCCTAGTGAGGCCTTCTGGAACGTGGTTAGTTCCCGCCAAACTGTCCCCAAGGGTGTGCGGCTGCCAGCCTAGTCAACATTACGTATAGCCAGCCTTCCCTGAAGCCCCCTCTCCTAGACGGCAGGCCTAGGGTCCCGGGTGCCCCTATCCCTTCCCTGTGGAAGCCTGGAGGACGTGCAGACCACACAGAGAACTCGGGCAGGTGAAGGCTAGGGGGGAGGTTGGGCCTCTCGACAAGGCAAAATCTGATCAGGTGTAGCTGGGCTAGACGCGGGACCTGCCCGACGCACTTGGCTCTCTAGGGCTGAGTGAAGGGTGGCTGAGCATGAGATGCGATGATGGGAGAAGGTGCCAGGGGCTGGCTGTCCCAGGCTGGAGGGCCAGCCTCGGGAGCTTGGACTGGATAATGTAGGCGGTGGGGGGCCGTTGTGAGTGCATGGTCCGAAGGGAAGGACTAATGGTAAAGGTCACCTTCAAGTCTTCGCTGTGTGTGGGCAGTGTTTCTCCATAGGTCTCTATGCCAACTCACACAGCACAATATAGCAATCGCGCCACACGGATACAGATGTAAATAACCCCCAAAGCATAGATACCAATAAAATGCAGTAAAACAGTGATAAAATAATCCGTTTCATATTCGTCACCTTTGTTTTCAATATAATTTATGGAATTAAAAGCTTATGCAATTAAATTTTAGTAATGGCAGCAATTAACAAGCTCCCAAATTTCTGACAGTGTAACAGTTATCTCTCAGGAGCCCATATGACCCAGCTCCAGCACATCCATTCTTACTGATCTCCTTTTCCTACTCACACCTCTCTAGATAGTTCTAGTAACTGCTCTTCAGTTAAAGATGTTAGAATGTGCTGCTTCCTGCCGTGCCCTTACACTCCAAGGGTAGATGCAAGCATCTTAGAAATGACATGAAGGCATCTTCGTGTATCAGTTGAGGTTTGTTCCCAGATAACATAAACCTCTCTGGCTAGTTTTGCACAGGAAATTTAACACAGAGAACCAGTTGCTTACAAAAGCATTTAAAGAGCTGGAAGAATGGAATGTAGGCTGAGGCTCTGGGAATGACTCCCACGATACCACAGAACTGACCTGCTCGGGGAGCTGGCACCCATGCCATAAGAGGAAGATAGAGAATCAGGAGGCTACTGGCTCCACCTTTGGTTCTCAGAACATACCACCCTTGCTATGATTCAAGTACCAGGAAGTTCCGTCCCTTAAGCATTGGTTCCAGAGTTACTGTGCAGGCGCTAGATCAGAATAGGCCTTAAGAAAGGATGCCTTGAAACCAGTGGTGTACTGGTAACAATGGGCTCTCGGGAGGCAGGGAGGAGCCCTGATTCGTGGCATTTGCTGATTTCCATGGTGTACATATGCCCATCAGAGCTGGTTTCAAGCAACCGACATAATATCTCTGAGGTTGAGTTGTGAAGAGATGCTCCCAATGGGCTGTCACCAGCAGGTACAAGCTGGCCCTAGCACACCACTGCTTGCCTTGCATCTGCCTTGCACCACACACAGGAATCTCATCTAATGCTGACCCAGAAACATCAGTCTCTGTGACTTGCAGAGAGGGCAGAGGTAGCAGATTCCTCCTCACTTTGCCTTCCAAATTAAGTGCTAGTGCAACTAACTGGCCAGATGTAAAGGACATCTAGAACGCTACTTCAAAAGGAGCAAGGAAAATGTAGTTTTTATTTCTCCAATATCTGCTGTTGAAAAAGGCTCACTAGACGAAGGTGGGGTTGGATGGTGAGGAGCCAAACCACGGAACGCACCACAGTCCTCCCTGGTGTTCCTCTGTATCCACATGTATACTTGTGAAACACAACGATAGCCAACACTTACTATGTTTCAGATGCTCTTTCCAGTGCTTTATATGAATATGAATATCCATTGCTGGATCGGCACCTTTGTCAAAAATTATTTAGCCATAGATGTATGGGTTTATTTATGGACTCTCAATTCTATTCTTTTGCTTTCTATGTCTGTCCTCATGCTAGCACCACACACGGTTGTTACAGTAGCTGTGTAGTAAGTTTGAAATTGGGAAGTGTGAGTCTTTCGACTTTGTTCTTTTTTGAGGGTTTTTTTTTTTTTTTGCGACTTGGGGCCCCTTGCAATTCCATATGAATCTGAGGATCAGCTTTTCCATTTCTTCAGAAAAAAAAAAGGCTGTTGGAATTTTGACAGTGATTGCATTAAATTTGTAGATTATTTTGGGTAGTATTGACCACTTAACGATATCAAATCTCCCTACTCATGAACACAAGAAGTCTTTCTATTTATTCAGGTCAGTCTTTAATTTCTTTTAGCAGTATTTTCTAATTTTCAATATGCAAGCCTTTCACCTCCTTGCTTAGATTTATTCCCTGGTGTTTCATTCTTTGAGATGCTATTTGAAATGGAATTGTTTTCTTAATTTCCTTTCTAGGTTGCTCATGGCAGGTCCATAGAAACACAATTAAGTTTGGCATGTTGATCTTTTACCCTGCAAACTGCTCAATTTGTTTATTAGCTATAGTAACTTTCACGTGAATTTTTGGGGGATTCTGTATACACAAAATCATGTTATCTGTGAACAGAGATAGTTTTACTTTTTTCTTTCCAATGTGAATGCTTTGCATTTCTTTTTTTCCAAACTTCCTCTGGCTCAAACTCCCAGTACAGTGTTGAAAGCAGTCATCCTTGTTTTGTTCCTGATGTTAGGAGGAAAGTTTTCAGTCTTTCACCAATAATATGATGTTAACTATGGACTTTTCATGGATGCCCTTTATCGTGTCAAGGAAGTTCCCTTGTATCACTAGTTTTTGAGCGCTTTTATTATGAAAGAGTGTTGGCATTTGCCAAGTCCCTAGTCTGTGTCTAATGAGAGGATCATGTGTTTTTTCCTCTCTTGGTCTCATTAATGTGGTGTATTACACCGATACATTTTTTTGTTGCTGTTGAGTTATACATGCATTCCTGGGATAAGTGCCACTTGGTGATCGTGTATAAACCTTTTAAAATCCTGTTGGATTTGGTTTGTTAGTATTTTATTGAGGATTTTTGCATTGATATTCATAATGAGTATTGGTCTCTAAATATCTTTTGATGCATGTGTTGTTGTCATGTAGCTTTGATATCAGGGTAATGCTGGCCTCACAGAATGAGTTAAGAAGTACTCCCTTCTCTCCTATTTTTACAAGACTTTGAGGATTGGTGTTAATTCTTTTAAAAACATTTGGTAGAATTACCCAGTGAAGTCATCTGGTTCTGGACTTTTCTTTGGAAGTTTTTGATTACTGATTGAATCTCTTTACTTGTTATACTTATGTTCAGATTTTTTAAAATCTCTTATAAATTCACTTTAGGCAGTTTGTTGCCAGGAAGTTGTCTATTCATCTAGTTTCTCTAATTTATTGGTGTACAATTGTTCATAGTTTTCTTTCATATTTTTTTTAAAGTTTTGTAAAGTTGGTACTAATGTCTCTACTTTTATTTCTAATTTTAGTGATTTGTGTCTATTCTCTTTTTTTGGTAGTCTAGCTAGAGGTTTGTCAATTTTGGTGCTCTTATCAATGAACCAACTCTTTGGTTTCCTTGACTCTCTCTATTGTTTTCTCTTCTCTATTTTATTTATATCAACTCTAATATTTATTATTTCATTCATTCTTCTATTTCAGTTTGCTCTTATTTTGCTAGTTCCACAAGACATAAAGTTAGGTTATTGATTTCACAACTGTCTTCTTTTTATTTTTTATTTTACTTGTTTATTTTATTTTATTTTTTTTTTTATTTATTTATTTTTTTTTTCGGCTCATCATGGGGGTACGAAGTTCAGGTTATATATATTGCCCGTGCCTCCCCATCCCAGCATACCACTCTGTCACCCTGGATAGAGTGCTGTGGCGTCAGCCTAGCTCACAGCAACCTCAAACTCCTAGGCTCAACAATCCTTCTGCCTCAGCCTCCCAAGTAGCTGGGACTACAGGCATGCGCCACCATACCCAGCTATTTTTTTCTGTATATTTTTAGTTGTCCAGCTAATTTCTTTCTATTTTTTCATAGAGATGGGGTCTCATTCTTGCTCAGGCTGGTTTTCAACTCCTGAGCTCAAACAATCCGCCTGCCTTGGCTTCCCAGAGTGCTAGGATTACAGGCATGAGCCACTGAGACCGGCCTTTTTTTTAAAATACAGTCATTTACAGTTATAAAATTATTTACTACCTTCACTTCATATCATAAACTTTGTGTGCTTTGTTTCATCTTCATTAATCTCTAAATATTTCTAATTTCCCTTGTGCTTTCTTCTTTGACCTATTGGTTGTTTAAAATGTATTGTTTCATTTCTGCGTATTTGGGAATTTTCCAGTTTTCCTTTTTTTATTGATTTCTAGTTTCATTCCATTGTGGTGGAAAAGATACTGGGAAATATTTCAGTCTGTTTACATTAATTAAGTGTAGTTTTGTGGTCTACCATAAGATCTCTCCTAGAGAATATTCCATATGCACTTGAGAAGAATGTGTATTCCGCTGTTGTTGGGTGGAATATTCTACATGGGTCTGTTAGGTCTAGTTGGTCTATAACATTGTTCAAGTCCTCTATTTCCTTATTAATCTTTTGTCTGCATGTTCCACCCATTATTTAAAGTGGTGTACTAACGTCTCCAACTATTATTGTAGAGCAGACTATTTGTCTCTTCCACTCTGTAAATTTTGCTTCATATATTTTGGGACACTATTGTTTTATGCATATATGTTCATAACTGCTATATCTTCTTGCTGAACTGACCATTTTTGTAAGTATACAAGGCCATTCTTTTGTGTTTTGTACAAGATTTTCACTTGAATTCTCTTTTGTGTGATATTAGTACAGACACTCAACCCCCCCTTTTGTAAAGTTTGCATGGAATATCCACTTCCCTTCTTTCAGTTTGATTCTATTTGTGTCTGTAGATATAAAGCGTACAGAGTAAAATCAAGATAAACCATATACAAATGTTTAGAAGGGTTTTATATAAGAAGAAAATTATTTAAAAACTAGCAGAACACAGAGGTGCATATTAACATGTTTTAGTGCCATCAACTAGATCAATCCTATTTTTATTCATGACGTTATTTTTATATTAAAAAATCAAATGTCTATCTGAAACAATATAGCAAAAGTGTAGTCAGGAACATTCTATGAGTGGAAAGTAATGACTGGAGTCTAGTGGTGTGATCCATTAAAATGTATAGCAAACATAATTCTTAAGACTATGATGTGTCACAGCTATAGCAGTGTTCATTCCACAGAGAAGTTTCTGGGGAGATTTACAGCTCAATGGGAACGGGCTGAATTTTGACCTACTGTGAAACTTGACAACAAACAAAGGTAACTTAGAGGCAACGTAATGGGAAATGCACTTGCAATGTGTTTGATAATGAAAGGGCTAATATCTTTACTATACAAGAGCTCTCACACATCACTAAGCAAAAGCCAAACAACCAAGTGGAAAAACAGATAAAGGTAAGCACAGGCAATTCTTAGAAGACAGGTAGGAGTAATATGGCCCAGCGAAGGAACAAAAAGATGTTAGGCTTCAATAATGACCAAAGAACCGCATATAACAACATTGAGAATTCATTTTCCCCCATCCTATTAGCAAACATTATGATGATTGATAAGACCCTTACTATTAGCACGAATGAAGATGGTGCCACCATTTTGGTAAAAATTTTGCAAAGTCTCTCAGAAATTTAAAAGTGAATGTCTTCTGTCCCAGCAACTCAAATTCTTAGCTTTGTCCTTTGAAACGTCTGTACAACCACAAAGATGAGCATACAACAATGGTCATTGCAGCATTCCCTTTTTTTCTTTCAGCATATTATGGGTGTACAAATATGTTTAGTTTATGTATACTGCCCTTGCCCCACCTGAGTCAGAGCTTTGAGGATGTTCATCCCCCAGACAGTGTGCACATGTACTCACCATCAAAGTGATTTTCACTGATCAACACTTAAGTGCAGTATTATTTAAAAATGACTAAAAGTCAGAAACAACATAGGTAAGTGGTATAGCACATTATAATGCATCCATAAAATGGTTTACTGAAAGAATGAGGTGCATGGCTCTGCACACTGCTAGGGAGAAACGTCCACAATATATATATGTTAAGTGAAAAGGGGAAGCCACAGGGCAATGTATATAGTATCATCACATGTGTATGACATGAACAAACTCTGCCTTTGAAGCACAGAAGCATCAACCCAGCCTGTTAACTGTAGTTACTGTGTGTGTGTGTGTGTGTGTGTGTGTGTGACTGTTCAGTCTGCCTTAGTCTTGTCTGCAGTGTTTGAATGATTTTTCTTGGGGTAAGATTATTTTGGGGATCAGCAGAAAACAATGAAGTTGGCTGCAACTGAAGGGACACTGGCCTGGTCTGGCGCCTCAGCCCATGCCCTGAGGTAGGTCCAGGGGGCCCTGCGCTGTTTGCTCCCATTCTCCAGCTGCAGGTCCCTCCTACAGGGTGCCTAAGAAGAGGTGAAAGCTGTCTGCCCCTTGCAACGTGTCAGAGAACAGGACCCCGAGTGTCTCAGCTCCAGGGCCAGGCCCTGTTCTGTGACTTTGCTGGCTGAGATGCTCCCTCAAGCACCAAGCCACCCTCTCGCTCCTTGGACGGCTTCCCAACCTACCAGGCAGGTGGGCTTTGAGTTTCCTGATGTCCTGGGGCAGACAGACCTATCTGCAGACACACAGACAGACAGGTGGTCACAGACTGACTTCCGCACAGCTCGGCCTCACTGTGCAAACTGTGCTGGTTGTCCCGCTGCCCCGGGGCAAGGCGCGGCTCCTCCGCGCTCTCCCTCTCAGGGACTCAGCTCTCGGGGTGTCTGCACGGGGGCCTCCTCCACTGCCCCTGCCCGCCCCCGTGGTGCCCCACGACGAGCTCCACTTTGGTGTGAGGTCTTGCCCGGGTGTCCCTGCTTCACCATGACTCAAAGTCCTCTACCTACCCACGTGACAACCATTCTACACATTTGGGAAGACAGCAGTCAAGTTGACTCTGGAGGACTTGACTTAGAATTACAGAGTATTAGGGCCGGAAGGAACCAGTAGGATCATCTGCACCTGGGGCTTGCATTTTCTCTACCACAAGCCTGGCCAGATGCTCCCACCACCTGTGCCTGAGCCCTCAAGGGCTGGAGAGCTCACTCATTCCCCAGGAAACCTGCTGGCAGGACAGGAAGGTCTTTGTGACATGGCTCTTTCTCTTTCATTTTCCTTTGTGCACCTTGGGCTCAAACAGAGTAAGTTCAGTCGGTCCCAACAGTCCCAGTGCCTTTCCATAGTCCACAGGTTCCCCCACATCTCAGCGAGTCTTCTCGGCTTTCATCCGTGGCCTTGACTGAAACCAGGTGCCTCCCAGGACACTGGGGGCACCAGAAAAGGAAGCTGCTCTTATCCTTCAGGTTGGGAAGGTGGGGTTGGCATTCTACTCTCTTCCCACTGGGGCTTCCAGACACAACTTCCACCTGTCCTGTGAAAACTCCTGCTTACCTCAGGTGGGACTGGCCTCAGCACTGCCTAGCTGTGCCACCCTGTCTCTCTCCTCATCAAGCTCTTTAACGGATGAGAGATAGAGACCGCTAGAAACATCTTGGCTAAAGGGATATTTGTCGTAATGCTGAGACAGGCAACCACGTGGACATCGGTGTCAGGAAGCAAAAGAGGGCCAGATTTTGTGGGACCTGGTCCACAGAGCTGAAGGTCAAGAGTGGAGTTGCCTGTAGAACACATTGAAGGCACATTCAATATCCAGCCTGTTCCCCTGGCCCTGTCAAGCTAGTAGCCACGTTCCAGCCTCCCCTGCAGCTTGGGGTGACCATGTGACATGGCTCTACTCAATTTCTTATCATTTCTCACAGCTAGGGCACAACTCGCAAGAGTTGTCTGTATGTACTCTCTGCTCCCTTCCTCTTGTCACAATCTCTCTGGAGCCTACTCCATTTGATAGCGTTTTGGCTGTTTTCTGTCCGCCTGATTTTGGCCACTGCCTCTTCCTCCCAGGCAAAGCCAGTGGGAAGCAGTTCCCCTGTCTCACCTCTCCTCAGGGGAGCTTGCCAGTCTTTGGGATTCAGGTCACCTGGTTGCTGTGTGAGCGGAGCTCTTTGACGTGCCCAAGAAAAGTGAATATTTTGTAGATTATCTGTTTGTTTTGTTGTTGTTGCTCTTGATTTGGGAGAAACATTCTCTAATCAATTGTTGGGCCTCAAAGACCGAAATAGATGGGCAATTACTCAGGCCCTACCTGATGTACAGAGCGGAAAGAAGTCTAGGTAGGGAAAGCAGAGGCCCGGATTAGGGACTATCTTGATGGAGGTCCAAATAGAAACCGCTGCAGCTCTCTTTCTCCAACAAGAATATGCAACCTGAAAGATGTAATGCATCCCCTGGGAGAATCACAGAGATCAGTGCCAACATCCAAGCCCCTAAACATATGGGGAAGTTAATACCCATAGAACACCCCACCTGTCTTTTGCAGAAGACAGATAACTGTTGGAGAATGACAGTATATTATGTCATGCTTACTCAGATGCTGACACCAGTTGAGGTTGTTCTCAGCATGCGACCATTACTCAGCTATTGTTCTGGCAAATGTCTTTCCCTCTATACCAGTGAGCAAAGACTGCTGACAATCAGAAGTTGTTTTCTCTCACCATGCTCTCCTCGACGGAGAAGTAGTCTCCCTTTATTAAGTTTACATAAAGTTGTCATTGCAAAGTGACTTACTTTTATGTAGCTTTAAAATAATTCCATGGAGTACTAATCAGCCATAAAAATCATGAACTAATACCCCTTGTACTCTCCTGGATGGAGCTGGAGCCCGTTCTTCAAAGTGAAATATCACTAGAATGGAAAAACAAGCATCACAGGTACTCTCCGTAAAACTGGTATTCATTGATCAACACTGGGGCCAGGCACGGCGGCTCACGCCTGTAATCCTACCACTCTGGGAAGCCGAGGTGGGCGGATCATTTGAGCTCACGAGTTTGAGACCAGCCTGAGCAAGAGTGAGATCCCGTCTCTACTAAAAATAGAAAGAAATTATATTGACAACTAAAATATATATATAGAAAAAATTAGCCGGGTGTGGTGGCACATACCTGTAGTCCCAGGTACTTGGGAGGCTGAGGCAGGAGGATCACTTGAGCCCAGGATTCTGAAGTTGCTGTGAGCTAGGCTGACGCCCTGGCACTCTAGCCCAGGCAACAGAGTGAGACTCTGTCTCAAAAACAAACAAACAAACAAAAAACCCAGTAATGTGCACATATGGGAGTAGCATTCACAGGGCGTCAGGCAGGTGGGAGAGGGGAGGAGGGGATGGGGATGGTTCGCAATGTCAGGGGGTTTGGCACACTTGTTGGTCTGAGTTGGGTGGTGCAAAGGCAATGTATGTAACCAAAGCCTTTGCACCCCCGTAATATTCTAAAATAAAACAATAATTTAAAAAGGAAGAAAAAATGATTCCAAATACTTACTATTTGAGTGACTTAAGAACATGGAATGTAACCCCCCTCCCACAAGAATGTTACATCACACCTTATCGGACCACACATGTGAGTTATAGGTAGGCCTCAACTGCTGGACTCCAAGACACACAGGAACCCAAGATTTTGACAGACGCACTGGGAGCTTAGGCTGTGGCAGGGCTACTCTCCGCCAGCCTTGGAGCGATTCTCTGAAGCCTCGCCCACCAGTACTGCGGCACTGCGCTACTCTCCAGCTTTGAGGGACCTTGAGTGCCATCGTGCGTCTCCACCGTGTGGGTCAAATCGTCTCTCCCAAGGACCTCTCCTAGAAAGGTCTGCCTCAAACCTCAATTAGACTTTATGTCCACCCTCAGTGAGAAACTAGACTTTAACACTTGGAGACTCTAGACAAAACTGGAACTCACTTACTATGGGGTTCAGGTGCCTCGTCTACAGAGTGTGTCTCCTATGAGATTGTTCTCATGCTTCTCCCCCTTGCAGCATTGTGGGGGAAAAATAATATCTTTGTGTGGAAATAAACCGTGTGATTGGTGAGATCACGCTTTGATCATTACCTCATTGCAACCATACAAAACACATACAGCAAAGCACACATATCTCAAGTTGTGAAGCTTCATGAATTTTAACAACTTCAAAATGCTCACGTGACCAGCACACAGATCAAGATATAGAACACAACCAGAACCCCTAAGGCACCCCCAGTGTCCTCTCCCAGTCAGTACCTCCACCCTCGGGTAACCACTGTCCTGGCTCGATTAACTCTCGCCTGTTTTTCATTTAGAGGAATGGACTCATCCAGGAAGTACTCCTGTGTGTCTGACTTCTTTAACGCAACAGTATGTCTGTGGCATTCATCCATGTTGTCCAGTGTTTCAGTACATTCATTCTGTTTGTTGAGCAGCATTCCACTTAATGAACACGCAACTTATTTACCCATTCTATTGTTCACAAAGACTTGGGCTGTTTCCTCTATGTGGCTATTACGAAGAGGGCTACTATGAAGTCAGTCTGGCCTATTTTTATTGGTCATCTGTTGCTGCATAGCAAATTACCCCCAAATCTAGTGGCTAGCACAACAACAAACATTTGTTGTTTATGGGGGTCAGGAATTTGGGAGTAGGCTAGTCAGGCAGTTCTGGCTCAGAGTCTTTCGTGAGGCTGCAGTGAAATTGTTGGTCAGGGCTGCAGCTGTAACCGCAGGACCGCTACCTACTGGCTCAACTTCGGTGAGTGGTTTGGAGATAGGGCATTTAGGAGGTAATTAAGGTTAAATTAGATGATAATGGTCAGACCCTGATCTGATATGGCTGTACCCTAATAAGTATAGAGACACCAGAGCTCTCTTTCTCCACCATGTGAGGACACAAAGAGAAGGTGACCATGTGAAAGCCATGAAGAGGGCCCCCGGTAGAAACCAACCATGCTGTCACCCTGATCTTTGACTGCTCGGCCTCTATAACTGTGAGAAAATAAATTTCTGTTGTTTAAGCCACCCAGTCTGGGGCATTTTATTATGGAAGCTTGAGAAGACTAAGACAAATGTTGTTCATGATTTTTTCCTGATTAAAAGATTACTTCTCATTTAATTCCATTGTGGTCATAAAAAAAACCCTGTATAATTTTGATCCTTTGAAATTCCATGAGACTTGTTTTATGGCCCAGCATGTGGCGAAACATAAGGTATGATTCATGTGCACTTGAGAAGAATGTTTATTCTGCTATTGTTGGATGGAGTGTTCTATACATTTTGAAGAGGTCAATTGGGTTGATGGTATTCTTCAGATTATCTGTATCTTTAATGATTTTCTGTCTACTTATTTTATCAGTTACTGATTCTAGATATATTTTGAAGAAGGAACTTGTCTTAGTGCATTTTTGTTGCTATAAAGGAATACCCTAGGCTGGGTAATTATAACGAAAAAAAGGTTTATTTGGCTTATGATTCTGCAAGCTGTACCAAAATCATGGTGCCAGCATCTGGGAAGGGCTTCAGGCGGCTTCCACTCATGGTGGAAGGCAAACAAGAGCTGGTGTGTGCAGAGATCACATGGTGAGAGAGGAGGCAAGAGATAGGGGAGGGAGGTGCCAGGCTCTTTCCAACAACCAGCTCCTGTGAGAACTATTGGAGTGAAAGTTCACTCCCTCCCCCCCCCGCCCCCACAGAGAGGGCATTAATCTGTTCATGAGGGATCTACCCCCATTGCCCAACACCTCCTATTGGGCCCCACCTCCAACATTGGGGATCAAATTTCAACATGAGATCTGGGGAACAAACATCCAAACTATAGCAGAGCCAATAGGATTTTGATGAACTGGGTGTTGAGCCTAAGAATACTGAGTTATAGAAATGCCCCCTGTATTTCTGGAGACAAGATTTGATTTCAGAAGTCAAATAAGGCTTTGCCTTAAGGAAAAAATAAATGTGTTAGTTCAAAAGCTGCCTCCTCTCAGGAGGGCGTCTTGCTGGTCAGTAGAAGTTGTACTTCAAAGAGACAGCTGTAAACTGGGCCTTTGGTTCTCACCTGTTTTGAAAGACAAGGCAGGCCTCCCTTAGAACCAAAGGTTGTTGGAGCTGACAGGTGGACCTCCAGAGATGAGAGCTAATCAGATAGATATGCTAATGCCCAAGCCGGGCCCAGATGGAACCATGAGGTTAAAGTAACTAACACAAAGCACAGCCCATGTTGACTTCTGGGATCATCTCTGTCTCCAAGAACACAATCACCGGAGCCAAGATGTCTGTTTGTTGCTAAAGTAATAGCCTTATCATAAAACTTAGAAGTTTGTCCCAAGACGATTTTATAACTCATTGTTCCCCTAGTTAGAGTTAGCCAAAGGATCTGTAGTAGCCTTTTAGGAGACTTTGACCCTAAAGCAAACTGCCTGTTAGTATGAAAATCCCATTGCCCTTGGCAACCAGAGCCTGTATGTACCGTACATAATACCTGTGTGGAGTTTCAGTCAGGGAGATATTTTATGCAGGTAAAATATTTCCATCCGGATACCTTTCTTTATCTATTTTCATAAACTTTTACTTTATAAACTATATCTTTGGCTCTGTGTATTATTGTTGCCATTACTTTATCTTTTATTTCTGTTTCCTACTATATTTTTCATCCTTTGCGATGACCCCTGTCTGAGAGACCTGATTGGAATAAAAAACCTCTTTGCAGGGAGCGTAGCTAACTCCCTGCAAACTGGCGTAGTCAACTTAGAGACCATGATCGGAACAAAGAGAAAAGGACCTCTTCGCGGGGAGCATAGCTAACTCCCAGCAACTGGGAGTTAAGATGATCCCCAAAAGTTTTTGGCCCAAGCAACTGGAAAGGCAGAGCTGCCACCAAATGAGATTTGGAAGATGGCATAGAGCAGGATTCAGTGGATGGAAACAAAAGATCGTTTTTTGTGGAGTTTGCTTGAATACTTTTGTTGGAAAAATTAGTAAGATAGGACACAGGAGGAACAAGTTGTTGAAAATTATCCAATGTAGTCGGAGACTTCTCTGAACCCCAGGGCCTGCGTTTTGCACAGCAGAGTCTGCAGATGCAGCTGGGTGTTAAAATGTGTCCTCCATTCAAACACTGAAGTGACTTGGGGATGCCTTATGCTCCAAGGATAATCTCAAGTTCATGTTGTCAGCGGTTCTTTGTTTATCAGGTCATTATATGTCAGAATGGCAGGCATGTTTGCTAAATAGTATGCACCCTGGGTGGTGCATAGGTAGGTCCGATGGAGGATAGGGAAACTCCAATGATACACTACTAACATCATTCCTGACTTAAACCCACTTCTGGATCGTAGTTAGGAGTACCTCCTGGCAGGGATCTTGGCACCACCTTGAGGTTATATGTTGAGCTCCTAGGATTGGAATTTCTGAATCTAGGAAGTGGTAATACTATTGAATAATACATACTTTTCATATCACTTTATTGAATAATATTTCTGCAAGCAATGGCATGGAGATAATGTTGCAATTAGTAGTTACTGGGAAGAAATTAAAATCCTAAATATCAGGTTCTTTATCTGTAAAAGGAAGATGTTGGAGAAGATGATCACCAGGGTCCCTTCTTGCTCTATTAAAATGCTCTGATTCCAATATTCTATCCTGTAGATAAGCATGATCATTAATTTGAACTCACAGTATTTATGAAAACATATATTTTAACAAATGCATATTAAAGGTCTTTTCAGGTTCCTCTAGATTATATTATGCCATCTCACGCAGTAATATTATTGCTATGGCTGAATACTGGAATAAAGTATTAATAGGTTATTTTGAGAGATGTTAATTTGACTCATCTATTTCACATCCAAGTAGAGATGTCTATTTGGCATTTGGATATAAGAGTCTGGAGTTCCAGATAGTGGTTTAGACTGGAGATGGATCTTTGGAAGACACCTGTACATACAGAGTCTATTTACAGCTGTTAGGTTGTATGAGCTCACCAAGGGAGGCAGTGAGTGGGTCTACATGCACTGAAGGTGAAGCAGCCCATGCACTGAGTCCCACCATCCCCTGCCCTTGCACCAAAATGTTGCAATAGCCTCTGCTCTCCTTGCTATTTATATCCCCAACTACCTATTCATTTAACTTACCTCCAAGTCGTTGTCTTCATCTGTAAGTATGTGTCCACCCTGGAATGTTGCCAAGCTCACATGCATTCTTCCCTGGCCCATCTCAGCCTATTTTCAATGTGGAAGGCAGAGAGAACGGGCTAAGATATAAGGAAGAATCCTCCAGTGCCTTCAGTTGCATCCAAACTACAAAAACCTGGATATTCCTTACACTTTGGGTTGTAACTCCCATCATGGTGCACCTACGAAAGTCTTACCCCCCCACATCAGTTAAGTAATGCAGGTGGGGAGAAGGTAGGCCGCAACTTTAAATAGGGTGACCAGGAAACCCTTGCTGAGAGGGTGACATTTCAGTGAGCCAGGTGGAATGCTGAGTTCCTGACAGGAAAAAGGCAGTGCAAAGGCCCCGAGGCAGGACTGGGCTTGGTGTGTTTCATAAAGGGTGAGGGGTCCTGGGCCTGCGTGGCTGGATCAGAGTGAGCAAGGGGGAGAGTGGGAGGTGAGGAGCCCAGAGAGGAAATGGGTCAGATGGCTTTGGGTTCACAGGCCACCGTAAGGGCTTTGGCTTTGACTCTGAGTAAGAGGGGACAGTTTGGACCAGGGGAATACTGCAGAGTAAGTAGGGTTTAAAAGCTGTCAGCGTTAGCAGTCCATCCATGAGACTACGGTGGCAGGCTAATTCTGGGTTTTGCTGGGTGAGGGAGGGACAATCAGACTAAAGTCTCACCTGCTGGGTGAAGTAACCCTACGATTGTGGGCCAGGGTTGGGGAACTATGTGAAATGGTCCCAGCGTCCCTTCTGTTTGTTCCTTTCCTCCAGTTACCGCCTTGCAGCCCCTCCCCTCCCTCTTTGGATCCTTACCCACAAAATACTCATTTATTTCGTTTTCTGCCATAATGTGGCTTGATGGCTTATCAACAAGGGGTCAATCCCTTAGCAGGAGACATGCCCGTTTCTCTCCTGAAGGAAAGGAGGGCCAAAGCTTTAGATCACAGTAGAAGGTTAAATAAGAAATAAAACTACGGTTCTTCAATTCAGTCATGGTTAAGACTTTTCTATTGCCATGGAAAAATTAAACAAAAAAAATAAATAATGTCCACATTGGCTTAAGCCACAGGGAGAACTCCTGGGTCTGCGCAGCTGAAAGCTACAAGGGCAGTTCCGAGCTTCGGGCATGGCTGGATCCAGGAGTCAGTTCTCTGAGATCCGCCTTCCTGCTCCAGCTTCTCCTCTGTCCAGAGCCAGCCTACCCCCTGGCAGCCCCCAGAGTGTCACTGGCCTAGATGGGATCCCAGTGGCCAGGGGAATGCAATGTTCCGACTGGCCAGGCCTGAGCCTCGTGCCTACCCCTGGATCAGGGCTGAAGTCAACGCCACCAGAATCATCACTGCTGAGGGGAGAGGAGGGAGGCTTCTTGGGGGAAATAAGGACGCTGGTGCCAGGAGAAGGGGAACAGATGCTGGGTGAAAACACCAACAGATGTCCTCTATGGTCACACAGACATTTCATCAATGCAAAAACCGTTTCCAATGTTTTAAAAGAACAAGACTAGGAAAGATTCTTCCTTAACAGAGCAGACTATTAGTTTCCAAAGTAAAAATATTTATTTCAAAAGTAATACATGCTTAATGAAAAGAGTCAAACACATCACTCTGGAATTCAAGAGGTGAAAGTTTCTATAATGCTGTTGTCAGAGATGAGCTTTCCTGACAGTGGAGGTGGCTCATTCCAGGTAGTGACTGTGTGTATCCCCACACGTTCACATGGCGGGGGCACATTGCAAAAAGAGGAATGTGCTAAAGCCCATATGCAGAGATCTGTGACTTGTTTTCATCTCTTTCTGTATTAATATCTGGCTATCTGTCTTGCTCTTTCCCTAAATGCTTCATAATTTTCCACTGGGACAGTTGTACAGTTATTTATTAAAACTTTCCCCAGTTGGTGTAAATTTACATTCTAAAAATTTTTATGTGATGGTGTAATGAACATCCTTGTCAATTGTACCTCATTTGCATATGCAAGAGTTTCTCTATGATAAACTCACAGGTGAGTGAAAATGTATGCATGTCTTTGTCTTTAGTTTCATAGAAAATGCCAAATAAATGTCCAGATGGATTTCATTACCACTCCAATTGATAGTGTGTAAGAGTCCTTGTTTCCAACTACAGCTTTGCCAAACATTGGAGACTGTCAATTAATTATAGTAGTCCTACATTAAAATCTGCTCTTGTCCCACTGAACAAATCTTAAAGGTAAGACTCAAAAGGATCAAACTGTTTCCAGGTAACTTAGCATCTCAAAACACAGCTCAATAATATGTTTAGGAATGGAAAAATATCAATCATCAAAACCAAAATTCACAATGTTGGGACTCCAACCTAAAATTACAAGGCATGCAAAGAAGCAGGGAAATCTAAGCTATTATGAACAGAGAAATCAATCAATAAAATATTTCCAATGTGGGAAGGAAGAAGTAAAACTGCCTCTTTTTGCAGACAAGCTGATGATCAATGTAGAAAATCTGATGCAACACACAAAAGAGCTAGTACAACTGTGAGGGACTTTTACAAGTTTGCAGGAAAAAACATATTTTAGAGGGAGCTAATTCCTCCCATCAAACAGTTAACTAATTGTCCCTACACTTTTCTTCACTGATCTGAAACAAGTCCAATAAGCCACAGACTCCTATTCTAGTGTTTCTGGGTTGTTTGCTTTCCTCTTGCAAATTTGGTTTTTTATTTTTGCAGACATCAGACTCAGTGGTATTAAGGTGTGGGCAAACCAGAATTCCAGTGGGAGGGCACACTTCCCGAATAGTAATTTTGTACTGTAGGTCAATGGCCTTAAAAAGTAAATAGAAAAGTAAATGTTTAACTCAGTAATTCTAATTTTTGTAATCTGTCTTGAGGAAATAACCATTCAGGCAAAGACATATAGAATTACGTGGAATCATTACCTATAGAAGGGCAAAAATGGAAACATATTACATGGTCAACAATTACATTATAATGGTTCTTTTATGCATCCATTCAAGTGCATGTTTTTGAAGTATTTTCAGAAAGAGGAAAAGCTCCTAGTTTAAATGAAAATAATTCAGGAAAAAATGTAATGCTGAACTTGAAAATAATTATACTTTATATGTTATTGTATATTTAAAACATAAAAGCAAGTGTGAATTTAAGAAAATATTCTGAAAAGTTGACAGTAGTTAATGCTGAAGGACAGGACATAATTCATTTACATTTTCTTCCATTTCCTAAATTGTCTCCAATTACTTTGTACTGTTAAGGAACCCACAAGGGAAGGAGGTTCGCTGTTGTTTGCCACACAGAAGGGCAATTACTGAGTCAAAGAGGATTGTCAAGGAAGAAAGGATTTATGGCAGGAGACACACCTGCTGGGAGGGGGAGGTATGGACTGTCTCAAATCTGCCTCCCAGATCAACAGGGTCAGCAGTTTTTCTGGAGGTGAAATGAATACTGCATGAGGGGAGTGAGCATCATTATGTGTTTGGGGAATGCAAGTGCAGGGAGAAATCATGTTAGTACATACATCCCATGACCAAAAACTGGTGGATAAGTCCCTCCCAGGGCAGGGATTTTAGTATTATAATGAGCCAGGGGTTAATATTGCTCATTCTTTCAGTCTTGTGCATAGGCTCAATGGGTCTTTGGGCACAGTCTGTGGTGGAGTATTGCTTATCTTATCTGCTCCAAACAGTGAGGTTAAGGCTTTGTGGTTATCTCCTCACTGCAAGGAAGCTCTGCCATTCTGGGAAAGAAACTCAAAAGAGAATGCATCAGTGCAGCAGAAAGTTACAAAGTTCTGGTCAGAAAATCTCACTGGCCTGTGAACTTGCAACATAAGAGAACCACACGCACACAAAAAGATGATAAAAATATTTTTTGCTTATCAAGCTGGTTACAGTACTACTTGAATATCTGAATCCCAGAACCTCCCCTCCAAACAAAGGCATGAAAATTCTAAGGTGCCTTAGCTGAAAAGAAGCTCAAGATGCAGAATAGTAGCTCAGTTTTGTATTTTGCAGTAACAAACATTGAAGATTAAAGCATCCCCCTCCTCCAGCAACAGGGAAACAAAAGGGCCAAGAGCACCCAAGGGCCAACACAGACACACAATTAGGCCCCCATAATAAAGTGGCAATTACTGCAGGAATCAATCTCCCAGGGAAGGATGCACGACCTCTGATGAGACACCAGGCTAGGCTTAGCTCCCTTTTGCTGGCTGAGGCTTAGTAAAAGATGGGGGCTGCAGGATCTGCACCAACAGGTAAAGCTGGTCGAGACAGGAGGGGATGGAAATTTGTAGGTGTCCAGGGTCTTCAGCGGTCAGTCAGCTAAAAGTGAGGGAAAAGGAAAATCAAGTCAAAGATGGTGTCTCTGCACTCACCTCCCTCCGCTCTCTCGGGCTCTGCACAGGCCCAGTGCACCAGGTCTCTGTTCTTAGACCCTACCGTGTGGTGTTCCCATTTCTCTATTAGAATGACCCTCAGATGCTGATTAATCCCAGCCACCTGCCACCACACCCCACCCAGGCCCCTTCTAGAACTGACATAGTCAGTATATCGCCGGACACTGCGAGTTCCTTCTGAAGGGCCCCTCGCACGGGTTGGGCATGAGTGGCCAGGGACCAGCACACCATGGGGGATGAGAAAGACATGGTGAAGATGCCGGTGGAGATCAGGTTAAGGCACCATCTGATACCGACTTTGCCTGTGTCTCAGGCCTCCTTTATCACTCTGAGGCCTGCTTTCCCACAGGCTGTCCCTCCGGCCACCCACAGCCAACTCACCGTGCCTGCAGTCTGCTCCCCCTTTTCAGGCCCCTCAAGCTGTCTCCCTGCCCACTGGCCCATGTCCCCAGGCCACCCGTTCCAGCTTTCCTGGTTCCCCACTGTTTCCCTTGCTATACCCCCAAGCTGACTCCTCCATGCCCTTCCAGGGTACCCCTCCCAGCCCATCTGCTGGGCCCCGGGCCACTACAACCTCTTTGAAGAGGATACAACAGAAGCTGTCGTCTTCCTGGCTCTATGGCCGTGGGCTCGGTGTGTCCATCCAGAGCTGACACAGCAGATCCACTGGGCCCCGGGGCTGCGTGTCCACCGGACCCTGCGGTTCCCTGTGCTCGTGCAAACTGTGGAGCTCTGCCGCCAGCGACCCCCGTCTCTCCCGAGCCGCCTGGGCCTCCGTGGCCTCTGGGGCCATCTGGGCCGTCTTGGCCTTCAGCATGGCCTGCTGCACCGCCTGCACCTTGGTCTGCAGCCGACATGGCTCCCCAACCCTTGTCTTCGCCCTCAGAGCCCTCTGAACCTCTCAGCTCCGCCGGTAGCGCTTGACTCACCTCGGGCTCCTGAGAGCGCCTGCGCAAACGGCCCTGTTCTGCGCCCCTGGAGACCCCGGGTGAGGCCGCTGGGCACGTGATTGGTTCCCGCCCAGCCCGCCCAGCGCGCGTGCTCCGCGGGCCTGCCTGGAAGGCGGTGCCCATGTCCGCAGCGCCAACCCCTCCCGGTGACTGGTTCCCTGTTGTCGGTTCCTGTCAGGAGAACACTGAGGCGCCCTTCCGAGGTTGCGCACTTAAAAGCCGGGCGCGACCAGGGCTCCCCCGTGTGCCTGTGCCAACCGGCTTGTGCTGAGGACTTCAGGCACCCGGCTGCTTCCTTCTGCCACTGGGCCCCGTCGGCGCGTTCCGGCAGCGGGTGGGGCGTCCCTGGGCCTGGCCCGTCCCATCCGAGGGTCTCCCCTGCGCGTGCACGCGAGCCCCGGGATGCGGAGCAGTCACTCCCAGTCCCTGCCTGTCCTCGGGGAGCACCCAGGCTAGTCCCTGGGGCTCGCACGGGCCTTGCTCCTTCAGCGACACGGTTCACTGCCCTTCCCTCGTGCCCGCCTCGCCTGGTGGGGGGGCAGAGTAGGGTGGGGGCCTTGGGCCCTGGGGCCTGGGGATCGGGAATCAGCTGGGGGCCCCACCGCCTCCCGCCAGCCATGGACTCCCAGATGCCAGGCACACCGTGCCACCTGCAGGCCTGGCCCAGGTGGACGACGGGAGGGACCGGCTGGACCGAGGGCTGCCAGAGCGAGGAGCCATGACCCCTCAGAGCGGATTCCAGTGGCTTCGTCCGTCCTCTGCTGGCACAGCCCTCATGGCGTCTTCTTCCCCTAGGAACAAAGTCTTGTGGCTGTCTGGGGGGCTGGAGGTGCCAGGGGCCCTCAACTGGGAGGTGACCCTGTGTCTGCTGGCCTGCTGGGTGCTGGTGTACTTCTGTGTCTGGAAGGGGGTCAGATCAACAGGAAAGGTACAGCTGGAGGCGGGCAGGGCGGGGGCAGCATTGCCCTGGGAGCTGTATGTCTGTCTCCACACTGTATCCACAAGTCTTTGGGGCGAGAGGCTGCAGTATTCTGTCCCGGGGACCCTGGGCCTCTGACCTGGCATGCTCAGGCCTGCCCACACCCTGCTCCCTGGGCTGGGCACGACTGCAGGGGTGGTAGATGGGTACGACCCGGGGAGGGGATCCGGGCATGGCTCCCACCTCCAAGCTTAAGGCTGATGCACTTGCCACATCTCAAGTCTTCCCTGTAGCAGCTTTAACCCACCTACGTCTGTGTCACGACTAGCCCTGAGACAGCTGAGTGGCCCCCAGAACGGCTGCCGACACTGGGGCATACGCTGGAGGGGTGGGGCTGGGTGAGGGCGGCTGGCCTGCGGGGACATTCTTACTGTGCTAAAAAGCCACTGCAAACATAGCAATAAAAAACATGTCATTTTCCAAAGGTGCCTCCTCCTGCTGCCTCTGCTTCTCTGGGAGGGGACGGGGTGCAGGAGGTATGAGGGGGGCCTTCCCCCAGCTCGAGCTGCTGCGGTCAGCCAGCATGTTCTGAGGGCCTCTGCGCCCAGCACGGGGTCCAGGAACTGGGAAGGGAGCAGGGAAGGCAGCCGGAACGCCTGGTCCCCCCGGAGCTGACACACTTGGGGAGAAAAGGATAACAGGAGCAAATCGAGCAGGGAAGGAAGGGTTGGTGCAAAGATTCAAGAGGTATATAGAAAACACAGGAAAGATCTCGTTAGCCTGTCAGAGCCCCAGATTTAAGGCACGCTGGATGTGGAGGATGAAGAGTGTTGTCAAGGAGGACCTCCAGGCTTTGGCATAACCGGGCTCTACCGAGATGTGGCCATCAAGGAAAAAAGCAGGCTGGTGCAGGGCGACAAGCAAAGAGTTCGACTTTCAAGCTCTTTCCTGTATTTTCTATACATCTCTTGAATCCCTTCTGGTCACCATCATCTGCAGCCTGCCTATATTCCTGTACCTTTATATTTTCCGTAGACACTTTTCTACATCTTCAATCAGGCTGTGCCTCTGGGCCCCCTGCACTCTCCTCATGCCCTCTGGCTCTGAACTGCTGGAGTGGGCACCTATGTGCCCTGTGACAGCGCTCCCTCCAGCTCCCAGCACTTCTCCCTTTTTCTGTCCCCTACCCAACCTGTGCACAGGGTGGTCCTGGGAGTGCAGGGGAATTTGTGCCCTTGGACACAGCCCTCCTGTGATGCAGCCAAGATCACTGAATAAATGCCTCAGTCTCTCACTCTTTGGAGGACAATTCTGAGGTGCAAGTGACAGTCAAATGAATGAAATGAAACAAATGAATAGTAATAGGAGCGGGCAAGTAAGTGCTGACTTACTAAGCTGCTATTACATATCTTGGTAAAAGCACCGGTGGTGCGTAAAGGAATAGGATGTGTGGAAATATTTCTATATTATATGAATTGTGTATAATTAAAATGTATTCAGCTAATATATGCACAAAAAAACTAAAAATACTTGAAGAAAATTTAGGTGAACTTTATTTGATTTTGGATTGGAAAAGACTTTTCTAAGCCTACTAGGAATGGAATAATGATAACCAATAACATTTATTGAGTGATTACTGTGTTTCAGTCACTGTTCTAAACACTAAGCAGGAATTAACTCATTTATCCAAAAATATACCACATTCTCCTTATAGTTATCTTTAGTGGTGAGATAATGGTTGATTTTTATTTTCTTTTCCAAACTTGCTCATATTTACTCTCTATTTTTTTATAGTGAACACATATTTCATTAGTAAGCAGAAAATTAAGAAATGTATTCATCAATTATTGTTGAGAAAATCTTCTAATTAGTTCCCAAGTGAACTACTTTGCTGAAGTTTTAATTGTCCTGTTCAATTCATTGGAGGCTATATTTTTCCTCTGAAAGTTCCTTTAATTGGCACTTTTTCTTGATGCAATGAGGAGGACTATGCTATGATGAAGTCTCTGAAGTCACTGAGCCTCCGGGCCATGGGCAGACACTATGGGGCCAACGCCATACCACTCTACTCTCTCTGTGGCTTCGAGCTGCTTCCAAAAAGCAATCCTTTCTAAATTCTACACACAGTGTTCATCCTATCCTGAAAGTTATTCCTCCAGAGGGCTATTGACAGTTTGATTCATCAGCATTTTGTTAATATTACACAATGAAATATTTTTTCTTCTGCCCCTTCCAAGTGCTCCTGTGTAACGCATGTGTGCTTGAACACAAAAAATACATCATACACACACAGGGGTGCTCAGCAAATAACAGCCCGTCCTCTCCAGAGTGCCAGTCCTAAACATTCTGGCAATCAAAGCCTTTGTGTTTCTGAATCAGAGAAAACTTGTTTGGAATGTATTAAATATATTTTCAATCAAAGGCATAATCTGTAATGATTAAGCCTCAGAGCTGACAGGGCCAGTGTGTATAATTCAAGGAAAGTGATAGTTAAACAAGGATCTTTTTGCCAGATACTCAACATCTTTCTTGAATTCTTAAGCTTCAAACTGGTATAGCCGCATGAATTTGGAAGCCCTGTAGGTACCTCAAACCCAACCAACTCCCAACTGACCTCACTGTCTGTTCCCCCACTCCCCAAACTCTTCCCTCTCCTTTCTTCTTTGTCTCCTTTGTTTGGGAGGCATTTCCTCGGCCTCCCATACTCTCATCTCACTTTCCATCTACTCAATTCCTTTCAACATGTCCTGTCTACCCTCCCTAGACATCATCTCTTACCTATATGACGAGAACAGCCTCTCCCCTCATCTGCAGATTCCTGGGCCCCTTCCCTAGAGATTTGGCCTGAGCGGGGCCCACCTGCTCTTGGGAGGGGGATGGGCCCGGCACAGGTTGGCCTAATATGGACCGAGGTGGGGGGCCAGGCCTTTTTTTGCCTGTGTATGTCACTGTGGGCGCTTCTGCTGGACCCAGGTCTCTCGGGGTCAGGGCCCGGTGGGAAGCCTTGGCTGGCCTTGTGTCCTGGCCTAGTGCCCTTGGTCATCTCTGATCCCCCTCCCCTCCCTCCCTCCTGCCATTTGGGGACAGCGAAAGGCAGCTGTTGGGGGCCAGGACCAACCTGGGAACAGGGGAAGCTGCTCTGCTTTGAGCAGCTCAGCTGCTCCCCCAGGTACTGCCTGGACTGGGAGGCCACCTGCCACTGATGGCCCTTTTGATGGTGTCCATCCCCTTCTCACCCCTCCCATCCTGATGTATGACCCCCCTTGACTGGAAGGGGCCTCTCCCTCCTCCCTGGAGCCCCCTGTGTTGCCACATCCTTATCTCGCAGCCTGGGAAGGCTTGACTCCCTGTGCTTCCCCCAAGGCCCCGTGTGTGCATGAATGGGGGGATGAGGCGGCCCTTCTAAGCCATGGGGGGAGGGCGGACTGCTAGGCAAAGAGGACCAATCAGGAGTCTTTAACTTTTAAAACTTTTTATTATGGAAATTACATATCTACACACAGGAGAGAGAATAATATTTAAAAAAATCTACCCTTTATCCAGCTTCAACAGTTGCCAACATTTTACTAGTTTATTTGGAAAGTAGGGGAGGATTTAGGGATGCAAGCAGTAGGAGTTAGTGTTTCTTGACAGGATAGCAGAAGCGGCATCCACCTAAGCTTGCACAAATAAAGGGGTGCCCGCTGCAGGCTACAAGGGCATCATGTGGCCCTGAAGGACAGGGTCCACAAAGGGCTGGAGTGGTGTTGTCAGCACCAAACAGCTGTTATTTTGATCACTGTCCTGCTCTTGTTCGCACTCCCATTTGCAGCCTGAGGGGGGAGGGCAACATGGAAGGGCCCAGTGCTGCCCTAAACTGCCGCTAATCCTCACTGCGTCCTGGCCATGTGTCACTCCCCATGCAATCCTCACCACAATTCCAGGAGATGTGGAATAGCATTGCCTCATTTGATAGCAACTTGAGTCTATCTTTGGGCATAATATTGATAGCACTGGGCTGTCACCAGGTATTTGCTGTTCTGTCTCCTGCACTGGTTTGTGAGCTCCCAGGCAGAGCCTATAGTGGATTCTTTTCTGTAGTCATCGTCTTCTCTCACTGACTTGCCATTGCCTTGTCACTGACCAAAGAGCAGGCAGGGCTGGGCACCAGGAAAAAGGACCAGATGGTGCCTGCCCTTCAAGGTCTCCCACTCCCATCTGGGAAGGAGTGCCTCAATGGTGGCTCCTGCAGCAGGGTCATTCCCTAGGCATGATGGGGGAGGTGGCGGGCAAAGTGAACTGAGGACAGCTGGCAAGGTTGGAAATAGCTGGTACTTGTGGTTCCCCCATGCCTCATTTAGGAATGCTTTTTGAGTTCAAACCATAGGAAATGTATTGTTGATAGAACACGAAGTCCAGAGGGAGGTGGTCTTGGTGTTGGTTTAGTTGCCCAGTGAAGGGTCCATCAAGGACTCAGGCTCTCTCCTTTCTGACTCTTTTAACAGCATGTGGGTGTTCCGAGGTTTGGTGGTAGAAATGACTCATCCTCTCCTGTGAAGGCATAGCAGGTAGCCACTGTATTAAAATGAGTTGTTTCAGTGTCTGATAGCCCAGGATAATTTGTGAGCTCTTTGAGGACAGGGGCTTTGTCTGTATGCCTAGTGCCAAGCCCAGTGCCAGGTACACATGAGGGACTCATTCATTCACTGAAGAAATGTTTCCTGCTAAGTGTCATGGTTGAAGGAAACACAGGGATCCAAGGCACTGAGCCCAGCCTATGGGGTGGGAGTGAGGCCAGTAAATACTTTCTCCTGAGGTCACAGAGGCCTCAGCCCAGCAACATACTAAAAGTTTTCATTCCATTACCAGCTGAGGTCTGAAGACATTCTTGTGCCAAGGCTCATGGGGGCTTACAATTCAGTTCAATTACCATGTATTTATTGATTTATTTTGAGACGGAGTCTCGCTCTGTGGCCCGGGCTAGAGTGCCGTGGTGTCAGCCTAGCTCACAGCAAACTCAAACTCCTGGGCTCAAGAAATCCTTCTGCCTCAGCCTCCCGAGTAGCTTGGACTACAGCCACATGCCACCACACCTGGCTAATTTTTCTGTTTTTAGTAGAGACGGGGTCTTGCTCTTGCTCAGGCTGGTCTCGAACTCCTGAGCTCAAGCGATCCTCCCTCCTCGGCCTCCCAGAGTGCTAGGACTACAGGTGTGAGCCACTGCACCTGACCAATTACCATTTATTGAGCATCTGTTATGTGCCAGGTGCTGGGGTGACAGAGATTAATCATAGTTCTCATCTTCAAGGAGTGTCTAGGCCATTCGGGGAGACAAGCCATTTCAGTGCTAGATGATGTGTAAGCACGTGAGGCTTCTGGGAGCAAGTGGCCCTTTAACCAAGATTTGAAGGATGAGGAGGGGTCAGCTGGCCCAGAAGCAGAAGTGGGGCAGACCCTGAAATGCCTCAGTGAGGATGGTGCGTGGGTCGAGGGAGGAGTCCACAATGCTGCTGCTTCAGGTTGCGTTCGTGTGTCTCAAGTGATCTTTAGGTCATTTTCTGATGGTGCAGGAATTCAGTTTCTGGGCTGGCTCTGCATTTTCATCCAGACTACCTACTTTGGATCTGGGAGTTCCTTGTATTTCTATCTCTGCTAGTTCTTTGGCCACAGAAGTGGCTGGTTTAATGTTTTGTTCTGGTCATCTAATGACCCTCTGCCTGTCCGTGTCCACGTCTCTGACAGTGCTGTGGGTGATGGATGGAACTGTTCATGAAGGGACAGTAAAACCTCCGTCAATGCCTGAGAACTGCTGCATCTCAGAAAATCTTAGGATTCCTTCTGTCGTTCTGATCACAGAAAAAGAGGCAGTGAGAAAAGGGAGGCGTGGAGCCACGAGGTGCACAGTGAGATGCCTGGCTGGTGGGCCTTGACCTCCCTTCAACTTGCCTTGGGCTGCTGCTTCGTCACCAGGAGTCTCCTGACGGCACCCTTCACTTCCTTGTTCCTCAGACTATAGATCAGAGGGTACAGCATGGGGGTTATGTTGGTGTAGATTAAGGACACAATTTTGTCCTGTTCTGGGGTGTAGCATGACTTGGGGCGAATGTAGATGAATATCGCACAGCCATAGTGCAGAAGCGAGACCAGCAGGTGCCCTGCGCAGGTGGAGAAAGCTTTGCTCCTGCCCTCCGCTGAGTGGATTCTGAGGATGGCCGTGATGATGAACCCATAGGAGAGCAGGATCAGCAAGAAGGGCATCAGCAGGATGAGCATGCATACGAGGAAGACTGCGATCTCATTGGCTTGTGTGTCTGAGCAGGCCAGGAATAGCACAGCGGGGATGTCACAGAAGAAATGATTGATCTCATGGGACCCGCAGAAGGGCAGGAGGAAGATCAGCGTGGTCAGAGTGAGAGAGAGTGCAAAGCCGCTGCTGCATGCCAGAGCCAGCATCTGCAGGCACAGGGCCCTGGTGATGATGAAAGCGTAGCGCAGGGGGTTGCAGATGGCCACAAAGCGGTCATAGGCCATCACGGTCAGGAGGAAGCACTCTGCCCCACCCAGGGCGATGAAGAGGTGCATTTGCAGGGCGCAGCCCAGGAAGGACATCCGCTGGTTCCTGGAAAGGAAATTGGCCAGCATGTTGGGGACAATAACCAGTATATAACCAATTTCAATGGTGGACAGGTTCCGGAGGAAGAAATACATGGGGGTCTGGAGGCGGGAATCAATGAGGGTGATGAGGACAATAGTTGTGTGCCCTGCTAGGGTGACAAGGTGCATGATTAGAAAGAGTCCAAAAACAAGGATTTGCAATTCAGCAAGGTCTCCAAAGCCCAATATAATAAACTCAGAGCTGAAGGTGTGGTTTTTCTGCTGTGGGTCCATCCTATATTCTTCTTTGTAGAACTCCTAGGATGGAAAGGTCAGTTTTTTTGTTTTTTTTTTTAGCAATTCTCCAAGTTGTGGGAAACCTTGAAGCCCTTTCCAGGGATGGAAGTGTAGCCAGCTCTCCAGGCCCTCCAGGCCCCTTTTCCAGGATCAGCCCTTGTCTTCATGCTACTAGCTTTTTGAATTCTGCCCTCTGCTCACTGAGAATGAAGCCCCGCTCATGTGACGTCACTTTTGTTCACCTGTCGAGTTACTACAAAAACGACCTGAGATGAGCGAACTCTAAATAGGAAGTTGCTTTTCCTGGACTCCAAGGACAGTCTTTCTGTCAGAGCTGATCTCCAGTTTGAGAGTTGTCTGGGGTGGGGGTGGGAAGCTGCAGACTCAGTGAGCTGCAGGGGATTCTTGTAGGCTCTAGACGCTTTTGACTTGGCTCATTGGCTGTTTTGTTCTTCCCTTACTACCGCCTCCAAACGCCTGGAGTTCCTGCAGGTGACAAGCTGTGAACAGAGTGCTCGAGAGCTGCCTCTCCTATGTCCCTGCCTCAATTGCAGGGAGGCCCTGCATTATGTGTCACCGCCTTCTAGATACCTCCCCTGACCTCTAGGCTGTGTGAGGCCCTTCCCTATGTTCCCACAGCACTCTGGGCTTCCTCAATCATATTATTTATCCCTGAGTCCTGTGATTCTTTGATTATTTCTCTGTCTACCCCAACAGCCAATGAGCTCCATTATGGCAAGAACGGTGTCTTGTTCAGCCTCTCAAACAGTGGCTGGAACATATTGGGAATATCAATAAATGTTTGTTTAACAAGTGCCTGTTGTTCACTTATGCGTCTTCCACAGTTAGCACAGGGTCGGGCGCAGAGTGAGAAGAGCAGAGGGCAAAGGGGTGAGCCAGGTCACAGGACAGAGTAAGGAGAGAGTCAGGGAGGGAATAGTCTCAGAACAATGGGCTGCTGAGTGCCCGGCGGGACCACACTTGGCTGGTCTGCTTCCCAGGCTTCGAGGAGCTGTTTGCTTCCCTCCTTCCCTTGGCAGGACCCACGTTACCAGTAGGGAGCCTTGTGTTTAGCCTCTGCTTTCTTCCCAGACATATCTCCATCACAGCGTTGGAGAAGAGGAGAAGGTTTCCTAAGATTCTAGAGATTTAGCAAATCAAGAATGAGCAGGACTTAAGGGCCCTGCAGAAGTGGACTTGCCTCCTAAAGGAGCATACTTTTTAGGGGCATGCCATTTCTGCTGGGATCACTGATGCGCAAAGTGGGTTAAATGAAACTAGAAAACCCATTTGGAGGATAGCTTTGCTTGGCATAGAGGGGGGTTCTTCTAGCCTCCGAGCCACTTTTGTGTTACTCTGAGCATTATTTTGTTTTTTACTTACCTAAAGGGCACCTGCAGTCTTTGCGCTGGACAGGTCCCTAGAGGGCAGTGTGCCCACTCCTCACTGTAGAGCAGATGGTCACAAAGCCTCCTTCCCTTCATGACCCACCTCCTGCTCCTGCCCTCATCACTGGCCCTCCCCAGAGATCACAATGAGTCCCTGCCTGACAGAGCCCAGCCAGCCCAGGCTCCCCCCTCTGCCATCTTCCCCACTACCGTCACAGGAGCCCAGTCTGGAAGGACTGGCAGAGGGCAGGGTGACCAGCATCCCTCCAGACAGGGCCCCTACAGCTTGACCCCAACCCCTTCCCATGACCTAGCCCAGCCTCCCACCCTCAGTGCCCCTTGATAACTCTGTCTGTGAGTGAGAATGTGCTTCCTGGGTTCATGTTTGCCCTCCTTGGGCTCATACGCTTGGCTTTGCCACACCACATCACTTCCACTCCTTGCCCCCATGACACTGCTGCAGAAATGTGGGCATTGCTTTGTTTTATTTGGGCCCTAAACCTTGAAAATACTGAAAAGCACAAAAATGAAAGTAAAAGTCACACATGACCCAACACTTAAGAAGTAAGCGGTGGAAGTCGGTGTGCAAGTTACTTCTCCTTTGCTCCCCACTCTTCAGAGAGAAGCATTCTTAGCATTCCCTATCAGCTTTCCTGTGGGTATAAACACACACTCATGCACTCACACACACACACAAGCACACACACAGACACACGGTCTTGCACACACAGCCACACTCACACACAAGCACACACATACCACATATGCACATAAATACTCATCACACTCACACATTAAAACATCAAATAGCCAAGGACTGTTTGGAGCTATGAAAAAAAAAATACAAAAAAGCACACATTAAATGGGATCATAGTGTACTGAACTTACTGTCCTTATTGTAGTAATATGTCACTTAATAACACGTCTGGGGGAGGTTTGCAGTCAGCACATATCGGCTTTCTGCATTCTTTTTATCTGCTGCATTCCACAGTGTGAATGCACTATATTATTAATTAAAAATAAATTATAAATAAATACTAATAACATACATAAACAAAAATGAATGAAACATAATCAAACCATAAAGTATAATTTAATTAATATTTTATTACTTCGACGTTGAAGTGTTTTCTCAATTTTTTAAATTGCACAAAGCACATCGCAGTGCAGAGCCCAGCATGCCAGGCTGTGCAGACTGCTAGTGTGTCCTTCCCTGCTCCTTTCTCACGCCTCTCCGCACCGGAGAACAGGACTAGGGTTACCTGGGAGGGGCAGATCAGTGCCTGAAGTGGAGATTCTTCTGTGACCTTCTCCTGTTGCTGAGAACTGAAGAAGGAAGAGCAGCCCGCTGACCAGGAAGCACAGCTCCCCCGAGCCCAGACCGTGGCTTTCCAGCCTGTCTGGACCGCGGGGAGCAGCCCTCGGAAGTGCTGCTGCTGGCTGCTAGGAAGGGAGTGTCCTTAGTAACTTGTGTCAAGTGGCCGTAAGGCAGGACTCAGGGAGTCCTAGGAGAGGTCATGGAGGAGGCCGCGCTGGGCTCCACCCACCTAGGGGAGTGCCGTCCCCAGGTCACACAGCTGGAAACCCCGATGGCTTACGTTCTTACTGGAAACCTTGGATACCGTGGGGGTCTGGACCGTGTTTTTTAAGTCAGATGTGCTGAAACTGCAGCCCCCACTGTGCAATTACCAGAAGGCGAATGGGCCGCAGGCTGATTCAAGAGGCAGAAAACAAATCCAGTGACCAAGGCTTGCTAGAGAGGAGCGTAAAGTGGGCAATGGAGCCTGGGATTGGTGGCCTTTTACGCGCCCCCTGTCCCGCTCAGATTCTGCCGTTGTTTGTAATAATTAGGAGAGGCATAATCAGAGCCATCGAAGTGGCTTGTTTCATGCAATGGAGTGAGGAGAATGCCTCTGCTCAGCTGACCTAACCTTCCTCTAATACTTACATCTCCCAGGCAAGTGTCGCCACACCCTGATTTAGCTAGGTGCAGCCCAATGTCCAACCCGCACCACATTCGCATCTCGGCAAAGCAGTCACTTCCTCTCAGCCTGGTGCGCCCCATCGTCCCCTGATGCTGCTTCACCCGTGTTCAGGAGCCTGCGGCGGCAGCCACTCTTGTTCAGAAAAGCCTCCTTACCGCCACACTCCCAAACAGGAAACAGGAGCCCTGATCAGCCCCGTCTGAGCTAAGAATCATACACGCGATCCCCCTTAAATCATTCTGGTAGTTTCTGCCTCTGCTTCCACCCCCGGAGGGGCTCCCCACACCCCAAGGTGGCACTTTTCCAGCCGCTCAACTTTCCTCTTCCTCCTTCCTCCTCTCCAGCCCCCTCTCATCTTGGCCACAGTTGCTGAAACAAAAGCTCTTCTGCTTTTAGTAGAGACAAAGGCCACGGAAACCTTACTGTCCTAAACAACCGTAGAATAGGCTTTGGGAAAAGCTCCGTGAGGTGATCCTGTCCTATCTGTGGGAAATGTGTGGGCCTGTTATAAAGTGACCGAGCCTTCGTGAGCCGAGCCAGCGAACAGCAGACGCCCCGGGAGCCCGAGGGAGAGACCCGGCCTGGAGAGCGAGGGTGTCTGCTCCCGGAGACCAGGGGGCTTTCAGCAGGCAGTGTTAGGACTAGGGTTACCGCCACATGGGGCCCAAAGGGAGGAATGGAAAGCAAGAGGTTTCAAACATAAACTTAACATTTTGGAATAAAGGCACCTCAAAAGAGACCTAAGTAACTGGGCTTCTGCCTTTGCAAACCTAGGTGTTCTAAAGCAGTGATAGTTCAGGTACCAGAGCTGTCAAAATTACCCAGATTTTTTGCCTCTCCCTCCAATTAGACATCAGTTAGCGGCCACAGATTCTGTTAGGATTTGGGGCAACATGGTACTGAGTCTTATTAACTATTTGAATTCTTTAAAAAGGGAAAGTCACAGTGAGTTGGCCTTTAAATAACCTAATTGACAAGGCACTGAATAAACAGCACCCATGCCTGTGGATGGTGGCCCAGACTGCAGAACTCTGCGGCCTCACAAACCATCCAGAACCTTTAGCTGAATGCGAGCACAGGGGAGGATGGAGAGAGTGATTAGGGATTCCAATGTCTTTCAACTTTAGCTCATAAGATCAAAAGACTTAGTTTTTCCCCTAAGACAGGGTCCATCTCTGTTGCTTGGGCTAGAGTGCACTGATGTGATAATAGCTCAATGCAACCTCCAACTCCTGGGCTCAAGTGATACTCCTGCCTCAGCCTCCTGGGTAGCTGGGACTACAGGTGCACACCACGACGCCCAGCTCATTTTTCTATTTTTGGTAGAGACAGGGATCTCGCTCTTGCTCAGGCTGGTCTCAAACTCCCGAGCTCAAACAATCCACCCACCTTGATCTCCCAGAGTGCTAGGATTACAGGCTTGAGCCACCGCACCCGGCTCAAAAGACTTTTATTTTGGACTTTTCTCCCATGTCTTTGAACTTCAACTTGCTAGGAAAATTTTGAACTTTATTGTCTCCTCTGGAAATTCTTTGTGGGAGAGGGTTTATGTTTAGGACATCTTGTATGTTGGACTGTTATTTTTATTGTGAGGAAGCCACAGTCACACCCACAGCCTGGACACCGAGTTCAGCTGAATGGAACTGTCTGCGTGTATTGGGGTAAAATATGATGAAATAATCTGGTTGATCATTTTTTTTTCTCACTTGACCTTACTAATTACAGTCTCTGTGTTTTGGAAAGGTTAACTACAGATTTATATGTTCTTTTAATTCTCTCGTCTTGTGTTTGGAGTAACCACAAAGAATTTCATAGTTGGAATTGCCCAAGGTAGGTAAGTATTGGAGTTCCAGGTCCACCAGGTACCCCTTCAGGAAGATCTTGGGGTGGAGGGTGGGTGGATGTGATTTGGTCTCAGCCAGTCCAGATTTTGGAGTTCAAGGGGATACCTGATGACCTAGTTTTCTTGTGCAAGTTGTCCTGGGTTTTTGGTTTTGCTATCCTATTCTCTCTCTTTTTTGTGGGGTGGGGGAGGTAAGTTATGAATATGCAAAAACAATGTTACAGCCACTGTTGCTACCTTTTCAGAATCTAGAAATTGTATTATTTCTGTATCAGAATAATTAGTAAGGTTGTTTTAACTTTGATACAACAAAGCAGTAAACAATGAGAACTTCTAGGCAAAATAGTGACTTAAAGGCATGGATCTAAGTCCTCTCCCCAGATTTCTCCTGAAATGAAAATGAAATATAAATTAGAGGGAAAGGCCAGTTCAACAGCTTACTAGGAAACACCATAGGAAACAGCACCAGCCTGGCACCAGAAAATCTGAGGAATTGCTGCCAGCTGTTTTTTAAGAGTAGCACTTCTCAACTTTCTTTGGTGGAGAACCTTCTCTCTGTTTCCCTCTCTCTCTCCAAGCCATCATGGAATGATACTTTAAAAAATACATTAAAATTAGTAGTAAGATTAAGTGAAAATAGATATACCAAATACAATTCCACATTTTTTATTATTAGAGTCAGCAGACATGCACTCACTCTGTCTGCCTACACACTCAATTTCTGCACTTATCACAGGCCACGAACAGTTTATGGACCATCATCAATTTGCAGAGCATATTCATTTCCTAGGGCTGTCAGAACAAAATATCACAAACCGTGTGGGCTTAAAACAACAGGAATGCATTCTGGTATAAGTTCTGGAGTCCACTAGTCTAAAATCAAGGTGTTTGCAAGGCCATGCTCGCTCCAAAGGCTCGTAGGGAAACATCCTTCCTTGTCTCTCCTAGCTTCTGGTGGTTGGTGGCATTCCTTGGTGTTCCTTGGCTTTTAGATGCTTAGACACAGCACTCAAATCTTTGTTGTCTCTGTTGTCATATGACCTTCTCCCTGAATGTGTCTGTCTCCAAATTTCCCCTTTTTATGAGGAAATCAAGTTATATTGTATTAGGGCCCACCCTAATGACTTCATTTTAACTTGATTACATCTTCGAAGACTCTATTTCCAAATAAGCTCATGTTCACAGGTTCTGGGTGGACATGAACTTTTTTGGGGACACAATTCAACTCACTATATAGACCATCATCATTTTGCAAACGTTACTTTCCATAACCCTCATGTAGAGGGTAGAAGATTGTCGGTGTGGGGACCAGATGTCAGCTCCATGTTCCTGGCTCTTGGTTCCCAGTACTGAAACATGGTTACTGGTACTGAGTCGATGGAGCAAATGAGCAGACCAAGCAGATGCAAGCAGGCAAAGTGCCAAAGTTTATTAAAGAAGCACAGTACATTCTGGAGAAGGAACAAGTATGTCTTTGCAAATGGAGAGAAGACCCTGGATTTAACAAGATTTCTCACCTTTATGCTGATTCCCTAATTTTATGTTAAGTGTGTATGGGGGTAATATTCTTGGTTTATCTTGGGAAGGGGTTGAGAATTCCTGGAATGGCCAGTCCTCCTCTTTTCTATCCCTGTAAGGCAATTTGCGGGGCTTGCCATGGTATTTGTAAACTGTCATGGCACTGGGGGTATGTGACTTTTTACTATGTTAATGACGGTAGGTCACTTGAAGATACTGTCACCTTACTTATACACATGCTCCAAAGACCCATTTTTGTGGCCTTGACCATATCTCTACTTCATGGCCTCTCTACCTCTTTCTGGTTGGTCAGTCCTTGGAGACCCCCTATCGTAGACCAAACATCTGTTCAGTCCTCAGAATTCCCCCTTGACATGTCATCTGTTCCTTCTTGGTAGCTCCCTCTGGTCAATTTGTTCCTCCTATTGTAGACAAAGCATTTCCTAGTGCCATCTGCACCTCTCCCTCCTTATCCCTACCTAACAAGACTAATTTAAAGGGAGATTTAGCCTGCAGCTCCCTGCATATGAAAGCACAGCTCCTTGGGGAATTATACCCACTAAGTGAGAGGGGCTTGGGCTGGAGGTGAGGTTGGGCTATGTGGCAGCTGGAGAAAGGAGACACAGCTGGCCCCACTTCTGAGAAGTCTATGGGAGTCTTTATTCATGCCTTATACTGGTTGCATTTGGCAGTGCTGGGGAAAGAGCTTGGCACTGCCACAACCTGGCTTTCTGAGGGAAAATGTGCCAGCTGGAGGTCAGGGGGCGCTGCCCAATCTCTCTGCTGCCATTATATTGGGCTCTTCACAATTAACCAGGTCTCTTAGCTGGTAAAGTAGAACTACAACGAGTCTAAACTTCTTCTGTCTCTCTTCATCCTGGCTGAAAGACTGGAACACACAGTGTGTGGTGGAGCCCTCTTAACTCCCGGTACTGGCAAACACAGACCTTCTTCTAGAAGGGTGAGTAAGCAGATGTACCAGTTAGGCTTCTAGTGGTCAAAAGTAGCAGAAACCAACTCCAACTAGCTCAGAAAACCATGGGAATTTATTTTATGAATACCAGGTTTGGTGAGGGATGGCTGTCTCCCGGAAACCCAGGACAGGACTGCAGGAACAAACTGGAGCCAGAGACTCAGATACCACCAGGACTCCCTCCCTCCCTGTATCTTTCATCCCTGTGAATCTGCTTTGTTTTTCCTTTTCTCTGAAGACAAGTTTCTTCTGCATCTTCCATTGCAATGGTAGCAAACAACTCCCAAATTTACAGGTGATGGTCCAGGTTTGAGTAATTTCAAAATTCCCCAATTATAAAACAACCTCAAGATTCTCTCCATGTCTCAAACATCCACTAAGAGGTAGCCAGAAAAGCCTTGTGGTTGTGGTCTGCATACAGTGCCAGCGAACGAGACAGCGAGAGGAGATGTTGGGAACGGGGATGTTAGCCAGCGCGTGTGAAGTATGAGCTCCTGCACATGACACTGATCTCAAGACACAGTAGTCGGGGGGAGCCCAAGTCTGTCTGACTTTTCTCCACCTTCCCCTGTGGTGTCATCTCAGTGGTGAGAGCTGGCTCAATGCCACCACACCCTCATGCCAGGTCATATCCCAGGCCACTAAAAGGAGCAACAAGAAAGAAGGGACATGGCATAGAAAATTAGCCTAGGAGTGAGAAAATGACTTATTCAAGGTTGACTGACAAATGTAACGCCTTTCTTCCACCTACTCTTTTCATGTTTCCTCTCTAGCCTATGAGCTCTCAGCTCTGGAATGAGCATTTATTAAGTGGTGGCAGCTCTGGAAGTTTCTGCAATTGGGTGCACCTCTAGAGCCTGGCACAGTGTCTGGCGCTTCACAGATGCTAAATAAATAGCTGTCGAATGAATGAAGAAAGCAAATGTGCTAATTTGGCTGTGGGGTTGAAGGACGGTGTCTTTCAGGTCTGAGCATTTATCTCCAGGAAAGGATTTCCAAACAGGACACACACTGAGCACAGGCTTGGGAGAGAGGCCAACTTTTACTAAGTGCCTTCAGGTTCCCTGCAGCTCAAGCTGTTACTTAGTCTTGACTTGCTCTCTCTGCCACGGATAGTAGGAGAGCAATGTGCAGCCCCTCAATCAGCCCCTCAATTGAAAGAGCCGCTTGGCGTGCCTGCCTGGCTCTCCCTTTCCTTCAATACGTTCTGTTCTGGCCTTCTGCACACCCATCCCATTGAGCGCCATGTGCATCCAATGCACACCGTCATCAACAGCATGTGACAGTGCCTCTAGCCTCACAGCCTTGCCCAGACTGATGTGAATTTAAAAAATGTTTGCCAATAGGATGGACAAGAATATCTTTCTTTTATTTTTTCTTTCAAAATTAAAGAAATTAAAATTCTTTTAAAATGAGTGAGGCTGAGCATCTTTTCATGTGTTTATTTGCTTCTGTATTTCTTTTCTTGTGACGTCCTTATTCATATTTATAGCCTATTTTTGATCCGTTTTTTTGGGCTGTCCTAGAAACTCTCTGTTAACAAAATTAGCCCCATCAAATTGTTATGAATATTTTCCCATTTGTCTTTTGCTACACATACATTTTTAATTTTATTCAGATACTTTATCGTTTTTCTTCTCTGTGGTTTCTGAGCCCAGAAATATTTTCAGCACTCTCAGAAAATAAAAATATCCACCAGTGTGTTTTTCTAGCAGTTTTAGTGTTTCATTTTTCTATGTTTACTCTTTGATCCACCTGGGATTTATTTTGATGTAAAGAATGATGTAGGGATGCACCTTTGTGTGTGTGAACATGTGTGTGTGTTCAAAATGGAGAGCCAGTTGTCCAAAATGCCATTTATTGAATGTTCCCTTTATCATTTACTAAATTTCTCCTTTATTATGTACTAAATTTCCATATGGATTTAAAAAATCTATATCTGGACTCTTATTGATCAGGCTTCCTATTTCTTCTTCAACACCAAACTGTTTTCATTATCATATTTAGTTATTATTTGATTCATATTTCCTGACACTTATTCCACCTAGTTACATACAATGTCCATGGGAAACATGGTGGGGCTGCCCAAGGGCTGTCTCCACCTCTGCACTGGAGGAGAGACAAAAGAGCCAGGCTGGCCTGGACTGCTGATGCTCTCTGTGTTGCTGCTGATGGAATAACCCAGTACATGTCCATACAGGACCATTGTGTTCGATGTCAGTGCCATAAGAGCCATAGGTGGAGACCTTATTTGTGGGAGTAGGAGAATACTGGGCTTTTTTGCTGAAGGATGCCTGTACCTATGAACTTGTTATACATATGCTCTCTCAGTTATTCCTCTGAACAATGAAGTGTGGTAGTTACCGTTATTTGCTCCATGTCAAAGAGGAAAAATCTAAAGCTGAGAGAGGGGTTAAGTATCATAGCTTACTCCAAACCACACAGCCGGGAAGGGGTGGAGCTCAGCTTGGAACTCTGGTGATCTGTTTGGCTCCAGCTCAAGTCCACCGCTTGGTCAAGTCTTGCCCTTAGTTTTCCTTCTAAACTAATTCCAATTCTAAGCATTCTAAGCAGACTTAATTCTAAAGCCTAATTCTTTTTTTTTTTTTTTTAATTTCAGCTTATTATGGGGGTACAAAAGTTCAGGTTACATATGTTGCCCATGTACCACCCATCCCCCCGAGTCAGAGCTCCAAGCGCACCCATTCCCCAGACAGTACGCATCGCACTCATCATGTAGTTATACCCCCATCCCCTCCCCCCCACCCCCCATCTCCCCGAGTCAGCACCTTCAAGCATGACCATTCCCTAGATGGTGCACAACACACTCATCATGTAGGCATACACCCATCCCCTCCCCCCACCCCACCTCAGTCTGATATCCAATTGCTATCATTTCCAAATGTGCATT
Organism: Eulemur rufifrons; assembly: GCF_041146395.1. NCBI lineage: Eukaryota > Metazoa > Chordata > Mammalia > Primates > Lemuridae > Eulemur > Eulemur rufifrons. The sequence goes on along the minus strand of NC_091012.1, from coordinate 9,505,823 downwards.
TAGGTGATGATCAGGGAAACCAATTTTCTGGTGAGTACATGTGATGCTTGTTTTTCCATTCTTGGAATACTTCACTTAATATAATGGGTTCCAACTCTCTCCAGGAGAACCAAAGAGATGTCGTATCACCGTTATTTCTTATAGCTGAGTAGTACTCCATGGTATACATATACCACAATTTACTAATCCATTCATGAATTAATGGACATTTGGGTTGTTTCCACATCTTTGCGATTGTGAATTGTGCTGCTGTAAACATTTGGGTACAGGTGTCTTTGTCATAGAATGATTTATGTTCCTTTGGGTAGATGCCCAAAAATGGGATTGTTGGATCGAATGGCAGGTCTACTTGAATCTGTTTAAGGTATCTCCATAATGCTTTCCACAGGGGTTGCACTAGTTTGCAGTCCCACCAGCAGTGTATGAGTGTTCCTGTCTCTCCGCATCCACACCAACATGTGTTGTTTTGGGACTTTTTGATAAAGGCCATTCTCACTGGAGTTAAGTGCTATCTCATCGTGGTTTTGATTTGCATTTCCCTGATGATTAGAGATATTGAGCATTTTTTGATATGTTTGTTAGCCATTCTTATATCTTCTTTTGAAAAATTTCTATTCATGTCGTTTGCCCACTTTTTGATAGGGTTGTTTGATTTTTTCTTGCTGATTTTCCTGAGTTCTAAATAGATTCTTGTTATCAGTCCTTTATCTGATGTGTAGTATGCAAAATTTCTTTCCCATTCTGTAGGTTGTCTATTTACTCTCGTGACTGTTTCTTTGGCTGTGCAGAAGCTTTTTAATTTAATCAGGTCCCATTTATTTATTTTTGTTGTTGCTGTGATTGCCTTAGGGGTCTTCTTCATAAATTCTTTGCCTAGGCCAATGTCTGTAAGAGTCTTTCCTACATTTTCTTCTAGAATTCTAATCATTTCACACCTAAGGTTTAAGTCTGTTATCCACCGTGATTTGATTTTTGTGAGAGGTGAAAGCTGTGGGTCCTGTTTCAGTCTTCTACATGTGGCTATCCAATTTTCCCAGCACCATTTATTGAATAGGGATTCTTGTCCCCAGAGTATGTTTTTGTCTGCTTTGTCAAAGATTAGATGGCATATGAGGATAGTTTTATATCTGGATTTTCTGTTCTGTTCCACTGGTCTGTGTCCCTGCACTTGCCCCAATACCAGGCAGTTTTAAGAACCACAGCCTTGTAGTATATTTTGAAATCTGGCAAATTAATGCCTCCCATTTTGTTTTTATTGCTTAAAATTGCTTTTGCTATATGGGGTCTTCTCTGATTCCATAAATCCATCACAACCAAGTGGGCTTCATCCCAGAGATGCAGGGGTGGTTCAACATACATAAATCTGTAAATGTAATTCACCACATAAATAGAAGCAAAAATAAAGACCATATGATCATCTCAATAGATGCAGAAAAACCATTTGACAAAATTCAACACTCTTTTATGATAAGAACACTTAACAAAATATGCATAGATGGGACCTACCTAAGAATAATACAAGCCATATATGACAAACCCACAGCCAACATCATACTGAATGGGGAAAAATTGAAAGCATTCCCACTTAGAACTGGAACCAGACAAGGCTGCCCACTGTCCCCATTACTTTTCAACACAGGATTGGAAGTCCTTGCGAGAGCTATCAGGCAAGAGAGCAGAATCAAGGGAGTCCAAATAGGGACAGAAGAGATCAAACTCTCACTCTTTGCTGATGATATGATGTTATATCTGGAAAACCCCAAGGATTCAACCATGAGACTCCTGGAATTGATCAATGAATTCAGTAAAGTCTCAGGTTACAAAATCAATGCACACAAATCAGAGGCATTCATATATGCCAATAACAGTCAAACGGAGAACCACATTAAGGACTCAATACCCTTCAAAATAGCAACAAAGAAAATAAAATATCTAGGAATATATTTAACTAAAGAGGTAAAGGACCTCTATAGGGAGAACTATGAAACACTGAGGAAGGAAATAGCAGAACATGTAAATAGGTGGAAAACCATACCATCCTCGTGGATCAGAAGAATCAACATTGTTAACATGTCAATACTATCCAAAGTAATCTACGGAGATTCAATGCAATCCCTATTAAATTACCAACATCATTTTTCACAGATATAGAAAAAATAATGCCTAATTCTTAACGCCTGCTTCAAAGTGTTTACGTTTGGCCTTCTGTTAGTCTGTGAACTCTTGCTGATCTCTCCCTTCCTCACAGCAGCAGCACAGAGCCTGGCATAGAGGAGGTACAAAGTAAATGATCAGAGTCAGTCTCATAATTCTCATGTCTGGACAAGAGTCGCTGATTCTTGAAAGTGTCCTGAAACTCAGTTATGGGCAAGGAGTGCAGAAATCCCATGCAATGTGCTGGGAGGCTGCAGCATGAACTTGTTATTTGCTGTAATTATTTGGCTCAAAGAGTTAGTCTGTTTGTTCCACCTGGGACCGCATTTACAAGTTTGGCTGCTGACAACTTCAGTAATACGGTAGGCATACACCTCTAATTGTCTCTCCTGAGCCTGTCTTGCTAAGATCCTTTTGTATTTCCTAAATCTCTCTCTGCTTAATAACGTCAGCAGAGTTAACTCTCAAGTCAACTCTCACCTCTCCAATCCAACTGGAGGTTTAAAAGTCAGGATTACTTTATTGAGCCACATTGTGAGCCACGTGACTCTGGGAAGTATATCTCTTTTCTTACAGTGCTATCTTGCTGGAGATGTGCCAGCTGTGGTGGGCCTTTGTTCCTAGCAAGAGCACTGGACCGTCATACTATTAATACCTATCTTGCCTTCACTGCAGCCCTGAATCACGGGCAATGGAGTAACAGCAGAGGATTGTAGGGCAACTCAGATTCAGAAGACTTTCTTGGCATAGTCCAGGCCTGTGAAGTCCTTGGCAAGTTTGTGTCTAGGGAGATGTTCCTTCTGTCTGTCCCAGGTGAACCTCAGAATCTGGGGAACAACTAGTTAGGAATATTGATAGTTATGGAAAAAGAGTAAAATTTACCCTACACCCCTGAGAAGAAGAAATACTCACCTCTGTCCACATGTTCATTTTCTACTATACTGCCTGCTTTTTCAGAAGTAGAAGAGAATTACCTATTAAGCATCCAGTCTCTGAAGAAGCAATTGGGAAATAATTCATCAACTATTGATATATACAGCTCTTAGGTCCATAAAACTATTTTAATCTCTTACTGTTGAGCTCTTCAAGTCACTAACAATCAACCCTGTTGACCTCTGTCTGAAGGAAAGCACTCTCTGAACGGAGACCAAAGTTATTCCCATCCCCAGGTAGAGAACTGTAAGCCAACACTGTAGGTGCAGTCTTTGTAGGGGCAATTTCAGTAGCTGTAAAAACCAAACATTTGTTCTTGCCCTCTGCATTTGCTGCTCTGAGAGCACTGGGGCAGATCTGCAAGGCCAGTGGCTCTGAAAATATCTAACCCGGAACAAGATGTCAGTCTCTGCTTTGTGCAGACTCCTACAGACTGTACACTTGAGGTGCTACTGTACCCTTCCAGAAATTGAGAGAACCTTGAGGAGAAGGGTGGCTTTTCCCCAAAGGTGACTCCTTCACCTCTGCCCTCTTTATGAGAAAGCTGTAGAAAGGGCTTCTTTGAAATGGCACCTCTTGACAATCCCTGCAAGGCTGGTCCTGAACATGTGGCCCTCTTTGTTTAGAATGAGAGGTACTTTGAAGATCTTTTTTTCATAGCTGTGGACCTTACTCATCAATTCTAGGAAAATAAGAAGGACCCACTTTGGCATTTCATGTCATCATGCCACCTCAATTCTTCTACACCACAGAAATGCTTGTAGATGTATGTAATGGGTATGTGCAAGAATGCCTGTTAAAGCACTCTTGGGACTTGGGAGAATTTTGAATATAATCCCCAAGTGTCTGGTCAATAGAGCAGTGTTTAAATAAATCACAGTACATCCATATTATGGAACATCATGCAGCTAGGATGGCCCTATTCCACAAGTCTCTCATTCTTCTGAGACCAGAAGGTCACCTGGTTATTTCACATATTCTTTTCATGATGATGGCAGACATTTAAGAGGGGTGACCATGATGCCTCTTAAGGCCTAGGATCAAATTAGCACTTTGTTACTTTTGTCCACATTCCATTAGCTAAAGGTAGTCACACAGTCAAGCTCAGTATCAGTGGGCAGGGAACCATATCCTGGCACTAGAGGTAGGACCTTCAAAGTCATGTGGCTAAGGATGTGGATGAAGAGGAGGGCTGGGCAGTGCTAGGCCATGGGCAAGGAGGCTGGAAACTTTGCCTGTGGTAGATGCATGTGTTGGAGAAAGAAAACACCAAGTATGTAGCCAATTATCCACTATGAGATGTGGGCATAGTGGATGGCTCTGGTTAGCAGTCACCGTCACCTGTGGGCCCCAGGTGAGTGTGGGCCTTTTTAGTTGTCTACTGGGTTGCTAGACAATAAATACCTCCCTATAGCACACACATCTATCGTTAGACTTCTGGATGTCTGATTTGCAAGGGCTTTCAGGAACATGTCATGTACAAGGCAAGAAACTACCTCGATCCAGGTCATCTATTCGGACTTTGTGGGCGAAGGTGGTGGAGAGAACAAGCTTTGAGGGGAGCGAGGGCAGCATAGATATTCACATTAGACTGGGGTCCTGAGTTTTTTTTGTTTGTTTGTTTTTTTTTTGAGACAGAGTCTCACTCTGTTGCCTGGGCTAGAGTGCCGTGGCGTCAGCCTAGCTCACAGAAGCCTCAAACTCCCGGGCTCAAGCAATCCTCCTGCCTCAGCCTCCCGATAGCTGGGAGTACAGGTGCCACCACCAACCCCGGCTACTTTCTTTCTATTTTAAGTTGCCCAGCTATTTTTTTCTATTTTTGCTCAGGCTGGTCTCGAACTCCTGGCCTCAAGCCATCCTCCTGCCTGGCCTTTCAGAGTGCTAGGATTACAGGCATGAGCCACTGCACCTGGCATGGTCCTGAGTTTCTAATGCTGCCAATCTCTCTGGTTGTTTCCTCCAGCCATGCGCCACAGCTTATGAGCAAGAATGGAGAAAATAGATGGTCAGATTAATCTTGGGTTGGGGACTTGTGATTGAAGGTCTAGGGGTGTAGCAGTTGTGTTCCCAATTCCTAAAAATGTGTCTTGATGAGGACCAGGGACAGGGAGAATGAAAGTAATGAAGTTAAAGAACTAAAATATCAGGAAGTTCTAGTCAGAAAACAATATATTTTCCATTTTATTTTGAGAAAATTTGGAACATAAAAAAGAAAATAAAATTTACCTATAATTATGTGATTTTGAAAACAATCTAATAAGTGAAGTCCTGGCTAAGGTCTGGCTCATAGTGGGCCCACTGGATCCACCCAGAGGTCATTTTCCCAGCCCCTGAGTGCATAATTGGAATTGGCACACTTGGTAATTGGAGTAACCCTCACATTGGGTCCTTGACATATGGAGTGAGAGCTTTCACACAGAGGAAGGCCAAGGAGAAGCCTATGAACTGCATCCTGCCCATCCAGGCAGAGACCAAGTCAAAGGCAATGTGACCATCTGGAGGAGGAACGGCCTGAGCTTGGTTTCTGACTAGATTTGCTTGGTATTTGGGTACAAGCACAGAGTAGAAGGCAGCTGCATTCCAGCCACACCCAGGGGTGACCCTCACTCTTGGATAGGGATGCAGAGCTGCAAGTGGTGCACCCCATCCTCCACTTTATGGGGAAGGAGAAGTGGCCCCAGGCGGGACTATCTATCTGTCTATCTGTAAGTTGAATGATATGTTCCCCAGAACCTGTGAATGTGACCTTATTTGTAAAGAGGATCTTTGCAGATTATTTAAGTTAAGGATATTAAGATGAGGCTGGGCGCGGTGGCTCACGCCTCTAATCCTAGCACTCCGGGAGGCCGAGGCGGGCAGATTGTTTGAGCTCAGGAGTTCGAGACCAGCCTGAGCAAGAACGAGACCTTGTGTCTACTAAAAATAGAAAGAAATTATATGGACAACTAAAAATATATACAAAATAAAATTAGCTGGGCATGGTGGTGCATGCCTGTAGTCCCAGCTACTCGGGAGGCTGAGGCAAGAGGATCACTTGAGCCCAGGAGTCTGAGGTTGCTGTGAGCTAGGCTGACACCCCGGCACTCTAGCCTGGTCAACAGAGTGAGACTCTGTCTCAAAAATAAAATAATATAAAAATTAAAAAAAGGATATTAAGATGAGGTCATCCTAGCTTATCTAACTAGGCCCTAAGTACAATGACACAAGAGACAGAAGAGGAGAGACACAGAGAGGAGATGGCCACGTGAAGATGAAGGCAGACCCTGGAGTGATACAGCCACAAGGGAGGAACACCTGGAGCCCCTAGAAGGTGGAAGAGGCAGGAGGGATCCTCCCCTAGAGCCTTCAGAAGGAGCATGTCCCTGCTTACACCCAGATTTCAGATTTCCGGTCTCCCGAGCTGTTGTTTTAAGCCACTCAGTCTGTGGTAATTTGTTATGGCAGCTCTGTTTTTTTATACACACACATGCACACACACATAAATAAAATACATGTAAATATGTATGTGTATATCTGTACGGTATAAAATATGTAATATTTTAATATTATGACATTAATATAATTAACTATATAATTAATTATAATGAATATATTAAATAGAAATAGATGCATATAAATGTTTCTGGGCAATGCCCAATGGCTTGGTTTTTGGTCCGGAGCCTGAGGGGAAAGGACTGGAAGATCAGGAGCAAGGAAGAGGTCTAGGGGAGAGGCTTGTGGACGCACATCTGGGAGTGGGCATGAAGTGTGTGCAAACTCCCAGCAGAAAGCATCCACCGTGGAAGAGGCACTGAACAAGGCAGTTGATGTTGGCCACCTTTTGTCCTGAGTGACCCCAGATGGAGCCCCAAGAGTAAAGACTCCCACGTACCAAGGCCGATGCATCTACTACTGCCAACCTTCCAGCAACAGGGACCGACACTGAGTCCCTGCTGTGGCACAATTCCTCGAAGAGACTGACGGGACACACAGTGCCAGCCAACTAGACTGGGCCCCTTCCATCCTGAAGCAGCAGGCAGTGTATCCTTATTGGGACAGATGTGACAAATAATACTTTAGATCCATATGTGATGGTTTAAGATGCTCTCTAAGGCATGTTGTGTAAAAAGCAAGGCGCAGGACAGTGACTGTAGCTTGCTATGCTTGCGCATGACAAGAAAAGGATATCTATTCCTACATGCTTGTATCTGTATGGAATAACTTTGGAAGGATATTCAAAAATTTGGTTAACGACCTGAGGAGGAGGATTGGAGGTCAAGGGTAAGAGGGAGACTTACTTTTCATTGTATATCTTTGAAGTTTATTTTTGCCATATGCACCTGTCAATTCTAAAAAGGTAAAAATTGCAAACCTCTGTTGTTTTCAAAGAGAGAAAGCAACGGGAAGGCTCTAGTTGAACGGGAGAGACTAACTGCCCAGGAGAGGGAAGGGTACTCAGCAGTGAAGGCAGGAGATGGAGACCAAGGCAAGGTGCAAAGATGGGCCTTGAGCAGAAATGCACAGGCCTGCAGTGTGGCAGGAGGGAGGAAGCAGAGGTAGGGCAAGTGTTGGATGCCAGGCTGATGGGCAAGCTGGCAACCCTGGCTTATCTCTAAGAAGATCTTGGGATTCTCTCTGTGGTGGGGTGGGGAGAGGAGGGAGTAAATGGAACACACGGAGGTACATTAGAAACTTCAGCTGGGTACACAAGACTTTGCTGTGTATGTGAGTCTCCCTGAGAGACCAGGGTCTTCATGGCCGTGAGTCCCAAGGCTCAACTATGCGTATGCCCCTCTGTCCCTCTGTACTCAGGGGTCCAACTTTCTCGGCCACAGAGCCTGGCCCTGACAGGACCTGCCTGAGTACCTGTGGCTTCTGAGAGAGAGATAGAGAGAGGGAGATTATATGTATGTGTGTTCGCAAGTGGGTCTAACTGGTCTGTCATGTTCGCCGTTTGCCTCGGGGCTCCTTTAAGTCACCTCGCCGTGAGCCCCTTGGTGCAGTTCCGCTCGGGCTAGGGGCCTGGTGCCATTCATTTACCATGGGGTTCCTGCAGGGGGTAGGATGGTGTGGTTCCGCCTGGTCAAGGACGGGGGTGCCACCTGAGACCAGCAAGAGGAGGAACGTCCTCCCCACCAGGAGGTGAGCCAGTATTCCCACACGAAGAGGATGACAGCCAAGCTGACGACTACCACCACCACCTCACCAGGAACTCTGGAGGCCAGAGAGGTGTTCAGGGAAGGCCAGGAAGGAGATTCTGCCTCCCTTGGGCCTCATGCCCTACCTAGGCTCACTCCTGCCTTCTCTGACGGAGGCCGGAGGGCAGAGAAGCAGAGACCGTCGAGGGAGAACATCTGCCCTCCACAGGGGCCTTTCTGGCTAGCTCAGCCATCCAAGGTGGCATCCCCGTGGCGGTTGGCAGTGCTTTCTCCTGCCGGGGTGCCAGCTTGTACCCCAGCACCATGCCCCCACATCTTATCACTTCCTCCATGGTTTCCGAGGGCCTGGACCCTTCTTCATCTGGATGAACCGTGTGCGCCAGAACACTATCCCACTCCATCAAGGTCAGCATTGGGGGCATCCACTGCGTGAGGCTTTGCTTCTCCACAGTGCCTTCTTAATGACTGGGTAGGCCTGAGGCCCGTGCCCATCCTCCCAGCCATTTGTTTTGCCAGCAAGTCAGTCAAGTCTTGGTGTCAGTGCCCCATCGGTCGTTGCCCATGATTCATATGGGCTGAGCGGCAGCACACCTTGCCTGGCCTTTGCCTTCTGAGGAAGAGGCTGTTGTCTTGGCGTCCGCTCTGCGTTTGTTCCTTTCTTGCAGGGAGATCTATACTTGCCTTGTTCCTGGGGAGGTTTGCGCAGGGGTGGGCAATGGCTGGCAGGGGCCATTGCCCACCCTTGTTTTCCCTCAGGAGGTGGGAGAGCAGGAGGAGGGACAGGGTCTTGTGTGGCTGCAGGGTGGTGGTGGCCCTGTTCCCCTTGGCTGAGGTTCGGGGGCTGAGTGCACTGGTGGATAAGCGTTTCCTCTTCGGTCCAGAATGCCTAGTCTTGCCCAGGCCTGCAGACGCGGGCCTGTGCCTGTGGTCCTAGGTAGGCTCTGCTTTCCCCGAGCTCTCCTGGGGCCCTCTGGGCCCCTGGCAAGGGTGCCTTCTCCCCAAGGTCGGTCTTGGAGCGGGCCGGATCCGCTGGCAAAACACCCCCTCCGTCCTTGCACCCTGCTGGGCTGTCAGGTCTTAGGCAGGCACCCCTCTCTGGTCCTACTTGCTGTCCCCTGGACTTGCCTGGCTGCGCCTTACCTCCTACCCTGAAGAGCAGAGGGGACAGTCCGCAGGCCCTGGCAATGAAGACTGGGCCTCGCAGGCTGAAGGTGGCTCCATGGAGGCATCCAGGAAGCAGCAGCAGCATCCACGGACCGGTCCACCATCGCCACCTCACACCCACCTGCTGGCTGTTTGTGTGAGTCTCCCCGAGAGTCCAAAGTCATCATGCCCCTTACTCGGGAGGTTGGACTGCCCGATGGCCGTGTGCCCCTTGTACTCACGGGTTTCTCTTTGCCCACCGTGGAGCCTGGCCCTCTCAGGAACTGCCTCAGTTCCTTTGGCTTTAGAGAGAGTGAGAGAGAGAGAGAGAGAGAGAGAGAGAGAGAAGTGATATGTATGTGTGTTGGCAGGTGGGAGCCACTGGTTTGCCTCGGGGCTCCTTGAAGTCACCTTTCCTCGTGTTGAGCCCCTTGGTGCAGTTCTGCTCGGGCTAGAAAGTCCAGTGCCATTCGTTTTCTGTGGGGTTCCTGCTAGGGAGTTGGATGGTCTGGTTCCGGCACGGAGATGGGGCGCCACCTGGCACTGGCAAGAGTAGGAATGTCCTCGCTGCCGGGAGGTGAGCCAGCTTTCCCATCTGAGGCGGACGACAGGCAAGCCGATGACAACGACCAGCACTTCAACAGGAATTCTGGATGCCAGGGAGAGCTGTGCAGGGAAGGCCCATTAGGAGATTCTGCCTCCCTTTGGCCTCATGCCCTACCTAGGCTCATGCCTACCTTCTCCAATGGAGGCCAGAGGGCACAGAAGCAGAGACTCTGGACGGAGAACATGTGTCCCTCCACAGGGGCCTTTCTGGCTAGCTCAGCCATCCAAGGCGGCATCCCCGTGGCGGTTGGCAGTGCTTTCTCCTGCCGGGGTGCCAGCTTGTACCCCGACACCGTGCCCCCATATCTTTTTTCTTCCTCCATGGTTTCCGAGGGCCCGGACCCTTCTTCATCTGCATGAACTGTGTGCGCCAGAAAACATTCCCAGTCCATCAAGGTCAGCATTGGGGGCATCCACTGCGTGAGGCTTTCCTTCTCCACAGTGCCTTCTTAGTGACTGGGTAGGCCTGACGTCCGTGCCCCTCCGCCCAGCCATTTGTTCTGCCAGCAAGGGAGTCAAGTCTTGGTGTCAGTGCCCCATTGCTCGTTCCCCATGATTCCCACGGGCTGAGCGGCAGCACACCTTTGCTGGCCTTTGCCATCGGAGGAAGAGGCTGTTTCACTTGGCATCTGCTCTCCCTTCGTTCCTTTCTTGCAGGGATATCTGTGCTTGGCTTGTTCCTGGGGAAGTGTCGGCAGGGGTGGGCAATGGCTGGCAGGGGCCATTGCCCGCCACTGTTTTCACTGAGGGGGTGGGGCAGGAGGAGGAGGGACTGCGTTTTGTGTGGCTGCAGGTTGGTGCTGGCCCTGTTCCCCTTCGCTGAGTTTGGGGGGCTTAGTGCACTGCCTGCCTAACCGTTTTCTCTTCGGTCAAGGATGCCCAGTCTTGCCCAGGCCTGCAGAAGCGGGCCTGTGCATGTGTTCCTAGGTAGGCTCTGCTTTCCCCGAGCTCTCTGGGGTCCCATTGGCCCCTGGAAAGGGTGCCTTCTCCCCAAGGTCAGTCTTGGAGCCGGCCGGTCCTGCGGGGGAAACACCGCCGCCTCCCTTCCTGCGTCCTGCTGGGCTGTCAGGTCTTAGCCAGGCACCCCTCTCTGGTCATACTTGCTGTCCCCTGGACTTGCCTGGCTGCGCCTTACCGCCTACCCTGAAGAGCACGGGGGGCAGGCAGGAGCCCACGGTGATTAAGACCGGGCCAGTACCTGGTGGCCCCAGGGGCCCTCGGAGGCACAGGACACCTAAGTTGATGAACTGTTACCCGGAGCCTTCCCTCGGGCCTCAGGTAACCCCTTGTGCCCCACAGGCCCGGTCCCCGCTCACCAGAGTTCATCGCGGCCGCCGTGGGCAGCCACGCCTGTCCCCAGTGGGTCTCATGCCAGCTCAGATCCCAGGAGGAGGGATGGCAATGTTCGCCTCTCACCCTGAGGCCGGCCCTCCACTGGGAGCTGGGATCCCAACCAGATCTCTGCGCAAAGAGGACCGGGACGCTGTGCCCCCTCCTCACCCCTCCCCCGACCCATGGTGGTCCCTGTCCGCTCCGGGTCTTTCTCCCCTCACAGCCTCCTGCCGCCCTTCCAGACACCCTAGGCAGCACCGTCTCGCCCTCCACCGCCGCCGCAGGTGGGCATCCCCGTGGCCATGGCCGGATCGCGAGGCCAAAGCCGCCCTGGCCTTCTGACAGCCTTGGCCGGCCAGGGGAGCCAGCCTTACAACCGCGCATGCGCAAGTCGCTGTCATTATGACAGCGGCTGTTGCCTAGGGCCGCGTCTCTATGGCAGGAGCCCTCTGCGGCCAGGCCGGGCACGTCCTTGTCAGGCTCTGGCCTGTCCTCTCCAGGATGCCTGCCAGGGGTTCGTCCGCGGTTCCAAGGAGAGGGAGGAGGGCTCAGCGGGCTGCAGAAGGCTCCGTCGTCGCAGCCTGCAGGAAGCAGCAGGGGGAATCCCTGGACCTGTCGCCCATCGCCACCTCACAGCCGCCTGCTGGCTGTGTATGTGAGTCTCCCCGAGAGTCCAGGGTCTTCACGCCCGTGAGTCCCAAGGCTCCACTATCCGTATGCCCGTGTGTCCCTCTCTACTCAGGGGTCCACCTTCCTCGGCCGCAGAGCCTGGCCCTGACAGGACCTGCCTGAGTACCTGTGGCTTCTGAGACAGAAGGAGGGACAGAGAGAGAGATAGAGAGAGAGAGGGAGATTATATGTATGTGTGTTCGCAAGTGGGAGTCACTGGTCTGTGGTGTTCGCCGTTTGCCTCGGGGCTCCCCTAAGTCACCTCGCCATGAGCCCCTTGGTGCAGTTCCGCTCGGGCTAGGGCCCCGGTGCCATTCGTTTACCGTGGGGTTCCTGCATGGGGGTAGGATGGTGTGGTTCCGCCTGGTCAAGGGCGGGGGTGCCACCTGAGACCGGCAAGAGGAGGAACGTCCTCCCCACCAGGAGGTGAGCCAGTATTCCCACACGAAGAGAGGATGACAGCCAAGCTGACGACTACCACCACCACCTCACCAGGAACTCTGGAGGCCAGAGAGGTGTGCAGGGAAGGCCAGGAAGGAGATTCTGCCTCCCTTGGGCCTCATGCCCTACCTAGGCTCACGCCTGCCTTCTCTGACGGAGGCCGGAGGGCAGAGAAGCAGAGACCGTCGAGGGAGAACATCTGCCCTCCACAGGGGCCTTTCTGGCTAGCTCAGCCATCCAAGGTGGCATCCCCGTGGCGGTTGGCAGTGCTTTCTCCTGCCGGGGTGCCAGCTTGTACCCCAACACCATGCCCCCACATCTTATCACTTCCTCCATGGTTTCCGAGGACTGGACCCTTCTTCATCTGGATGAACCGTGTGTGCCAGAACACATTCCCACTCCATCAAGGTCAGCATTGGGGGCATCCACTGCGTGAGGCTTTGCTTCTCCACCGTGCCTTCTTAATGACTGGGTAGGCCTGAGGCCCGTGCCCATCCTCCCAGACATTTGTTTTGCCAGCAAGTCAGTCAAGTCTTGGTGTCAGTGCCCCATCGCTCGTTTCCCATGGGCTGAGCGGCAGCACACCTTGCCTGGCCTTTGCCTTCTGAGGAAGATTCTGTTTCCCTTGGTTTCCGCTGTCCGTTGATTCCTGTCTTGCAGGGAGATTTGTGCTTGGCTTGTTCCTGGAGAGTTGTTGGCAGGGGTGGGCATTGGCTTACAGGAGCCATTGCCCACCACTGTTTACACAGAGGGGGTAAGTCAGGAGGAGGTGAGACTGGGTTTTGTGTGGCTGCAGGGTGGTGGTGGCCCTGTTCCCCTATGCTGAGGTTCGGGGGCTGAGTGCACTGCCTGCGTAACCGTTTTCTGTTCGGTCAAGAATGCCCAGTCTTGCCCAGGCCTGCAGATGTGGGCCTTTCCATGTGTTCCTAGGTAGGCTCTGCTTTCCCCGAGCTCTCTTGGGGCCCTCTGTGTCCCTGGAAATGGTGTCTTCTCCCCAAGGTCAGTCTTGGATGACTACATGGCGTGGTGTTTTCCTATTTGCTATGAATCTCCCAGGGGTCCTTTGAGCTTCTTGAATCTGTATGTCTAGAGAATTAGCAAGGCCCGGAAATTTTTCCTCGATTATGTCTTCAAATAGCTTGTCCAACCCTTGCTTATTGTCTTCTTCACCCTCAGGAATGCCAATAACTCTCAAGTTAGGTTTCTTCACATAATCCCACATTTCTTGAAGACTCTGATCATTTCTCTTAATGCTTTGATCTATCTCTGTGACTGACTTCTTTAGTTGGAATTAGTTATCTTCAATTTCTGAGATTCTTTCCTCTATTTGATCTACCCTGCTCTTGAGACTTTCCACAGTCTTTTGTAGCTCTCTGAGTGAATTTTTCTTTTCTAGGAGTTCAGTTTGGTTTTTCTTCAATATTTCAATTTCTTTAGTGAATTTTTCCTCCAAATCCTGTATTTTTTTTGTGGTTTCTTTGTGTTGATTATCCATTGATTCTTGTATATTATTCAGCTTGTTTATAATCCATAATTGTAATTCTTCCTGTGACATGTTGGTGTTTTGAGTCTGGTTTTTGTCAAATGGTTGAGAGCTGGTATTTCTCTTTGTGGGTGAGCTTTCTTTTTGATTCTTTGTGCTCCCTGTGTTTTTTCGTTGGGCCCTTCCCATCTAGATTTATCGCTGGATCGTTTCTTATAGATTTAGTCTGGTTAACAGAACTCTTTGTGCTCTATTCTTAGGTTGTGAAACAGTCTAGGTATGTTGCTTCCTTTGGCAAGAGGGGTGACTGTTGTGAATTGTTTAGAGATTTTTCTATTTCAGTTGGGGGACTGCTTCTGATGGGTCCAATCCTAGAGGATTGGAGTCATCCAAGACCGCTTTGGCGAGTTCGGACACTGTGTTGTGATCTTTCAGAAGACAGGCAGCATCTACACTAGTAGTAGACTGAAATTCTCTTTGTTTGTTTGTTTGTTTGTTTCCCTTTGGTTCTTCCTCTATAGGGGTGGTTTCTGTCTCTATCCGCAGGAAAGACACTAGCTATGGGGAGTGGATGGTGCCCTCGCTCGCTCAGCGCCCCAGTTCCTGCAGCTCCCACGGGTAAAAGTCTGCCTTGGCCCAATGTCCCCAGGGACCAGGCTCCACACTCTCGCTTCTGGAGAAGTAGTCAGTGTTTACACAAGGGCGGGGCCCCTATATAAAGCCTGTGGACCAGGGGAGGGGGCCGTCCAGAGAGCCTCTTGGCACCCTATTGCTCCGCAGTGACTTGGTTTTGGGCCCCAAGATGGCGATTGCGTGCCCGCAGATCGCTGGCATTGGGGGTGACTACTCAGGTTCCGGTATGTACCAGAGCCAGGGGCCTGGCCCGTTTGGAAGCTCACCGTGGCTTCCCAGTTAGAAGGCAAAAGGAGAGAAGAAAGAAAGAAAAAAAAAGAAAAGAAAAAGAAGAGAAAAGAAAGAAAACAAGGAGAAGAAAAAGAAAGAGAAAAGAAAAAGAGAAGAGAAGGGGAAAAAAAGATAAAAGAGAAAAACAAAACAAAACAAACAAACAAACAAACAAACAACACAAAAAACCTAACCCAAAACACCAAATACACAAACACAAAAGAACAAAAACAAAAGTACACAGCACCACACCACATCGCTAAATGAAGAGATACACAAATCTGAAGCATATCGTTCGGCGACTCAATGATTGTGGTTTTGCGCCTTAGCACAGCTCCGCCCCTTCACGCCCGCTCGGTTGGATCCCGAGCGGCGATTCAATGTTGTTTTTTTTTTATGTCTTAGTGCAGCTCTGCACCTTCACGCCGAGCACGGCCCCGGAAGAGATGGCGTGGTCCCAGAGACCAGCGGAGGGCGCTGGGCAGAGAGAGCCGCTTGGGACCTTGTGGCTCCTGAGCGGTTCCGCCTTTGCTTTCAAGAGGGTGCCCGCAGCGCTCCGGGGTCGGAGGGGGACCAGCTCCCCAGCAGTCAGAGACCGCCACTGCCGGGGGGCTGGCCAGAAAAGCCGCCGGGGGCCACCGGCTGGAGAACTGCTGAAAAAAGCAGCACAGGGGCACAACGCAATTCTCTGATCGAGGATCCTTCGTGCCCCTCCCACTTGGCGCAGGTCCGTCCCTCCTTACCAAGGGCTGTCTCAGCCAAGACTTCCCAGGTTCCAAGCTATTCTCCCGAAAAAGCCTCGTGTCTGCAATGCCCCACGTCTCACTCGGTGATTCTGCTCTGGCGTGCGGGGGGGTCTCCAAGCAATTGGGGTTGGAGGTCAGTGAGGAGAGCAAGCTGCTTTCCCAAAAGACTGCCCCCACCCCACCTGGGGTGGGTGCAGCCGGCCCGCGCTCCGCTGGCTACTGTCTGTTCCGCGTTCCGCAGAGTTCCGCAATCCTAATTTTCGTTCACCTCAGACCTCACTCGCTCTGTTTGTCCCACGCTGATTTTCTGTGGATTCACACCACTGTTCCTGTGTGGGAGCAGTCCTCTAGTGTTGTGGCAGGTCCGGATCCACAGCTTCCTTCACCAGAGTGCAGATCCAGGCAGTCACCACCACTCCGCCATCTTCCGATCCCCTCATTTAGTTCCGATTTGATCTTATTAATTTCACTCCTTCTGCTTAGTTTGGGGTCAGTCTGTTCTTCTTTCTCCAGCTCTTTGAGTCTATTCATTAGGTTGTCTATTTGTAAATTTTCTGTCTTTTTGATAGAGGCATTTATGGAAATAAACTTTCCTCTCAGGACTGCTTTAGCTGTGTCCCACAGATTTTGATAACTTGTGTCTCCTTTGTCATTTAGTTCAAAGAATCTTTTGATTTCCATCTTGATTTCCTCATTTATGAAATGATCGTTCAGGAGAGGTTGTTTAGCTTCCATGACTTTGAGTAGAAACAAGAATTTCTGTTAGGGTTGATTTCTATTTTTCCATTGTGATCTGAGAATATGCACAGTATAACTGAAGCCAGCATAACTCTAATACCAAAACCAGGAAAGGATGCAACAAAAATACAAAACCACTGACCAATATACCTCATTAATATAGATGTAAAAATTCTCAATAAAATCCTAGCAAATCCAATCCAGGTGTTTATCAACAAAATAATCCATCACGACCAAGTGGACTTCATCCCAGAGACACAGGGAGGGTTCAACATACACAAATTTATAAATGTAATACTCCACATAAATAGAAGCAAAAACAAAGACCATATGATCCTCTCCATAGATGCAGAAAAAACATTTGAAAAAATTCAACACCCTTTTATGATCAGAATGCTTAACAAAATAGGCATAGACAGAGCCTACCTAAAAATAATACAAGCCATATATGAAAAACCCACAGCCAACATCATACTGAATGGGGAAAAATTGAAAGCCTCCTGACTCAGCACTGGAACCAGACAGGGTTGCCCACTGTCCCCACTGCTATTCAGCATAGTGCTGGAAGTCCCTGTGAGAGCAATCAGGCAAGAGAGCAGAATGAAGGCTGTCCAAATGGGGACAGAGGAGATCAAACTCTAACTCTTTGCAGATTATATGATATTATATCTAGAAAACCCCAAGGATTCAACCAAGAGACTCGTGGAACTGATAAATGAATTCAGTAGAGTGTCAGGATACAAAATCAATACACACAAATCAGAGGCATTCATATATGCCAATAACAGTCAACACAGAACCAAATCAAAGACTCAATACCCTTTACAATAGCAACAAAGAAAGTAAAAAACATAGGAATACATTTAACTAAGGAAGTAAAAGACCTCTACAGGGAGAACTATCAAACACTGAGGAAGGAAACTGCAGAACATGTAAATGGGTGCAAAACCATACCATGCTCATGGATCGGAAGAATCAAAACTGTTAAAATGTCCATAGTACCCAAAGTGATCTACAGATTCAATGCAATCCCTATTGAATTACCAACATCATTTTTCACAGATATAGAAAAAATAATTTTATGCTTTGTATGGAACCAGAGAAGACCCCATTTAGCAAAAGCAATTTTAAGCAATAAGAACAAAATGGGAGGTATTAATTTACCAGACTTCAAACTATACTACAAAGCTGTGGTTATTAAAACAGCTTGGTACTGGCACAAGTACAGGGACACAGACCAGTGGAACAGAATCAAGAATCCAGATATAAAACCATCCTCATGTAGCCATCTAATCTTTGACAAAGCAGACAATAACATACTCTGGGGAAAAGAATCCTTATTCAATAAATGCTGCTGGGAAACCTGGACAGCCACATGTAGAAGACTTAAACAGGATCCACACATTTTACCTCTCACAACAATCAAATCTCGGTGGATAACAGACTTAAACCTTAGGTGTGAAACGATTAGAATTCTAGAAGAAAATGTGGGAAAGACTCTTAAAGACATTGGCCTAGGCAATGAATTTATGAAGAAGACCCCCAAGGCAATCACAGCAACAACAAAAATAAATAAATGGGACCTGATTAAATTGAAAAGCTTCTGCACAGCCAAAAAAAACTGTCACGAGCGTAAATAGACAAACTACAGAATGGAAAAAAGTTTTTGCATGCTACACATCTGACAAAGCACTGATAACTAGAATCTATTTAGAACTCAGGTAAATCAGCAAGAAAAAATCAAACAACCTATCAAAAAGTGGGCAAAGGACATGAACAGAAATTTTTCAAAAAAAGACAGAAGAATGGCCAACAAACACATGAAACAAATCCGTAACATCTCTAATCATCAGGGAAATGCAAATCAAAACCACACTGAGATATCACTTAACTCCAGTGAGAATGGCCTTTATCAAAAAGTCCCAAAAAGGTAAATGTTGGTGTGGATGCAGAGAGATAGGAACATTCATACATTGCTGGTGGGACTGCAAACTAGTGCAACCCCTGTGGAAAGCAATATGGAGATACCTTAAACAGATACAAGTAGACCTACCATTTGATCCAGGAATCCCATTACTGGGCATTTACCCAAAAGGACAAAAGACATTCTATAACAAAGATATCTGCACCCGAATGTTTATAGCAGCACAATTCACAATTGCGAAGATGTGGAAAAAACCCAAGTGCCCATCCATCAATACATGAGTGGATTAATAAAATGTGGTATATGTATACCATGAAGTACTACTCAGCTATAAGAAACAATGGTGATATAGCACCTCTTGTATTTTCTTGGAAAGAGTTGGAACCCATTCTACTAAGTGAAGTATCACAAGAATTGTACTCACCATCAAATTGGGTTCAATGATCATCACCTAAGAGCACATTTAGGAATAACATTAATCAGGTGTCGGGCAGATGTGGGTGGGGGAGGGGATGGGTGTATACATACATAATGAGTGTGACGCTCACTGTCTAGGGGATGAACACGTTTGAAGCTCTGACTCGGGGGGGAAGGTAAGGGCAATATACGTAACCTTAACTTTTTTACCCCAATATGCTGAAATAAGAATAAAAAAATAAAAATTAAAAAAACATATATGCTAAGACAGTCAATGATAAATGTTCTTCACGACAAAGGTGATGACTATGAGAATTAAAGCATCTGTTAATTAACTAGAATAAGCATTAGACAAGGGTGTGTGTGTGTGTATGTATATATATTTCAAAACATCACATTTTACATGATAAATACATATAAGGTTATCAGTCAATTAAAAAAATCAATAAAAATCTTTGAAGTATAGCATTGTTCTAAATGCTGAGCCTGGATCTTTGTCATGAGCTTAACTGAACAGTATCAAAAATATAAAGCTTTAGTGCTGTTTTTGTCATTTTTTTTTATTTCATCTTGTTATGGGGGATACAGAATTGCAGGTTACATACGTTGCTCCTGTACCACCTTTCCCCCCAAGTCAGAGATCCAGGCGTGTCTGTTCCCCAGGTCGTGCGCATTGCACCCATCATGTAGGTATATATCCCTCCCTTCCCCAGCCACCCCTTCCCGAGTCAGCACTTTCAAGTGTTACCACTCCCCAAACGGTGCGCAATGCACTCATTGTGTAGGCATACCCTCATCCCCTCCCCCACCCCCCACCTCAGTCTGATATCCAATTGGTGTCGTTCCCAGATTTGTATTTAGGTGATGATCAGGGAAACCAATTTTCTGGTGAGTACATGTGATGCTTGTTTTTCCATTCTTGGGATACTTCACTTAATATAATGGGTTCTAACTCTCTCCAGGAAAACCATAGAGATGTCGTATCTTCATCACTCCTTACAGCTGAGTAATATTCCATGGTATACATATACCACAGCTTACTAATCCAATCATGTATTGATGGGCATTTGGGTTGTTTCCACATCTTTGCTATTGTGAATTGTGCTGCTATAAACATTCGGGTACATGTGTCTTTGTTAAAGAATGACCTTTTTTCCTTTGGGTATATGCCCAGTAATGGGATTGCTGGGTCAAATGGCAGGTCTACTTGAATCTGTTTAAGATACCTCCATAATGCTTTCCACAGGGGTTGTACTAGTTTGCAGTCCCACCAGCAGTGTATGAGTGTTCCTGTCTCTCCACACCCACGCCAACATGTGTTGTTTTGGGTTTTTTTTGATAAAGGCCATTCTGACTGGGGTTAAGTGATATCTCATTGTGGTTTTGATTTGCATTTCTCTGATGATTAGGGATGTTGAGCATTTTTTTCATATGTTTGTTAGCCATTTTTATATCTTCTTTTGAGAAGTTTCTATTCATGTCATTTGCCCACTTTTTGATAGGGTTGCTTGATTTTTTCTTGCTGATTTTCCTGAGTTCTAAATAGATTCTTGTTATCAGTCCTTTATCTGATGTGTAGTATGCAAATATTTTTTCCCATTCTGTAGGTGGTCTGTTTATTCTCTGGACTGTTTCTTTGGCTGTGCAGAAGCTTTTTAATTTAATCATGTCCCATTCATTTATTTTTGTTGCTGCTGTGATTGCCTTGGGGGTCTTCTTCATAAATTCTTTGCCTAGGCCAATGTCTGTAAGAGTCTTTCCTATATTTTCTTCTAGAATTCTGATTGTATCACGCCTAAGGTTTAAGTCTGTTATCCACCGTGATTTGATTTTTGTGAGAGGTGAAAGCTGTGGGTCCTGTTTCTGTCTTCTACAAGTGGCTAACCAATTCTCCCAGCACCATTTATTGAATAGGGATTCTTGTCCCCAGAGTATATTCTTTCCTGCTTTGTCAAAAATTAGGTGACTATATGAGGATGGCTCTATATTTGGATTTTCTGTTGTGTTCCACTGGTCTGTGTCCCTGTACTTGTGCCAGTACCAGGCTGTTTTAAGAACCACAGCCTTGTAGTATAGTTTGAGGTCTGGCAAATTAATATCTCCCATTTTGTTTTTGTTGCTTAAAATTGCTTTTGCTATACGGGGTCTTCTCTGGTTCCATACAAAATGTATAATTATTTTCTCTACATCTGTGAAGAACGATGTTGGTAATTTAATAGGGATTGCATTGAATCTGTAGATCACTTTGGGTAGTATAGACATTTTAACAATGTTGATTCTTCCGATCCTCGAGCATGGTATATTTTTCCATCTATTTGCAAGTTCTGCTATTTCTTTTCTCAGTGTTTCATAGTTTTCCTGATAGAGGTCCTTTACCTCTTTAGTTAGGTATATACCTAGATATTTTATTTTCTTTGTTGCTATTTTGAAGGGTATTGAGTCTTTAATTTGGTTTTCTGATTGACTGTTATTGGCATATATAAATGCCTCTGATTTGTGTATATTAATTTTGTAGCCAGAGACTTTGCTATATTCATTAATGAATTCCAGGAGTCTCATGGTTGAATCCTGGGGGTTTTCCAGATATAACATCATACCATCAGCAAAAAGTGAGAGTTTGATCTCTTCCTTCCCTATTTGGACTCCCTTGATTCTATTAAATTATAAAAATACACTGAAAATACACACTCATAAGTAGATTCTAGATGGATACATATGTTGTACTATAAGTAATTGATAGAAAATTAAATTCAAACTTCTTCATTTACCTAAACTCTCTATTAAATGATGGCCAAGTTCTGATGTTTCTTTATATAGTGCTTACCATATACATCACACACTTATTAATGCTTTCCTTATTTTAATTATTTTCATATTTATGACATTATATGTTAAGATCTAATAACATTTTGCCTTTAAAAAGCAAACAATACTGAGTTCTTGATTTAATCCTCTGGCATTCAGAATTGTTTATATTTCTTTGTACTTTAAGGCTCTTACTTTTAGCTTAGGGCACTGAATCTCTCTAATCTTAAGTAATCAGATTGCTGCATGTATAACCTATAAATGGCCTCAAACTCTCTAAATTATTTTTTCACCAAATTAAAAAATTCTGGACTTCTCATCAGAACTTTGAAAGTACTGTGTGAACTGGCAGGGGGTGAGCACAACAGTGAGAAAGTTGTAGCCCAAGTACAGGCAGAAAGAAGAATGGCTTAGATACATTTGTAGAAGGGAATGAAGATAAAAAGCAAAAAACGCTGGAGATAATTAGGAAATCAAAGAAGCAGAGTTTCCACTTATAAATTCCAAGTGTTGGTTGTTCTGTAGGTCTCCTCTCTCCATATGCAAAATCAGTGCCATTTTTTCACCCTGGACATTTTCAATCTCTTACTCGGAGCCACAAACTCACTCCCACAGAAATATTTACAGCTAATTATAAAGCATTTACTACATACATAACACTGTCCTGTAATTGTTCCTTCTATTTAAATATCAAAACAACCTCATAATTTATAAATCCTTCTTAGTGTTTACCTGAACAAATTAGCCTGACACAGTCAATAAATCAATTAGGTCAATGACCAAAATTAAAAGAAACAGTAACCAAAAGTGCTTTCAATACGCTCCCCAAAATAGAAGGAAAATATAGAATGTACTAAGTAAATAAAATGAAATTAATACACTGTGGAATTACTCATACCTTCAGATTATTTCATGAGCACCATTAAATTTTATAAAAATCATTCTTATAATTGAAGAGCATGTCATATAAAGAATACTTAATGAACTTTGAAATAATAAAATTATACATTAGGCCTAGCATGAGTAATAAGCATGTGAGAACAGAGGATTGGTGTGGGCAGGTTCTGAACCAGAAGCTTTAGGGTTTTAAACAAATTAATTCAACATAAAGCAAAAAAAAAATTGCTTTCAGAATCTTTGAAGTTTCTAGTTTGCTAGTAAATTCTCAACACTTTTGAAATTACCTATTTTTTCCAATATTTCTTCTTTTCATTTCAAAATAGGTATACAGCCACATTCACATAAACATAATTACTTACTCTGTAAATCTATTACAACTAAAGTTCATCTTACCATGATGTATTTGTATGTTTGATTCCATGTAAATAAAAAATGTGTTTATTTGTGCTTCACTGGCTAGAGCAGTTGCATGCTGAAAGAAAAATGTAGGATAAAATGGAAGAAGTTGTCATTCAGTGTTCAGAAATGGATGGCTTTTCATTAAATGGACACTCTTTATTATAAGCATTACAGTAACAATGTAATTGCAAAATTAATAAAAAATAAAACTTTTGGTAACATTATTCGTCAAAGTATTAGAAATTTAAAGTCACTGATAAAAGGGATCACAAATGATGCCATTTTAGTGGGTAACCCAATTATACATTTTTACAATCCATTATCTCCAACTTTGAATAACATCGGATAGGTTAATGTTACTGGCAAAATAACACTTCATTCAATCTACAACATGTTTGACACATTAAAAACCTTTTTCAGTTTAATAAAACAAATTAAGTTTACATGTAATCTAAAAATATTTCAAAATTCACTCTATTTCATCATCCTAATTTGCTATTAGTAAAACAATTTATTTCTAATATTGTAATTGTTTCATTCTGATTATAATGACAAGAATATTAGTCTGTATACCTACATTACACATCACTTGAAATACTGTTTGTTAAAAGTCAACCACAAAGCACCTCTCCGTTTCATACATGTTACATTTCAGTGTTTTCAATTTTCCATGGAAAAGTACATGAATGATGCCTACTTAATAGAGAAAGACTTCTAATAACTGTGATGTAGCTACCATTAACCACACACATTCACATGCACACTAGGAATGAAAGCATAGCACCTACTGCTTTGAAAGTTGAATCACATCAATATTTGCTTATCAAAAAATGCAAAAAATTATACTTTGTTACATTTTCACCCCACCCTGACCAGAAAGTATATTTTACACATAATTATAACTCTCAGAAAATCTCTCTCTTTTTTAAAACTGACATACAATAAATTGTCTAACTATTTTAACTGGATTATTCTGTATAGTCAGCAACCTGGTTTAAAGAAATGGTTGAATGCATTAGTGCCTTAGTGCATTGTACTGTGAATCCTCTGATATCTATTTAGACTTGATTTTTGATTAAATATGTTCTGAAAGTTATTACGTCTGCAAAGTAGTTTTAAGTATCAATTCTCTGTTGTTCTCTAAGGCATACCTTTTGCATAAATCTTTTTTCACATTCATTAAATTTGTAAGGTTTCTATCTATTAAAAATTTTCTGATGTTGAGCAGTGCTTGAGAAAACATTGGAGGGTTTCTTTTCAGTGTAAGTTCTCTCATGTCCAATAAGATCTGTGATAGAATAAAGGTATGTTCAGTGCTCTACATTATTAATGTTTACTTTCAGCATAAGTACTGTTGTGCATTTAAGGCTAATGCATTGGGAAAGCACTTCCATAGTCATTACATTTATCTCACTTTTATCTAGTATGATTTCTTTGATGTTGAGTAAGATGTGAGCAGTTATTAAAGACTTTGCCACATTTTTCACATTTGTAGAATTTTTCTCTGGTATGAATTCCTTTATGTAGATTAAGGTGTGAGCACTGGGTAAAGACTTTGCCACATTCTTCACATTTGTAGGGTTTCTCTCCAGTATGAATTCTTTTATGCAGAGTAAGGTATGTGTCCTGGGTAAAGGTTTTGCCACATTCTTCACATCTGTAGGATTTATCTCCAGCATCACTTTTTTTTTAATGTACCTTAAGATGTGAGCACTGGGTAAAGGCTTTGCCATGTTCTTCACATTTGTATGGTTTCTCTCCACTATGAATTCTTTTGAGTGAGGTCTGTGCACCATCTAAAGGCTTTGCCACATTCTTCACATTTGTACGATTTCTCTCTGGTATGAATTTGTTTATGTACCTTAAGGTTTGAGCACTGGGTAAAGGCTTTGCCACATTCTTCACACTTGTAGGGTTTCTCTCCTGTATGAATTCTTTTATGTTGAGTGAGTTCTGTGCACCGGCTAAAGGCTTTACCACATTCTTCACATTTGTATGGTTTCTCTCCTGTATGAATTCTTTTATGTTCAGTAAGTCTTAAGCACCAGCTAAAGGCTTTGCCACATTCTTCACATTTGTATGGTTTCTCTCCTGTATGAATTCCTTTATGTTCAGTAAGATGTGAGTACCGGCTAAAGGCTTTGCCACATTCTTCACATTTGTATGGTTTCTCTCCTGTATGAATTCTTTTATGTAGAGTGAGGTCTGTGCACCGTCTAAAGGCTTTGCCACATTCTTCACATTTGTACAATTTCTCTCTGGTATGAATTTTTTTATGTACCTTAAGGTTTGAGCACTGGGTAAATGCTTTGCCACATTCTTCACATTTGTATGGTTTCTCTCCTGTATGAATTCTTTTATGTTCAGTAAGACTTGAGTACCGGGTAAAGGCTTTGCCACATTCTTCACATTTGTACAATTTCTCTCCTGTATGAACATTTTTATGTACATTAAGGTTTGAGCACTGGGTAAATGCTTTGCCACATTCTTCACATTTGTATGGTTTCTCTCCACTATGAATTCTCTTATGTGTAGTAAGTTTTGAGTGCCAGTTAAAGGCTTTTCCACATTCTTCACACTTGTAGGGTTTCTCTCCTGTATGAATTTTCCTATGTCCAGAAAGTTTTGAGCTGTGGTTAAAAGTTTTTCCACATTTATTATGTTTAAAACTTCCCTCTCCTGTATGTCTTTTTTTATGTGTATTTAGGTTTGAAGATTTGGTAAAGACTTTTATACATTTATTATGTTTGCAGATTGTCCTATGGGTAGTTGACAAACATTGAGTAAGACCATCATAATATACTTTCTGCCTCTTAGTGTCACCCACACACTCCCAGTCTTCTCTTAAGTGTACATTTTTAAGGCCACAGATTCCATATAGTCTCATTATTGATTTCTGGAATGAGTCTTTTATGCCCTGCTCTGGCACCAGGTCTCGGGTGCAATGGGAAGACAGTTCTGAAAGAAATGAAAATAACAAAGTATCTCACTAACTGGACTCAGGTGAATATACTTCACAATTTGAATATATAAAACTATACCAAGCACATTAGCAAGAAATCACAATAGAATACCATGGTCTTACTTCCATCACAGACGTATGACCTTGAAAGTATACTTACAAACATGACTTATTTGAGAATTCATAACTGCTAATAGTTTATAGCACCCCAGATGAGAATGATACCAAGAACCAAATGAAACTGGAAGGAAAGTTTGTTACATTTACCTACCAAAGCCCTTCCTCTGCGCTGATATAGAGGAATCACATTAGTAGTAAAATCCCATCTCCTGGACTCCCTTTCAAAAGAGAATGAAACCATTGGCACATATGTCCATACATTTGTTTTTTTATGGCCTTTCCATAAGCTGGTTTCTGTCTTCTATGACAACTATATAACTCTCTGGGAAACATATGCACATAACAAAAATAAAATTCTGCAGTACTATAATGACGGTACAAAAACATTTAATTATGCTATAAAATTTAAAAGACAAAATAAAAAAAAAGCATTGCCATATGTTTATTGATATACAATGTAAAAAGACATAATTATTGACATCAATATCATAAGGTTGGGGGCAGGTGTAAAGATTAAGAATTTTTGTATGCAACTGAAGTTAAGTAGTTCTCAGTTCAACGTATGTTGCAACTTCAAAGGATTTTAGGTAATTCTCACAGTGAACATCAGGAAAGTGTTTATAGAGATACACAAAGGAAGGTGGACAAAGAAACAAAATATGTCCCTAAATATCAGTGGCACACAACGCAGGAGAAAAGGAGAGGAAAGAAACAAAAAATAGTGACACAAGTTATATAAAACAATTAATATTAGGGAAATTATAAGTCCTTCCCTTTGAGAAAGTTATGTAAATATTTATGTACTACTATTTCCAGTCAGAAGACACAGTTAAACAAATGGATTACAAAATCCAACTATATTCTCTCTAAAGAGACTGTACTTCATAGCTTGTAAAAACAATAGACTAAAACTGGCAGGATATAACAAGATATACCATGAAAACCTTAAGGATATAAGAGCAGTGGAGTTCAAAGTTATATTAGGCACATTACATTTGAAGTGAAAAATGTTATAGTTTATAAAATACACTTTAAGCAAAAACTGTCACAAGAGACAAACAAGGACATTTAATATAAAAAGATGTCATTCACTGAGAACCCATGATAGTAATACATATATATATCTATCTTTATCTCACATCAAGGTTCGCAAATATATATAAAAAAAATAGAACTGAGGCAAGAAAGGGACAGCAAAATAATAGGATACTTTGATATTCCACTTCCCATAATAATAAAGCAAGTCAAATTAATAATAAGAAAACAGAAGATTTGAAAACACCATAGAGCAATTAGATCTAATAGATATATAGAAAATACTCTACATAATACTAATAGAACATACAATCTTCTTGATAGCTCATAAAACATTCTTCCTAAAAAACTACCTATTTGGCCACAAAACAAGTCTTAACCAATTTTAGAAAACTGAAATTTTACACACTTTAATTTCTGACCAGAATGGAATGAAACTGTGAATAAATCCCAGAAGAAACACAGAAAAATTCACAAATATATGAAAATAACACACTTTTGAACACGTTCTTGTTCAAGGGAAGACTTAATGCTCTGAAGACATCGGTAGCAGTCTACAGATTCAATGCAATTCCTTTCAAATTCTCCATTTAATTTTTTTCAAAAATAGAAACAGCAAACCCAGAAATAATATGGAATCTCAAGAGACCACAAAGATCTGAACAATCATCAAAAAGAGAAACAATGCTATTGGGACCACACTTCCCCGTTTTAAAAGATTAAAAAAGCTACAGTAGTCAATGAAGTTTTCTACTGGCAGAAAGACAGAAAACTGGACCAATGAATCAGAAAGAAACACAAATATAAATTCCTGCATATATTGTAAAATAAAAAGGTATCTTCACACTCACATTTATTTCATCATTATTCACAAAGGCCAGTAGATGAAAGAAACCCAAACTGCCCTTACAAAATGAAAGGATACATACAATTTGAAATTTAGAAATAATGGATTATTTCTCAGCTTTAAAAAAACTAATAATCTAATAATATCCACAGTAGAGATAAAGCTTGAAGACATCATGCTTAAGGAAATGTCAAGCAGAATAAGACAGATATTTTATGATTATACTTGTACAATATTTCTAAACCAGTTCCACTCCTAGAAACAGAAAACATGATGGTGTTTGTCAGCAGTTAGGCAACGGGGAAAATGGGTAGTTTTCTCATGTGTACTGAATTTTAGTTTTAGGAAATACATACATTCTAGACATATATTGCATAATGATGTAAATATAGTTAACATGACTGATGTGAATAATTAAAAGTAATCAAGATTGTAATTTTTGTGATTTTACAATAATTAAAATAAAAATAATATCTAAAAGAGATACACAGTTATGAGGCTCTTCAAAACTATCCTACATATTATAAAACTGTTTCTTTTTTTTTAATTTCAAAGTATTATGGCAGTAAATCATTCAGATTATATATATTGCTTTTGCACCAAGTGATCAAACCTACAAGTGTGTGCATCCACACACATTGTGTGCACCACACTCATTAGGTGTGAATTTTCCCAACCCCTACACACCCTTCCAATGGTACAATACCTGCTGATTTTTACTTCCATTTGGTCACATATGTGTGGATCAATTGATAACAATTTGATAGTGAGCATGTGTGGTGCACATTTTTGCATTCTTGTGATACTTTACTTCAAAGAATGGGCTCCAATACAATCCAGGATAATACAAGGTATGTTATTTAACCACTGATTTTTGAGGCTTAGTACTACTCTATGGTATACAAACATCACATATTTATATGTATTTATACATATATTTATATGCATGTATTTATAATTACCAAAGTTGTTTCAACATCTTTGCAATTGTAAATTGTTATGTTATAAACATTCAAGTGCAGATGTCTTTATTAGAGCATGACATTTTTTCATTGGGTAGATACCAAGTAGTGGGATTGCCAGATCACATGGTAGTTCTACATTTAGTACTTTGATGTGTTTTCATATAACTTTTCATAAAGATTATGCCAGTTTGTAGTCCCACCAGTAGTATATATAAGTGTTCCTATCTCTCTACATCCACACCTACACTTGTTTTGAACTAATTGATAAAAGCCATTCTCACTGGAGTAAAGTGATATCTCACTGTGGTTTTCATTTGCACTTCTCTGATGATTAGAGATGTGCACATTTTTTTCATATGTTTCTTGCCCATTAGTACATCTTCTTTAAAAAACTTTCTGTTCATGTCCTTTTCACCTTTAATGGGGTTGCTTTATTGTTTTTCTTATTGATTTTCCTATGTTATATATAAATTCTAGTTATTAGCAATTTATTGGTTATATAGCATGCAAATATTTTCTCCCATTCTCTAGCTTGTCTATTTGCTCTAGTTATACTTTTATTGGCTGTGCAGAAGCTTTCAAGTCTGATCAGGTCCCATTTACTTATTTTTGTTGTTTCTGTGATAGTTTTTGGGATCTTAATCATAAACTCTTTGCCTAGGCTGAAGTCTGTAAGAGTATTTTCAACATTTTCTTCTAGGATTCTTATGGTTTCACGACATAGGTTTAAGTCTTTTATCCATTGTGAGTTGTTTTTTGTGACAGATGAGAGGTTCGGATCCTGTTTTAGTCTTCTACATGTGGCTACCTAATTTTCACTGGATCATTTATTGCAAAGGGATTCCTTTCCCCAGTGTATGTTCTTGTCTGCTATCACATGGCTATATGAGGATGGTTTTACGTCTGGGTTGTCAGATCTCTTCGATTGGTCTATGTCCTGTTCTTGTGACAGTACCATGCTGTTTTCGTTACTATACCCTTGCACTATAGCTTAAAGTCTGGTAAATGGATGCCTCCCAATTTGTTCATTTTCCTTAAGGTTGGTTTTGTTATACAGGGTCTTCTCTTGTTCCATATGAAGCATAGAATTACTTTTTCTCAATTGGTAAACAATCAAGTTAATATTTTAACAGGGATTGTATTGAATCTATAGATTATTTTTAGTAGTATAGACATTTTAGTCATGTTGATTCTGCCTGTCTATGAGGATGGTATGCTTTTCCATATGTTTGTATCCTCTTCTATTTCCTTCCTCAGTGTTTTGTAATTCTCCCTGTAGAAGTCCTTCACCTCCTTAGTTAGATATATTCCTAAGTATTTCATTTACTTTGTTGCTATTATGAAAGGTATGAGTCTTTGATTTGGTTCTCAGTTTCACAGCTGTTGGCTCGTGTGAAGGCTACTGATTTGTGTACACTTATTTTGTAACCTGAGACTTTCCTGAACTGATTTATCAACTCCAGTAGTTTCTTGTCAGAATCTTTTATTTCCCTTTCATATATGTAATTAGATTAATAGATTTGCATATGTTCAACCATGTCTGCATCTCTAGAAAGAAGCCCGCTTGATCATAATGGGTTATTTCTTTGAAGACCAGCTGAATTCCATTTTCTAGGAATTTATTGAGAATTTTTTATCCATATTCATAAGGAATATTTCTCTGTATTTTTCTTTTTGTTCTGTCCTTTTCTGGCTTTGGTATCAAGGCAATGTTGGCTTTGTAAAATATGTTGAGGAGGATTTCTTCCTTTTCAATGTTGTACAATAATTTCTGCAGGATAGGCTCCAGTACTTATTTTTACATATGGTAGAATTCAGGAGTGAATCAATGTGGTTTATGACTTTATTCTTAAGGAAAGTTATTTATTACTACTTCAATACCAGTCCTGATATTGGTCTGTTCAAGAATTGTATATCATCATGAATGAGCCTAGGGAGACTCGTTTTTCTAAGAACTTGTCCATTTTCTCCACGTTTTCATGTTTATGTGTATAGAGATTTTTAGAATATTCAAAGATGATATTTTGTATTTCTGTGGAATCAGTTGTAATTTCTCCTTTTTCATTCCAAATTGAGCTTATTAGAGTCCTATCTTTTCTGTTTCTGGTTAACCTCATAAAAGGCAGGTCAATTTTGTTTATCTATTCAAAAACCAACTTTCTGCTTCATTAATCTTCTGTATAGTTCCTTGATTATCAATTTCATTTAGTTCTATTGTGATCTTGGCTATGTTCTTTCTTCTGCTGAGTTTGGGATTGGTTTGCTCATCTTTTTTCAGTTCTTTCAGTTGATTCATTACATTGTCGATTTGTTACCTTTCTGTCTTTTGGATGTAGGGATTTATGACTATGAATTTTCTTCTCAGGGTGCTTTAGCTGTTTTCAAAGATTTCGATAACTTATGTCCCATATCATTTAGTTGAGAGAATGTTTTCATTTGCATCTTAATTTCCTCCTTGATCTGCCAATCATTCAGCAGTAGGTTGTTTAGTCTTTATGACTTTATGTAGAGATGAGTGCTTCTGTTGTTGATTTCTAATTTTATTCTAGTGTGGTCTGAGAAAATGCATGGTATAATTTCTTTTTTTTTTAATTTTGGGGGACATTTTTTATGGCTTAGGACATGATCAATCTTAGAGAATGTCCTCTGAGCTGATGAGCCAAAAGTATTTTTTGGTGTTTTTGGATAGAATGTTCTGTAACTGTCTAGTAGGCCCATATATTCTGGAGTTTTATTTAAGTCCCTTGTCTTTTTGTTTATTTTCTGCTTGGAGGAGCTGTATAGTTCTGTCAGCAGGGTGTTGAAGTCCCTGGCATTATGGTTGTATTATCTATGATTTTGTTTAGGTCAAGCAGTTTTAGCGGTATGAATCTGTGTGCTCCTGTATTTGGTGCATAATAAATATTTTAGATTATTATACCTTCTTGGAGAATTGTTCCATTTATCATTATATAATAGCTATCTTTCTCTTTCATTACTTTTGTTGATTTGAAGTCGAAGTTATCTGATATGAGAACTGTTACTCCAGCTTTCTTTGGGTTTCAATTAGCATACAATGTTGTCGTTTGACCTTCAATCTCGATGAGTCCTTGTGGGTTAAATGTGTTTCCTGAAGATAGCAGATACTTGCCTGTGTATATTTATGTATTCAGCCAGCGTATGTCTCTTCACTAGGTAGTTAAAACCATTCACATTTATTGAAATATTTGATTAATGTGGTGGATTTCTGTTCATCTTGTTGAGTTGAATGTTGTTGGTTTGTTTTATCTCTTAAGCCACTGGACTTCTACCTTAGCTCTTGGGTGATTTCATGTTGTTAAGTGTTTATCATGCTAATCTATGAATAACGAAGTTCTGAGTACTCCCTGCAGGGAAGGTCTTGTCTTGATGAATTCCCTCAGTGTTCGCATGTCTGAGAAAGACTTTATTTTCACCTCAAGTGAAACTTAATTTTGGAAAACACAAACATCTAGTCTGGGTATTATTCTGTTTGAGAAGTCCCAATAGGGCCCCAATCCCTTTTGACTTATAGGTCCCAGTTGAGAGGTCTGCAGTTAGTCTAACAGGGTTTCCTTTGTACGTTACCTGCTCCTTTCACGTTATGGCTCCTAGGAGTATCTCTTTCATGTTTATTTTGGCCAGTCTGATGACAATGTGTTGTGATATTTTTGTCTCTTGATGAATCTCCCAAGGGTCCTGTGAGCTTCTTGAACCTGGATATGTAGAGTTGTAGCAGGGACATGAAAATTTTCCTTAATTTTACCCCAAAAATTATACAACCCTTGTTTATTTTCTCCTTCACCCTCAGGAGTCACTAAGATTCTTATCTTAGGCCTCTTTACATGATCCAATGTATCTTGTAGGCTTTGCTCATTCCTCTTATTTCTCTGCTCTATCTCTGTGATTGACTTGTTTAATTGAAAGGTGTTGTTTTCAAGCTCTGAGTTTCTTTCTTCTGCCTGATGTAACCTGTTCTTAAGGCATTCCACTGTGATTTGTAGTTCATTGAATGAATTTTTCCTTTCCAGAAACTCTGTTTGATTTTTCTTTAATTCAATATCTTTTGTAAATTTTTCATTCTGTTTTTGCATAGTTTTTGTGGTTTCTTTGTGTTGGGTTTCCATTTTATCTTGAATTTCATGGAGTTTCCTTTCTATCGATGTTTGAAATACTTCATAGGTCCTTTCTGTATTCTGTTTTTGGTTGGTATCCATTGCTAGGGGGCTGGTGTTCCCATTTGGGGGTGATGTTTCACTCTGATTCTTCATACATCCAGAGTCCATTCACTGGTTCCTTCTCATCTGGAGCAGACTTTGCTTCTTTATTTTGGATTTTCTTTTGTTTAGATAATGATATGCACGGTTTATTTTCTGAGTTAGTTGGTGCTTGTGAGTGAGAATCAACTACACCCTCTATGATTGAGTAAATGTGTAACAGGCATGTGAGTTAATCTCCCTGTCAGTAGATGGTGTTTGCAGGAAGGAAGAAGGTAAACTATTGTTTTGGGATCCTATGACCAGCTCTAGTTCCTCAGGAGAAGCCCTCCAATACCCCAGGCGGTGGGTGCGGACCATGAAACCTCCATGTAAGTCATTTATTTACTACCACAGAAGAGGCAGGTGGGGAATTAGGCTGGGTGAGTTTAGGTTGGATCATGCTGTCCTCCAGTTCCACAAATGCAGTTCACAGGTATGTATAGGTTAAAGGTTCATTCCATGCTTCTGGGTCCAGAAGGGGCTGAAGTGACCACATTCAACTCTTTTGTCTTCTCTCTACCCTCAGGAAACTCTGCCAGGGGGACACTTCCCCTTGGGGAACCATGGCAGCTCAAGGAACTTTTGGACCAAGCTGAACTCTCTATTAAAGTGAGTGGTGTTGTGGGCAGATTCCATACATCAGACGGAGGCACCAGATGTATATAGTTACCGTGGTAACCAGTATTTATGCAAATTGATTCTCCTTGGTTCAGCAAAATCCAATATGGCAGTTCTCGAGGGTAGGTTTGGAGGGGGAACATTGATAGACCAGTGTTTTCCTTTTCTCCTCCACACCCTCCCAATGGACACAGCCTTTCATTCACTGCCTAATTTTGAAACTGGGACCCTTCCCCAATGCTTCTCATCCTGTTGACTGTGCTATTAGCAGGCAGATGCACCAAGTACCTGTCAATGGGAAGATCACAAGCTGAGGCCACACTGCTGGAGCTAGGTGAAAATGCACCTGTGGCACTGAAAGCTGGCCATCTCAGCACAGAGAATTCCAGCATCAGCTATGGTGGCGAGAACGGGCCATGGTCTTCCTGTAACACTCTCAGGAAGCTTGAGTGCCAGGCCAACCTCCTCCTCTCTGAGTTGCAGCACCAGCTACACTTTCCAAGGCAAGCTCGGCTGGTAGTTCGCACCCCATTGCCGAAGGCGTGCTCAGTCACCCAGTGCAGCTTTTGCTGGAAGTGTGCTACCCATTACCCAAAGCAGGCTTAGTCACTCAGTGCAAGGTGCTTTGGCAGTTGCTATGGGGTGAGTGTGGTCACACAGCTATGAGAACCTTAAGCCAAAATTACTTCCTGGGATGCCGGGAGTGCATCAGGTGCAGAATGTGGGGTGTCCAGGTGTAGTGATGCTGCCTCTCTTGTTGCTCATAGCATATTCGCATGGCATGAGAGACATGCATCGTATTGCAGGCCTGAGGCACCTGGGTGGGGGAGGTCAAAATCCTTTACTTTTTCCCTGGGCTCCAGAAGTTCTATGATTTTGTTTGTGCCAGTTCCTACCTTCTATCCTCCTCTCCTCTCAGCTGCTCATTACCTGCTCTTAGTGTCCTGGAATCCACTTATTTCAGACTCTATGGTCCACTGCTCACCAGGAATCATCCTCCACTCCCATCTGTTGAATTCTCAACTGTTCTACCTGAAAGGTCCGACAAGCCTTGGTTCTCGTCAGCCATCTTGAAGTCTCCTTACATGATTATTTCTCTCACACAAACATAATACACATTCACCAATAAAGAGCTGCTGAAATTACAATTTTCATGACTACTCACCTAGTCAAGATAAAAGAATTATAGACCACAAACCAAGAAAACAAGTAAGTTTGAAACACACTAGAAAATTTTTACTCATACAGGCAAACAAACACATACAGAATTATTTTAGCAATGGCTAAATTGGTAATTCCAATTTAAATAGTAACTCATACTGTGTTAAAGTGAGCAGAGTTGAATATTGTCACACAAAATTACAATGCATAGGTAAAAGCAAAGATAAAATTAACTGAACTTATCACAAGATTTCAGGGAATGCAGAGGATTCACAAAACCTGTTCCACAGCAACAAAAAACATAAATCTCCAGGAATCAATGCTTAAGAAATGGAGATATTTGCAGTATCTGAAAAACATTAAAAATAATCATCTGACACATCCCCTACAAACAAAAGAAAACACAGACAACAAAATCTGCAAAATGATGCCTGAAGAAACTGAGATATTAGCAGACATAAAAACTATAGCAAAAACCCAACACAAATTGTGGATCTGAAAAATAAAATAACTGAGTTGAAAAATTCTCTAGAGAAGCACAGAAGCTTCTCTAGAGCAGAAGAATCAGAAGCAGAAAAATTAGAATGAAGCAGAAGAATCAGGAAGTTGAAGACATTTCATTTAAAAATATTGAGTCATGGAAGCAAAATTTTAAAAGGGAGACAACTGAAGGTGGAGTATGGGACTCTTGGACACAATCAGGTAGACCAATATATCAAAGAAAGATTCCTAGAAGAAGAATATAGTGGGAAAATGGCAGAAAGATTATTTGGAGAATAAAGCAGCTGAGAATTTTCTAAATTCCAGAGTGATAAAAAAAATACTACCAACTAAGAAGGCTTTCTCTGGGAAATATTTTTTCAAAAACAAGAGAAAAATTAAAGATTTTCCAAGTTAAGCAAAAGTCAATGGTGTTCATCACCACTGGAATAGGCCAGAAGAAAGGTAAAGGAAGTCCATTGTGATGAAAAATAAAATGATATTGGGTAGCATTATAAACACTTAAAAACATAAAGCTCTGTGTTAAAGATAAATCTACAAACAGATATAGAATTCTATATGATCATGATGGTTCATAAACCCTCATAATAATTCTATAGAATTAAAAAAAAACTGAAGGCATAAATGTGCAAAAAGCTGTTCTAATATATACAATATAAAAGGTATAATTTGTGACGTTAATAAGAACATGTGGCACTTTAAGACATATAGGTTTTTTATTCACTTGAAGTGAAGCTGTTACGAGTTTAAGATATATTGTTATAACATAGAGATTTTTTAGGTAGTCTCCATTTCCTAACGTGGTCACAAACAGAATGCCTGTAGAAGGTATGCAAAAGCAAATGGGAAAGCAATCAAAGCATGTCACTTCAAAATCAAGGAAACAAAAATAAAAGAATAAGACAGGCAATGAGGAACCATGTATCTACAGGGCACATGAGAAGGAATTAACAAATTTCAATGGTAACTTCATATCCTTTAGATGTTACTTTAAATATAAGTGGTTTAAATTCTCTAATGAAAAATAAGATGACTTTATCGATTAAAAACAAACAGTGCCCTACAATATGCCACCTATGAAAGCCTTCCTTTAGCTCTGAAAAGTCAAACTGGTTGAAAGTTATTGAAAAAAAAAAGGATGTAAATAATTAGAGGAGGATATTTTGGCCATAATTAAAGGAAATACTCATTAAGTCAAAAACCATCAGAAGAGACAAAGACTGTTATAATATAATGATAAAATGGGTCATTTAGCAGAAATCTATAGCACACAATACACATAGAAGATATATATGCAATGCACATATTTTATCATAGATATTTTAAAATATATATTATATACATCATGACTTTTAAATATATTAAGCAAATATGAACAAAAGTGTGGACAGAAGTGTTGCAAGAAACACCTAGCAACACACAAATTATAGGAGACTGCGAGACCTCACTTTCAATGATGAATACAAAAATTTGATAGACGATCAATAAGAAACAGATAATGGGAAAAACATTATAGACCAGTTAGATGTGAAAGATATTTGCAGAGCTCTTCAGTCAAAGATAGCACAATACATAATAGTTTCAATCAGACACGTCAAATGCTGTTAGGACACTTAAGTCTTATCAACTTGAAGAAGGCTAAAAACATACAACATATATTTTTTGGCAAAAATGAAGTGGACCTAGAAATCAAAAGCAAAAGATAAACTGGCTAATACAAAAATATGTCAAAATTAAACACACTCTTAAATGTATTCATGCTCAATGGTCAGATGATTTAAAATAGTGCAGATGTCAATAGTATCCACAGTAATATACAAATATAATGCAAGGTCTATAACGTTCCAATCATACTTGATCTGGAGATATATAAAGGAGTTGGAACCCATTCTACTAAGTGAAGTATCCCAAGAATGGAAAAATAAGCACCACATGTACTCACCAGCAAATTGGTTTCCCTGATCATCACCTAAGTGCACATTTGGGAATAACACCAATTGGGTGTCGGGCAGATGAGGGGGGTGGCAGGAGGGGATGGGTGTATACCTAAATAATGAGTGTGATGCACACTGTCTGGGTAATGGACATGCTTGAAGCTCTGACGGGGGGGTGGGGGGATGGGCAATATACATAACCTAAATTTTGTACCCACATAGTAAGCTGAAATAAAAAAAAAAAAAATTCTAAAATGTATTAGAACGATAAATAGTCAGATTGTTTTAGAAAATAAAAACAAAGAGACATTGCACTTCGTGATTTGAAAACAAATCTTCAGGAATAAAAACAACATGCTATATCACCATTGTTTCCTAAGCTGAGTAGTACTCCATGGTAAACATATACCACATTTTATTAATCCACTCATGTATTGATGGGCA
Organism: Eulemur rufifrons; assembly: GCF_041146395.1. Taxonomy (NCBI): domain Eukaryota; kingdom Metazoa; phylum Chordata; class Mammalia; order Primates; family Lemuridae; genus Eulemur; species Eulemur rufifrons. The sequence continues at coordinate 9,468,249 of NC_091012.1, read as the reverse complement.
ATTGAGTTGGAACCCATTCTCCTAAGTAAAGTATCCCAAGAATGGAAAAATAAGCACCACATGTACTCACTATCAAATTGATTTCACTGATCATCACCTAAGAGCACATTCAGGAATAACATTGATTGGGTGTCGGGCAGATGTGGGTGGGGGAGGGGATGGGTGTATACATACATAATGAGTGCAATGCACACTGTCTGGGGAATGGCACGCTTGAAGCTCTGACTCAGGGGGTGTTGGGGGGCATGGGCAATATACATAACCTAAACTTTTGTACCCCCATAATAAGCTAAAATAAAAAAAGAGAAATACATGTATAAAACTCTTAGAAGAAAATAAAAGGGAAAGATCATGATATTGGTCCTGGCACTGTTTTAGTAGTGTAATATCAAATGCATAAGCAATAAGAATGAAGAAAAGAAAAATGGGATTTCATCAAACTTCAAAATTTCTGCACAAAGAAAAGACTAAGTAGAGTAAAAATGCCTCCTACAAGATGGGTAAAAATAGATGCAAATCACATATTTGATAGGGGTTAACATCATGAAGATATAAACAATGACTAAAATTCAACAACAAAAAGTGTATAGCTTGACTGAAAAATGGACAATGGATTGATCTGGCATTTCTGCAAAGAAGAAATACAAATGGACAAACAAAATTTGAAAGGATTCTGAAAATTGTTAATCTTTACAGAAATGCAAAGCAAAATCACAATGAGATATCAACTCACATTCATTACATTGAGAGCTTTTAAATAAATAAATATATATATAAATACATACATACATACATACATATGGTGAGAATGTAGAGAAATTGAAATGCTGTCATGTTATTCTGAACCTTTGATTCTAAAATTATAAAAAATTGAAACAGAACAGATCAGAAATTAAAAATATATAAGGAGACTAAACTCAGCAATATGGTGGGAGGCAAAGGATCCACTTGTATTTTTCCAAACAACAACAAAACTTTGGTGGCCATCCATGGAAAATTACATTTATCTGAATTTGGGGACTTAAATAGAAGGTCATTAAACCCTAGTGGAACCATAGATCCTGTAGGGTCATTTTGAATATTCAGGCTCTCATTCAGGTGCCAAAATTAAGGACCCATTGTCATGACTACAGACTACATCATGGATCAACCAACCTGGATACACACAGTCTCTAACTGTTCCCTGCGACAAAGTTGCAGTGGTGCTGCTCATCCAGAGCCTTTGGGAGAAACACACCTATCTGCAGTCATGGAGGCAGACCTGAATAATTTGGTCTTACTGTAATCTGAAAAGCAGACCTGTGACTCTGCTACAGCTGTCTCAACTACAGTCCATGGCCAGTTCTTTCAGTGCATAGATCCACACAGAGACCTGAAGGGAAACTTCCAAGGTACTCATTGGGAGCCGCACCCATCCACACAGCTGGTATCAGCCCCACCATATGCAGACTCAACTGCACAAACAAACCCTAGTATGTGTCATAGAGATTAAAATCCTGAAGGCAACCAGCTTACTCAGAAACAAGAGAGGATTGAAAACCACCCAAGCCCTTCAGAACTGACCCACCAAATGCAGACTCCACTGCAGAGCAAGGGGCAGCCTTGTGACCTGGCTACAGCAACTCTTCATTGAAAACCCAGTGGACATACCTTTAGCCCAAGTACCCAAAAGGAAACATCTTTACCTTCCAAAACAAGCATATAAAAACTGGAAAAGGTATTTAATCCTTCACATGCACAGATACCAATATAAGCATAATGTGCAACCACTCCTAATGCTTCTATCTTATGATATTACTACAAGACCTAAGCAGAAAAACTAGGCAAGAACATGACAAGAATCCACTCAAATTAGACAGGAGAAAGTAAAAATAACACTGTTTGCAGATGGCATTATCTTATATATCAAAAACCATAAAAAGACAGGAAAAAAACCCTTATAAAGTAAAAAACCACTCAGTTAAGTCACAGGATATAAAATTTACATTCAAACATCAGTTGTTTTTCTACACACTAATAAACTATCCAATAAAAAAGGAAAACACTCTCAGTTACAATAACATCAAGAGAATAGTTTGCTAAGAAATAAATTTAACCAAAGTATTAAAAAACAAAAAACAACTTTACACTGAGTATTATAAGATATTAATAAAAGAATTTGAAGATGACATGAGTAAATAGAAAGGTATTATCCAAAACCATGTATAGATTCAATGCACTCCCTATCAAAATTCCAGGGGCATTACTCACAGTATTAACAAACAAATCCTAACATTTGGATGATATCTCATGTAACTTTGATGAGCCAGAACAATATTGAGAAAGAAGAAAAAAGGTTCTGGCATCACACTTTCTGGTTTCAAACTATATTTCAAGGTGATAGTAATAAAAACAAAATATGCACATAAAACCAACACAAAAAACAATGGAACAGAATGGAGAGCTCAGAAATAAACCGAAGTATATAAAGTCGACCAACCTTTACCTAAGGCACTAGCAATGCGCGATGCATAAAGTATGGTCTCTTCAATGCTTGTTGCTGGAAAACTGGATACCCACAAACAAATGAATAAAAATAGGCTATTTTTTCTTACATGATATTCAAAACCTAACTCCAGATGTAATAAAGATTTAAATGGGAGACATAAAATTCTTTAATGAAAGTAACATGAAGAGTAACTCAGCATCACCAAAACGTCATGCAAACACAAATCAAAATTATCATAAGCTATCACCTCACAACTGTTAAAACGGCTAATGTCCAAAAAAAGAGACATAACAAGTGTGGGCAAAGTGTGCAGAAAAGCAATCCCTGTACAGTTATTGATTGTAAACCGGTAATATCATCAGAGATTTGTTTAAAAATGTAAATAATAGAACTGCCTTATCATTCATCAATTCTACTTATGAGTATAACCAAAGGTGTAAAATGAGTATCTCAAGAAAATTCTTCACTCCCATGTATACTGCAGCAATACTTACAATGTATACAATAAATATATACAGTTATGCAATTCTTATTTGTGGAAAAATTTACCAGTTAAACACAAACACACAAATACATATACACACATACACACGTATATATGAATGACAATTTCCTGATAGTACTAAATAGGGGGAAATTATGGAATATAAGTATCAAAATATAATGTGTCAATTGGGAGTATGAATATATTCAGCAATTTGAAGCACTCAAGGAGGTAGTAGATTATTTTGTTGTTGTTGAGACAGAGTCTCACTTTGTTGCCCAGGCTAGAGTGAGTGCCGTGGCGTCAGCTTAGCTCACAGCAACCTCAGACTCCTCGGCTTAAGCGATCCTACTGCCTCAGCCTCCCGAGTAGCTGGGACTACAGGCATGCGCCACTATGCCCGGCTAATTTTCTCTATATAGATTTTTAGTTGTTCATATAATGTCTTTCTATTTTTAGTAGAGACGGGGTCTCGCTCTTGCTCAGGCTGGTCTCAAACTCCTGACCTCAAGCGATCCACCCGCCTCGGCCTCCCAGAGTGCTAGGATTACAGGCGTGAGCCACCGCGCCCGGCCTAGGAGGTAGTAGATTTAAGAATTCTATGAGGTGAGTAGGGAAAATAAACTATATTACAGTTTGGGAATCTGGGTACAATAAAGTTGAAATTTTACTCTTATTTTATACTAGAAAAAAGAATATACATAAAAAAAGAAAAAAGGATATTTCGAAGTGAAATACCATTAGATGTTCTTAGGTTTAGGAAGAGGCCATGCATTTGTATAAAATTAATGAGTCTGAATTTCTGTAGGATCGCCTCTGAAACCTTAGAATTGTGAATCATGATGCAGAAAATATGAAACATCTGTCCCTAGTGTTTCTAGCATTACTGAAGCAAATCACAATTTCTCCACTATTCCCTTTTACACATTTCAAAAATGAGGCAACAAAAGGAACTTCAAAAATGGAGCTGGGCATGGTGGATCACAACTATAATCCCAGCACTTTGGGAAGCCAAGAAAGGAGGATCAGTTGAGGTCAGGATCTTGAAACCAGCCCCAGCCACATAATGAGACTCCATTTTAACAAAAATAATAATAACAGGAATAAATCAGCTGGCCATGGTGGCTCATGCCCATAGTCCTAGGTACTTGTAAGATTGAGGTAGTAGGATCCATGGAGCCCAGAAGTTTCAGTTTGCAGAGAGGTATGATCAACCCCTGTACTCCACATGGGGAAGCAAAGCAAAATGCTGTCAAAAGGTGCTTTAATGTAGAGGTCTTGAAAATATGTACAGATATTCCCATATCTCCCCGAACAATAGAAGTGTTTACAGATAATGTAGTCTCTTATAAGCCATGACAAGAACTTTAGCTCTCACTGAATTCTAAGGAAGGTCACTACAGATGTACAGTTCTTAGAGAGTTTAAGAGCATGGGACAGAAGATGTCCTTCTGTAAGAGAAAGAGAAACATACACAGGCTTCTCAAAAAACATTTCCAATAGAGCGGAGCATTCCAAACCACGTTTTTATATCTGCCTTTCTCCTTGAGCTTTGGCTCTGTAACACTTGTTATCTGCTTTACTGAATCTTACCTACCAGGATATTTAGCTGTTCCCTCTGTCTTCATAATCCAGGTCTCTATCCTTTGCTCCAGACATGTGATCAGCTCTGGCTTTGAGACAGCAAGACCTGTTTTATTAGAAAGAATTCACATGACTCTTGCTGAAGACTCTCTAGTTACTCATCTTATAAGTACTATACTTATGGACAGAATACTATGGACGATTCTAGAAAACTGTTTTCCAAAATATTGTTTTCTTACAGACAATGTAGAATGATAAGAAATTATTCCAAATTTATGGCCCCAGAGTACCAATTCCCACTAGCACCAAATTAAAAATAAGTGGTGGAAATTGTATTCTAAGGTACAGGCAACAATTATATACCCTGATTTCTAGAGGAACCACTAATCTAGAGTGAAGTATACAGATCAGCTCAAGAAAGGAAAAGGTTCATAAGATGAGACATCTAGTGATTTTATTTTCTACACCAAAATCCTTCAAATTTTCTTTAAAAGCAGGGATATAAAACTCATTCATGTAAAGTAGAAACTTCCAAGAAATAATCTACAAAAATAAAATAATGCCCTTAGTGTGGAATAGGAATTGTGTATTGAAGTGATCCTCACCAAGGGAGACTAGGTTTCCGTAGTTCTCTAACATCACATCCCTATACAAATTTTGCTGCGCATTGTCAAGGCATGCCCACTCCTCTGGAGAGAATTCTATAGCCACATCCCTGAATGTCACCAGTTCCTGAAAAAAAGACACATATTTCCCAAGTTGCCAAGGAGAGAGTTCTTAATTTGACTACAAGGAAAATGAAAGTTATGAGAACTGTTTCTGACATATGGGTGACCGGAATTATCCAAAAAGCTATTTTTTAGCACAGTGATATTCTTGAACATATTCTCTAATTTTCAGGAATGAAGATCATATAACATGTATGAAACTAGTGTGCATATGATACTGCTTTGCATGATAAAGTATTTAATATAAAATTAACGGCCTTGGCTGTGCACGGTGGCTCATGCCTGTAATCCTAGCACTCTGGGAGACCGAGGCAGGCAGATTTTTTGAGCTCAGGAGATTGAGACCAGCCTGACAAGACCGATACCCTGTCTCTACTAAAAATAGGAAGAAATTATATGGACAGCTAAAAATATATAGAGAAAAATTAGCTGGGCATGGTGGCATATGTCTGTAGTCCCAGCTACTCAGGAAGCTGAGACAGAAGTATCACTTGAGCCCAGGAGTTTGAGGTTGCTGTGAGCTAGGCTGACGCCACAACACCCTAGCCTGGACAACAGAGTGAGACTCTGTCTCCAAAAAAATAAAAAATACATAAATAAATAAAATAAAATAAAGGGCCTTAACACAGCAATATAAATTTATGTGTGCTATATTTACATCATATGAAATAAGTTGTGCATATTTCTCACACAGAGAAACAGTGAGTTAGAAGGTATCACCCAATTTTCACGTGTACAGTAATGAACTGGAGATCTTGTTAAAATACAGATTCTCATTCAGGAGATCTGGGGTGGGGTCTGAGTCTCTGCTTTTCACATAATATAACCAGTGAAGCCAGTGCTTCTAACCTAAGGACAGTATTTTGTCAACATCCAGTAACTGGTAGACTTTCAATTTATCTCAGTTCATCTGACCAGAAGACAAAGATAAGAGTCTTGATTTTCCAAGCAAGCTATAAAAAGAAAGGGGAGCTTCCAGTGTAAATGTGATGGTTCATGCGCATCTGTCAGTAAACCTCCAAAAAACACTTAATAATAAAGAGAAAAACAATCAACTTTACATTGGATGAATCTGTCAGAGAGCACCTTAACCAAGTGAATGAAATTAACATCAACTGTAGTGGGACAAATTGGTATTAGACACCATTGCACAGAGGATAAAAAAATCACTGCTGGGATGGTAGTGCCCAACAATATGTAACCATGAAGAATCATCAGTTTTATGCAAAGTTCAAGTTATAGATATTTCCCATCTTTTGTAATCTTTAATACTGTATGTAAATACTTTTGCATTATACAGAGCAAGTCTTCAATTTTTTATTTTTCCATAATTTTCTTGTTATCCTAGGCAATCAATGCCATCCTCTTTCTGCATTTTCCAAATATTATTTCACATAGAGCTGATGAAAACATCCAGATGAAACCTTGAGAGTACATGTTCCCCTTCTTCACTCAAATACAAAGACCCTATCTCATCCCCAGTAGGAATATCAATATCCACACTATTATAAGTTGACCTGTCCCAATGGGAACATTTTCAATATTACATATCACACATTTATTATGGAACTTGATTATTTTATTAAGAAGCTTGGGTGAAGAGAATGCAGAACAGGTTTTATTATATAGGGAGGAACGATTTTCCAGGGCTGCTTGACTATCCTAAGAAGAAATGAAAAAAAAACGTAGTGGAAGAAAACTCATTAGGCATAAACATCAGAAGTAAAGAAGTAAAGGCTTACACGTTCTAAAAATTGAAGTTCTGCATGACATTCCAGGAGGAATAGTGGACACAGCCCCTAACCTGGGACACACTTACCTGAAAACCAGCCATTTCTCCTTCTCCTGCTCCTACTCTGAACTTTCTTTTCAGGTGAGACTGTGTAGAACAATTAGAATTGCATCTTGAGACTATGCCCTGAAAGGAGTCAGCATAATCTCTTCACCTGTTTACACAGCATCCACAAACAGGAGGACCACAAAATGCAGAAAAGGCTACACTCACTGGTTCTTAGTCACAGGATACAGTCAGGTATGATGTCTCCTGATGGAGATTAAAATGTGAGGTTCTCCTGTCTTTCCCTTGGTGACCTCCCCCTGCCACATGTGCCAGGACTTTCTGCTACAGCAGTGGGAACCTGGACCACACTGATCTGCCCCTACAAAACCCAAAGCAGCAGGCCCTGTGACTTCTCTCTGGAACAAAGTCTAAACTCAGTCTCATGAATGTATTTGGGAGTTATAATTCTTAAGCCTGGTATCAAATTAGAATTATTTGGGGCACAATTAAAACCACATGGATGTTCCCACCCAGCCCAATAGACAGGTGATGGTGTTTCTTTCAAGCTAGCCAGGTAATCCTAATTGAAAGCCTAGGCTGAGAGGCAATTACTTAAAAATTGTCTCTGAACTATCAATGTGAATAGAAATCATGTCATATTGTGGGCCTCAATCTAAGAAATGTGATCTGCTGGTGTGGAAGGGGGACATTAATTGGCTTCTTTGTCAAGTCTGGTTTTAGTGCTGATGTTGCTCAACCTAGATCCATTATTAGTAGCACTCAGCTAGAGACAGCAAGCACAGCATACAGAGTGTCTTATGCCCAACAGTCATCACAACACAGATACTTACTTTCCAAAGTGAAGACCAGCATAATGCAATGTCTACTGAGCATGTACTGTGTGCTCATAAGTATGGTATGCTGCACTGGGAAGAAGCCTTTACATTGCATGACTTAATCCTTATAATACCAGAAAAGGTGAGTACTAAAAAGGTGAGTACAGAAAAATTTAGATGTGGTGTCAGCCTTTCTATTCTTCTTCTCATACAACTATTATAGGATTCAAGAATGGAAGCTATATAGTATAAAATACAGAAAGAATTATATCCTGAATTGTTTCAGAAGTTACCCAAGCCTGTAGATACATACACATGAGAGAACTGAGGAAGACAGACACTGTTTGTATATCAGAGGCATGGGTGAGAAAAGACCTTTCTTCACTGTCTGGTTAGAAATTTGAGCACATTAGAAAATGTGCAAATATATAACATGGGCATTAAGGTAGAGCAGCCACCACAAACTCCTATGGCAGAGGCAAGAAGTTAGAGCACATTGCTGGAGGGGTCACAGCAAGAGAGCCTCAACAGAGGGGGCACATCACAGGAGAATTGATGAACCACAGAAGGACCAGTGGAAGGTGTTGACAGTGTGCATGCCTGCATAGAAGAGACCACAGAGTATGGAAGCCAGTGTTATTCAGAGGCAAAAGTGGTGGCATATGAGGACTGAGGAATGGAGGGTCTGCCAGATGGCCACACAGTGGTTGTGGGCCATAATGGTGAGGAAAAGAAACTACATACACATAACAAATGTCCAAGAAGATCTGAGTTGCACACCCATCCACTGAGAAGGCCCTGTTTTCAGTGACAGAGTTAACATAGGCATTGGAGGCAGTGATAGAAATATAGCACATATTCATAATGCACAAATTCCTCAGGAATACAAGGGCCTGTGAAGGTTCTGGTTGACACGGGTGACAATGATGATGAAAAGATTCCCAAACAGATTGCCAAGTACTTCATAGGAATAGCATGGAGTGCAAGTACCTTAGTTTCCAGCCTTTAGCAAAACCCACGAAGAGGAACTGAGAAATCATGGTGGAATTGACCATTTACTAGAAATTCTGGTTGACTGGGAAGGCAGAAAGACAAAAAGTAGGAAACATAAAATGATAAAATCCACTTCATATATTTTTCTTGAAAGTTTTTATTTCTGTCTTACACAAGTGGTTTTTGTGTATAGGTCTACTATTGGTCTTTTGATTTGCATAACCACACCTGAGTTGATAATATATCAAACTGCTAAGGATAAAGTATTTCAAGTAGTTATCTGAGCAAGACCTACAGAAGTGTAATTCACTGACTTATATCATATTCAGCCTATGATATTTATTGTTTTAATGAAGATTGAATTACTTGATATGTGTAAAATGCCTGTAAGGGAGTAAATTTCAGTAACAGTTAAATTTTATTAGGAGTTGGACAACACATTCAGCCTGGATATTGATATGTAGCAGAGATCTAACAGTTGCCTTCATTGGGTGGTCTGTTGTTATCAGCAACAGTCATGCCTTAACATTTATCTTCTTCAGACATGTGCAGATATTGAGATCAATAGTTTCCACACCTTTATGACACTTGACAATGTCATACCATGCAAGCATGAGATCGGTAAAGCATATTGTCTTGAGTGGCACAGGTTCAGACAGAACCAGCTCCATGTATGTTTGTGTCTTTCCACAAGTCCAGACTTTTACTGATGCTATTTTAATCATAAAAGCTGTGAGCTTCATGGAGTTTCCAAAAAGAAAATTCACTTTAGTACAACTGGCTCTCTCAGTAGTCAGAGCCATTGGTACACAGGTGCAAGCGAATCCACAAGTCTGTCAATATTGCAAACCATACATAGTAGTATACTTAATATATACATGTTATAGATTAAAATTTTCATATCCAACAAAGTAACATTTAACATCAAAAGAAAGAGGACATGAAAAGGAGTTAATGAACCAGTCCAAGGAGAGCAACATGGACAAGAAGAGTATCTTGGGCTGATCTGCATGATCATCAACATCTTTCAAAAGAAAATGCCAGGTGCTGACCACAAGTGACAGCAAGATGGTGTCTATAGAGATGACCTCACCTAGCTGGTGAAGCCCTGCTCTTTTTATCACTCTTCAGTCCTCTGGGGAGGACTGGTAGTAAAGGGTTACATTCTTATCTGGTTGGGTGTAGTCTCTGAACATCTGGTCCCTGCTGACATCATGCCCTTTGATATACTAGATGGAGTCTTTTTCTTAGATTTGGTGCAAAAATAATTGTGGTTTTGGACCATGAATTTTTAATCATTATAACACATTTATTGATCAAAATAGTAACCATTACAATCAACACGTTTTTGTCAGTGAGGAATAAGTTTGTTTTTTCCTGTAGTGTAAAAAGCCATGCTTTGGGATTCCACAAACTCTTGGAAAGTATTTTCTGCATCCCGCTGGTTGTGGAAGCATTTTCCCTGCAAAAAGTTGTTGAGAGGCTTGAAGAGGTGGTAGTCGATTGGCAAGAAGTTAGGTGAATATGGCAGATGAGAAAAACTTTGTAGCCCACTTAATTCAAACTTTTTGAAGTGTTAGTTGTGCGATGTGTGGTCAGGTGTTGTCATGGAGAAGAATCGGGCCCTTTCTGTTGGCCAGTGCTGGCTGCAGGCATTGCAGTTTTTGGTGCCTCAACTTGAATCTGACTTATTTATAGCTTAAAACATTTTCCATAATTCCATATTTGCCTCCCATGATTCCACTGGAATCCTTCTCAATACTAATATTTCATGACCCTTGCCCTGTCCATCACTGCCCAGGTCATCTCCACTTACTTTTTTTTTAATTTTTTTGAGACAGAGTCTTGCTTTATTGCCCGGGCTAGAATCAGTGCTGTGGCATCAGCCTAGCTCACAGCAACCTCAAATTCCTGGGCTCAAGCAATCCTCCTGCCTCAGCCTCCCCAGGAGCAGGGACTACAGGCGAAGGGCACCACACTTGGCTAATTTTTTGTTTCTATTTTTAGTTGCCTGGCTATTTTTTTCTAATTTTAGTAGAGACAGGGTCTTGCTCTTGCTCAGGCTGGCCTCGAACTCCTGACCTCAAGGAATCCTCCCACCTTGGCCTCCCAGAGTGCTAGGATTACAGGTGTTAGCCACGTGCCCAGACTCCATTTACTTATTTATTTGCTGTTTCCAGCAGATTATTACAAAATTCTTAAAAGCCTCTAGCATGGATTTATTCTGATTCTATTTTTTTGTTCTATTTTGTTTTCCTAAAGCTCTGCTTGTCATAATGTTTCTTACTTCATGCTTTTACCTGCATAAAGTTTAAGATTCCTCTGTCTGTAAAATGGTTTTTCTTAGTCATGACCATTCTTTTCATTACATTTTCTTTTTCCTAAAGGTATCATCTATATATCATAATAATATTAATATAATAGATTTTTGGCACTACTGATCATACCACTTTTGAAAGAGCTCTTACCAGTTAAATCCCATGAGTGACATAAATGGTTATATCCCCCACCTTATCCAACCATTTTCCTCTTCAGCATCTTCTCACATTAACCACCATCTCCCTCAGGAAAGTCACTTTTCTTATCAGCTTTCAGATCATCTCTGAAAGTGCATGTGTTCCACAAGGCTGTATGTGTGAGTAGACAGCCCAAGTTGTTTATAAGTTACATTTCACGAGACTGGAATATTTTTTGTCTTGCAAAATCTATATGCAATATATTTTTCTGTCCCTAATTCTCATTCTTCTCTATACAAACCTGAAGTCCTCATCTGAGTACACTCCTCATTCTCAGAATAAACCTAAACTGGTCTCTGACTGTGCCACTTTCCTTCTTTGCCTGTAATATCATGCTCTTCCCTTACCATCTATCTAGTCTTTAAATCCAACTCAAATACCGCTTTTGCTTTGAACCTTCCTAATAAATTCAGATTTATTCTTCTACCTACATTTTGTTTAAAATTTAAATTTTATATTGAATTATAGGAATGTTGTATGTGTTTGTCACCCACACATTTGTGTAAATTTTTTGAATTTTTTACTGTATTTTTTTAACTTTTAGTACCAAGTACATGTCTACACATGTGACAGTTAATAAAGAAATGCATTTTAATGTAACTGATTGGCCACTAAAATTCTTCCTTATCCTAATTATTTACAAATGACTAGGTCCAAAATAAGGTATGTTCTTTCCCAATCTCCATAAATCAATACATTGAATGTAGGTTTGAAATAATAAAACTCATATCCCTTGTGAGAAGTACAGGCTAAAGTCTTAGTTTTTCAAAAGATATTTACTGATTACACACAACCATCTAAAAGCTGTTCTGACAGTGAGGTTTTAGTGGAAGAAGGAAATTATTACTGTTTTTAATTGCTTGTTTTTTTGAGGGGGAAAATACTACAATACATAAGAACACAAATAAATGTGAAAATTTTGGTTAGTAATGGGTGACACGAAAAGCAAATATGTTTAAGAACCTGCAAGACTTTTCACTCTATCAAAAATATTACATGGAAAGGTCAGATATGTCTTTAAAACCTGGATGGTAGCATAAAGCTGTGGAGACATTTCCTTTTTTTACACTGTACTACCTACCACTTTTTTGTTTCACTAATAGAACTTAGTAAATTGTCCACTAGCTAGTTTGAATTAATTAAACATACTTGATGTATTTTTTTGCTTATATGAGCAAGTTACAACTTGGAATTGCTTTTTTTATGTATTTGACTTTGTTTTCCATGTATCATTCTTACAGGGAAACTCTAGCTTACAAAGCAACAGACTGAAGTCATATGTAAAAACCAATTTGCAAATTACCATCCAATTCTTACATAGAACCTCCAATAATTTTGACAAATAAAAATATAACTACTTTATGAACATGTATATTTTTTAATAAAAATATACTGACTTTTGAAAATTCTTAAAATTTTGACCATGATAATTTTAGAGAGACTTATGGAACTTAAACCCTGTTACGTGTAAGGCACAGTGATTGTCTTCAGTCTATTCTTCAGGCTGCCTGAAGATATTTATTGAAAATTTCCTAGTACAAGCAGTAAGGAGAAGTTAAAAATAAAACAAAGATTAAATAGAAATGAAAGAAAGATAGCAATAAGGAGAGGATAGCATATTCCTGAATGCCACAAATATCCGAAGGTATTTTTTAAAATGTTTTCCTCTGTAACTGGTAAGAGTGGAAGGTTTACACTTTTCCTGTTGTTGTTATTGGTATTTGTAAATAAGAAAATATTCAATATTCTTTAGAAAAATTAAAAAGGATTATTTTAGTTGTGAGATTAAAGATTGTAACAATTTTCTAAATTAGATTTGCCACATTAAAAATATTAACCATTGTTATCCATAAACCTTTGAGAAATATTTAGGTATACTTCATTACATACTCACATTCAAAATGTGTGTGAAAAAGTTGTACACTATTGTTTTCAAATATTTATAAATTGTACACACTTTCATGCCCACACAACCACAATATAAACTTTTAGTATAAAAATATTAAAATGATTTGAAAAGACAAAAGGATAGTGATCAAAACTAAAAAGTGAAATTGATTCATTACATTTCAATAAATTTTTATAAAATATAAAAATATTTTTATTTATTATATCTGTATCTACCTACAAACTGTTTTTCAATTTTTTTTTTGCTTTAATATTGGTGTTCTTGTCTTTCTGGAACTTCTACATACATAGTTCTGTGTGTTTTTCAAGTTGATGTTAAGTAAAGTTTTCTTTAAAAAATAAGAATTGTTAATCAGTAGAGGCAGCATAAAACAATCGTCAGCCATGATTTATTTTTATATAAAAATAAAAATATAAGAATTCTGCCTACTTGCTATTTGCTTGAAAGAATTAACTATTTCCTTACTAGCTTGACCTACTCCCTTAAGGAAATTTTTTAATTGTTGTTAATTGTTTCACAGAATAAAATAAGTCTGTGACATTGCATTGAGACTCTAACCACAAAGTATTTACTGGTGAGTAATGTATGTTCTTAACCTGGGGAAGAGAACAAAGTTTCTCTTCACAGCTTCTCCAAGTCAAGGTCTGGTTTAAACAAATTTTCTACATGGCCATTTTTAAGAATGTCTTCAGATGAAAAACGTACCATTCTTATGATGTCTTAAAAGATCAATTATGTTGTGCTTTATATAAAACATGGCATGTCCATGCCATCACCTGCAAAGCCTCTGGGAACAAAGCCTTGAACATCCAGTGACAGGAATATGCCCAAGGATCACTTGAGACAGAAAAATGTTTGTCAGAGTACAGGTGATAGGGGACCCAATTAAAACACAAGTGGGGTTGAACACACAGAAATACATTTACCTTTGCATGAGCGTAAATGATTCATTTTGAGTCAATTTTGTACAGGTTTGTGCTAGGAATCCAGCTTCATTTTTTCTGCATGGTTGATATCCAGTTTTTCTAGCACTATTTGTTGACAACTCTTCCCCTCTCCCACTGAAATGCATCTACACCCTTGTTCCAATCAATTGTTAGCTCAAGCTCCCTAGGGGACCCGCTGTGACCCTTGCTCTGGTGGCAGGATGTTGCTGCTGCCTCTTTGCGCCGCAGTGGGACTCACATAGCTAGTGTCCAGATGGAATATAGTGAAAAATCCAAAAGGACAAAATTATAAAACCTGCCAAATACCTCTCCGAATTGGAAAAGAGCCTCTTGCTTGCTTTAGTAAAAAATTCCGAATATGTGCTGGAACGTAAGTAAAGTGATGCGATATAGGAAATACTGCCCTCAAGCGACGCACCTGGGCAGCGCTTGCCACGCATGCAACTCTTAGCTGAATGCAAGGAGCGTGCCATGGCGGTTTTCCACACAGCTGAAGTGCTGGAGAACATCAAGCCTGGCACCAAATCAATTACAGGTTGTGAAAGGAAACAGAAAGTGAAGCGCAGTGTCAGCCCACTTCTGAGTACCCACATCCTGGGGAAGAAGAAGATTGCCAACAGGATGCCCTTGAGCAGCTCTACTTCCTGCAGAGTCAGGGATGAGGGGAAGAAGAGGCCGAATACCGCCCCACTCTGCAGCCCACAATCATTTGCTGCTGCTTATAGAGAACTGTTCAATGACGAGAAAGAGTTCCTTGCTTCCCAGTATGTGAGGGGACTGCTCCACCTGTTATTCAGCTGTCAGAATAACTTCCAATAAAAACTACACGAGCAAAATCTCCCAGGAAGGTGCCTTTAAAAAGACACATGAGGAAGAACCCCATCAACCAATTTCCATCTTACAACTGATACAAATGAATGAGGTGCAGGTGGCCAAAATACAGCAGGTAGAGCCAGAGTGTGAGATGGCAGAGGAGGCACACAGGATAAAAAATAGAAGTTCTCTATAAAAAGATGCATTGGGAAAGGAAATGATGAACTTTTACAGGGGAATGATAGCCTATTTCCTCATTTAACCAGCCCTTTCCCAATTCACTCTAAGACTTTGGAGGTGCCTCTTTTGTAAGTAACCTGTTGGCAAAGAAACTCTGGAACATGAACTAGCAGTCAGTAACCTGGAACAGAGCTACAGCCAGGCAAATTAGAGTGGTGTAGTCTCTTATTTAAGAATACATTCACGTAAACACCTGCACCCTATGTACCCCTTAAATGGTAAAGAAGCTCTTAGAGTCTTCTGAAAATTATCACCGAGTATTAATATTCTGAAAGTAATGTTTCTTAATTAGAATTCATACAGGAACCATGTGTGAGTATTTTTGTATTTTCTTTAATCAAATGCAAGTGTGACTATAAAAAAATCAATTGACAAGAATTATATGGGTTTATTTGTGGACTCTCAGTTGTATTCCATATATTTATTTTTCTACTCATTTGCCATTACCACAGTTTTGATTCTGCAGTTTTGTAATATATTTTAAAACTGGAAAGTGTGAGTTCTCCTTCTATTTTTCAGTATTTTTTTTTTTTTTTGGCTACTAGGTGGACAATTCCATATGAATTTGAGAATATGCTTTCCCACTTCTGAAAAGACAGGCAGTTTTTTTTTTTTTCCTTTTTTTTTTTATTTAATTTTACAGAATCAAAGAGTCTAACAGTATATCTTGTTAGATACAGTATGTCCTCATAATGTATACATTATTTCTTGTACAATGATATGAAATAATATGGGAAATGTTCATGATAAATTATTAAGTGAACAGTGCAAGTTAAAAACAATAGTTTCATATTTTTTTCCCCACCCCCCCTTTCCCGAGTCAGCACCTTCAAGTGTTACCACTCCCCAAACGGTGCGCAATGCACTCATTGTGTAGGCATACCCCCATCCCCTCCCCCACCCCCCACCTCAGTCTGATGTCCGATTGGTGTCGTTTCCAGATTTGTATTTAGGTGATGATCAAGGAAACCAATTTTCTGGTGAGTACATGTGATGCTTGTTTTTCCATTCTTGGGATACTTCACTTAATATAATGGGTTCCAACTCTCTCCAGGAGAACCATAGAGATGTTGTATCTTCATCAATCCTTATAGCTGAGTAATATTCCATGGTATACATATACCACAGTTTACTAATCCAATCATGTATTGATGGGCATTTGGGTTGTTTCCACATCTTTGCTATTGTGAATTGTGCTGCTATAAACATTTGGGTACACGTGCCTTTGTTACAGAATGACCTTTTTTCCTTTGGGTATATGCCCAGTAATGGGATTGCTGGGTCAAATGGCAGGTCTACTTGAATCTGTTTAAGATACCTCCATAATGCTTTCCACAGAGGTTGCACTAGTTTGCAGTCCCACCAGCAGTGTATTAGTGTTCCTGTCTCTCCACACCCACGCCAACATGTGTTGTTTTGGGTTTTTTTGATAAAGGCCATTCTCACTGGGGTTAAGTGATATCTCATTGTGGTTTTGATTTGCATTTCCCTGATGATTAGAGATGTTGAACACTTTTTCATATGTTTGTTAGCCATTTTTATATCTTCTTTTGAAAAATTTCTATTCATGTCCTTTGCCCACTTTTTGATAGGGTTGCTTGATTTTTTCTTGCTGATTTTCCTGAGTTCTAAATAGATTCTTGTTATCAGTCCTTTATCTGATGTGTAGTATGCAAAAATTTTTTCCCATTCTGTAGGTGGTCTGTTTATTCTCTGGACTGTTTCTTTGGCTGTGCAGAAGCTTTTTAATTTAATCATGTCCCATTCATTTATTTTTGTTGCTGCTGTGATTGCCTTGGGGGTCTTCTTCATAAATTCTTTGCCTAGGCCAATGTCTGTAAGAGTCTTTCCTACATTTTCTTCTAGAATTCTGATTGTATCACGCCTAAGGTTTAAGTCTGTTATCCACCGTGATTTGATTTTTGTGAGAGGTGAAAGCTGTGGGTCCTGTTTCTGTCTTCTACAAGTGGCTAACCAATTCTCCCAGCACCATTTGTTGAATAGGGATTCTTGTCCCCAGAGTATATTCTTTCCCGCTTTGTCGAAAATTAGGTGACTATATGAGGATGGTTCTATATTTGGATTTTCTGTTGTGTTCCACTGGTCTGTGTCCCTACACTTGTGCCAATACCAGGCTGTTTTAAGAACCACGGCCTTGTAGTATAGTTTGAGGTCTGGCAAATTAATACCTCCCATTTTGTTTTTGTTGCTTAAAATTGCTTTTGCTATACGGGGTCTTCTTTGATTCCATACAAAGTGTATAATTATTTTCTCTATGTCTGTAAAGAATGATGTTGGTAATTTAATAGGGATTGCATTGAATCTGTAGATCACTTTGGGTAGTATAGACATTTTAACAATGTTGATTCTTCCGATCCACGAGCATGGTATATTTTTCCATCTATTTGCAAGTTCTGCTATTTCTTTTCTCAGTGTTTCATAGTTTTCCTTATAGAGGTCCTTTACCTCTTTAGTTAGATATATACCTAGATATTTTATTTTCTTTGTTGCTATTTTGAAGGGTATTGAGTCTTTAATTTGGTTTTCCGATTGACTGTTATTGGCATATATAAATGCTTCTGATTTGTGTATATTAATTTTGTAGCCTGAGACTTTGCTGTATTCGTTAATCAATTCCAGGAGTCTCTTGGTTGAATCCTGGGGGTTTTCCAGATATAACATCATATCATCAGCAAAAAGTGAGAGTTTGATCTCTTCCTTCCCTATTTGGACTCCCTTGATTCTGCTCTCTTGCCTGATAGCTCTCGCAAGGACTTCCAATACTATGTTGAAAAGTAATGGAGACAATGGGCAGCCCTGTCTGGTTCCAGTTCTAAGTGGGAGTGCTTTCAGTTTTTCCCCATTCAGTATGATGTTGGCTGTGGGTTTGTCATATATGGCTTGTATCATTTTTAGGTAGGTTCCATCAATGCCTATTTTGTTAAGCGTTTTTATCATAAAAGGGTGTTGAATTTTGTCAAATGCTTTTTCTGCATCTAATGAGAGTATCATATGGTTTTTGTTTTTGCTTCTATTTATGTGGTGAATTACATTTATAGATTTACGTATGTTGAACCAACCCTGCATCTCGGGGATGAAGCCCACTTGGTCGTGGTGGATTACTTTTTTGATAAGTACTTGGATTCGATTTGCTAGTATTTTATTGAAAATTTTTGCATCTATATTCATGAGGGAAATTGGTCTGTAGTTCTCTATTTTTGTTGTGTCCTTTCCAGGTTTTGGTATTAATGTTATATTGGCTTGGTAGAACGTGTTGGAGAGAACTCCATCCTTCTCAATATTGGAGAATAGTTTATGTAGGATGGGCACCAGTTCTTCTTTGTATGTATGGTAAAATTCAGGTGTGAACCCATCTGGACCAGGGCTTTTCTTTTTGGGAAGGTTTTTTATTGCTGTTTCTATTTCAGTTCTTGATATTGGTCTGTTCAGGTACTCTATTTCTTCCTGGTTGAGCCTGGGAAGACTATGTGTTTCTAAAAATTTGTCCATTTCCTCCACGTTCTCCAGTTTGTGTGCATAAAGATTTTTGTAGAATTCATAGATGATATCTTGTATCTCTGTAGCATCGGTTGTGATTTCTCCTTTCATGTTCCTAATGGAGGTTATTAGAGATTTTACTTTTGTGCTCTTGGTTAGTCTAGCCAGAGGTGTGTCTATTTTGTTTATCTTTTCAAAGAACCAACTTTTTGTTTTATTAATTTCCCTTATAGTTTCTTTGTTGTCCTTTTCATTTAGTTCTGATTTGATCTTAGTAATTTCTCGCCTTCTGCTGGGTTTGGGATCGTTCTGTTCTTCTTTCTCCAGTTCTTTGAGTCTATTCGTTAGGTTGTCTATTTGCATGTTTTCTGTCTTTTTGATATAGGCATTTATGGATATGAATTTTCCTCTCAGGACTGCTTTAGCTGCATCCCATAGATTTTGATAAGTTGTATCTCCATTGTCATTTAATTCAAAGAAATTTTTGATTTCCATCTTGATTTCTTCTTTTATAGAATAATTATTCAGGAGAAAGTTATTTAGCTTCCATGACTTTGAGTAAGAGTGAGGGTTTCTGTTTGTGATCATTGTTACTTTTATTCCGCTGTGATCTGAGAAGATGCATGGTATAATTTCTATTTTTTTGAATTTTTGAAGACATGATTTATGTCCTAGGACATGGTCAATCTTAGAGAATGTCCCGTGAGCTGATGAGAAGAATGTATATTCTGTGGACTTTGGGTAGAATGTCCTATAGATGTCAGCCATGCCCATTTGTTCTAGCTTTCTATTGAGGTCCATTATGTCTTTGTTTATTTTCTGTTTAGAGGATCAGGCAGGCAGTTTTTAAAATAGAGAGTATATTGACTATATAGATCACTTTGTGGAGTGTTGCCATCTTAAAAATTGAATTTTTTAATCCATGAACACTGGGTGCATTTTCATTTGTTAGGCTGTTCTTTAACTCTTAGAAATATTTTGTACTTTTCAGTATTCAATTATTTCACCTCTTTGATTAAAATTATTCCATAGTTAGAGAGTACTTTTTATTCTGTGGAATTGTTTTCTTAATTTTTGCTTCAGGTTGATTATTGCTGGTATACAGAAACATCATGGATCTTTGTGTGCTAATTTTGTGTCCTCCAATTCTACTGAATTGTGCATTAGCTCTGATAAATTTTTATGGATTATTTGAGTTTTTCTAAAGGCAGTATCATGCCATATGTAAATAGCAAGAATTTTACTTTTTCTTTCTCAATTTGAATGGGTTTTATTATTTTTCCTGCCTAATTTACCTGATTATGTCTTCTAGTGCAATGTTGAATAAAGTGGAGAAAAGTGAGCATCCTTCTCTTGTTCCCAATCTTAGCTGGTGTGGAGAAATTTTAGCCTTTACCCACTGACTTGTTAATTTTTTTAATAAATGCTCTTTTTCCAATTTCTAGTTTGTTGACTGCTTTGATCAAAAACGGTTTTTTTTTGTCTACCATGGAGTACTACTCAGCGATAAGAAACAATGGTGATATAGCACTTCTTGTATTTTCCTGGATAGAGTTGGAACCCATTCTACTAAGTGAAGTATTCCAAGAATGGAGAAATAAGCACCACATGTACTCACCATCAAATTGGTTTCACTGATCATTACCTAAGCACACATTCAGGAATAACATCGATCCGGTGTCGGGCAGATGTGGGTGGGGGAGGGGATGGATGTATACAAACATAATAAGTGCGATGTGCACTGTCTAGGGGATGGACACGTTTGAAGCTCTGACTCGGGGAGGGGGAGAGGCAAGGGCAACATACATAACCTAAACTTTTCTACCCCCACAATATGCTGAAATAATAATAATAATAATAAAAAATGTGTATATATACACACACATATACATACACACACCTCTTCATATAACAGAATGGATTCAAAGTAGATTTGCCAGGTGTCAATAAAAAAAAAGAAAAAGTGTTTTTTTTTTTTTTTTTAATTTTTAGAGAGAAGTTCTCACTATGTTGCCCTGGCTGGAGTGCAGTGGCTTCACAGGCACAACGTAGAGAGCACTGCAGCCTTCAACTCCCCTAGACCCAAGTAATCCTCCTGCCTCAGCCACCTGAGTAGCAGGGACTACAGGTATGTGCAACCATACTGGCTAAGAGATTTTGTTGTTATTTAAATGTTTTTTCTGCATTTGCTGATTTGCTGTGTGTGTTTTCCTACTCAATTCTATTATTGTGTGATTAAATTAATTTATTTTCTTATATTGAATTAATCTTGCATTCCTGAAATAATTCCACTTGCTTTTTGTGTATTATCCTTTAAATATACTGTTTGATTCAATTAGCTAGTATTTTGTTCAGGCTCTTTTGCATCTATGACCATAAGGAATATTGATCTCTAATTTTCTTTTGGTGTCTTTATCTGTATTTCAGATCAGGGCAATTCTGGCTCCACAGAATATATTTGGAAGTGACCTTACCTCTTCTATTTTTTGTAAGAGTCTGAGGAGTATTTTTAAAAATTCTGAAATATTTGGTAGACTTAACCAGGAAAGCCATCTGGTACTGTTTTTCTTTGTTGGGAGTTGCTTTAATATATTTGATTGATTTCTTTTTCTGATTCAGCCTCTTTATATTTTATAGGTTTGTTCCTATTTTCTGTTTCATCATCAGTCACTTTCAGTAATGTATGTGTTTATAGAAGTTTGTTCATTTCATTCAGGTTATCTCTTTGTGCAACTGCTGATAACATTCTTCTATAATCCATTTTATTTCTGTAAGGTATTTATTAGTGTCTCCACTTTCATTTATGATTGTAAATATTCATATCCTCTCTTCTATATTCTTGGTCAGTGTACCTACATATTTATCAATTTTGTTAATCCTATCGGAGAACTAACTTTTAGTTTTGTTCATTTTCTCTAATGTTTTTCTCCTCTCAATTTTATTTGTCTTCTCTGTAATATTTATTAGTCCTTTGTTCTATTAGGCTTGGGTGTCATTTGCCTTTATTTTTCTAAGTCCTTCTATTGTAATATAGGTTTATTTAAGACATTTGTTCTTGTTTCATATAGGCATTCACTGCTTTAACCATCCCTCTAAGCACTGCATTCACTGAATCTATGTTCTGTTATATTGTGTTTTCATTTTTATTTCCCTCTCAGTATTTTCCAATTTCTTCTATATTATCTTCTTTGTTTCATTGATTGCTTATGACTGTGCTGTTTAATTTCCTACTTACAAAGTTTGCATTTTTCCTTTTGTTTTTGATGACTGGCTTCATTCTATTGTGATCAGAGAAGATACTTGTTATAACTTCCATCTTTTTACATTTCTTATCACTTATTTTCTGCTCTAATATGTGGTCTAACCTGGAGAATTTTCCATCTGCGCTTGATAGAAATGTGCATTATGGTCGGTGGAGGAATTTCTTTATGTCTCCTCTATTTGGCTGGTTTATAGCACTTTTCAAATCTTCCTTTCCTTACTGATCTTCTGTCCAGATCATCTATCCATTAAAGAAAATGGGGTATTAAAGTTTCCAACCTGTATTGTAGAATGATTTCTCCTCTCCATTTTGTCAATACTTGTCTCATATATTTTGGCGTTCTGTTGCCTGGTGCATAAATGTTTGTAATTGTATCTTTTTGATGAATCAATTGTTTTTTCAATAAATAATGGCCTGTATCTTTTATAAAAGGTTTTGACTTAGAGTTTATTTTGTCTGATAATAACATAGACACCTAATGTTGCATGGAATATGTTTTTCTATCCTTTCACTTTCAACATATATACATATATATATATCTTTGAATATAAAATATAGCTTTTGTAGATAACACATACTTGGATCATTTTGTTGTTTGTTGTTTAAAATATATTCCTTCAGTTTCTTCCTTTTCATTGTAGACTTTCATATGTTTACACTTAATTAATTACTGATAAGGAGAAACTTATCTATGCTATTTTACTATTTGTTTCCTGTGTACCTCTTACCTTTTTTTTCTTTATTCCCTCCATCAATTTCTTCTTTGCATTCAATAAAGTTTTGTAGGGTACTATTTTGATTTCCTTCTCATTGGCTTTATTTGTATTCTGTTGAAATTTCTTAGTAGTATATATGTGCTTGAATTTAACATTATAAATTTACAAAATCGAGATTGAGGCCACTAGCCACTGCTAATTGGCTTTCCCCATGGCAAACCGGAGGCCTCTGCTCTGGCTCCTAGCTCCCAGTGAGTGGCGGTGGGCTCTCACTCAGGCCGATGGCAGTGGCTTCAGCAGCACCCCGTCATGGGCGGCGGGGCCAGGGGTGGTGGTCCTGGCCAGGATGTGGGGAAGTGGTGCAGCTGGAGGGCTGCCAGTTTGAGTACCTAATTACCAAGCACTCGGCGACCATCAAGTGCATCTCATCACAAGGCTCAGTGGATGTGAGCATGGGCCACTCGAGCTTCATCTCCCAGTGCCACCTCCAGATCTTGACAACCCCAAGCGGCAGTGCTGGCCATGACTGGACAGCCTGGGACCCACCGCCTGCACAGCCCAGGCCTAAAGTGGTGATTTCTAGTTGCATTGCCTTGGCCAGAACAGCGTGTTTGTGGACAGGTGTTCCAGAGGCACCGGGTGCCGCTGTTGCAGCTTCCAAGCTTCATGCACCAGGTTTTCAAGCACAGACTTCAAACCAACTTTCCCTTCCCTATCTGGCCAGAAGAGGAAGAAGCAAGAGGCGCCTGAGTCCCCAGCGAAGGCTGTGCAGCTGCACCTCTCACCTCTGACCATCAACATTCCAAACACCATGGCCCACCTCATCATCCCTCTTCCCTCCACAGTGGGAACTATCAGTGCTGCCAACTCCTGCCCATCCAGCCCCCAGGAAGTGGAGTCTTCAGGTTTCAAAATGGGCCCATTGATGCCCTCTGACCTCAATTTAGTGGCTGAAAACTCGCACCCAGAAAATGAAAAGGAAGCTTCTGGTGGAGGAAGCCCAAAGAATGATTCAAAGCCACCTTATTCCTATGCACAATAGTACAAGCAATTAAAATGGCTCCTGGTAAACAACACATCCTAAATGGAATTTATATGCACATCACTAAAAATTATCCATACTACAAGACTGACAAGGAGTGGCAGAATTCAGTTCCCGACAATCTCTGTCTGAATTGTTATTTCATCCAAGTACCACATTCCCAGGAAGAACCAGGCAAAGGCTCATTCTGGAAGGTAGAGATCCTGCCTCTGAAAGCAAATTAACAGAGCAGGCTTTTAGGAAAAGGCAGCCTAGGAGTGTACCTTGCTTTAGAACCTCTCTGTGACCACTCTCTTCTAGGAGCCTCTCCCAGTCTTGCTGGAGTAGTGTCTGCTCACTGCAGTGGCCCCAGAGCCCTGAGAGCCTGTGGAGGGAAGCCTTGCCAGCCCATCGGGAGCCTGAGCCTGGCAACTCACACCCCAGACCTGCCATCATCCAAGAAGCCTGGGTTGCCCAAAGCTCACCAGAGTCACCTCTGTCCAGCCAGCTGGTCTTGATCACCATTCAGTGGCAGCTACTACAGGTGGCTAAGACTGCTGCCTACACTGCTGCCACCCTAGTACCACAGCAAGGTGGTGACCTAGTGACCTTCCAGCCACCCTTCGTGCAGACAGTTCACGTCTTCCACTAGATACCAGCAGTGTCAGTCACCAGCGTGGCTTGACTGGCCCCAGCGAACACCTACACTGTCTCAGGACAAGCCATAGTCACTCAGACAGCTGTGTTGGCCTTTGCTAGTGCCCAGCTGCAAGAGAATAGAAATCACAGGGAAGTAAAAGTAGAACCTGTTGCTGCAATTAGCCATGGCACATTAGGTGCTGCCAGCCAGATCATTCAGATGTCACAGACCACCTCTGTCCAGATGGTCACTGTAGTAGTGTTATAGCAACTGTTACAGTGTGTGGTTCCAAGGACAAACCAAGCTGCACACAGAGAATGAAGGTTTATTTAATGGCGGGCTCAGATGGGAGTTATCACCAAGTTCTGAATCTGTATACTGGGTGTTTTCCACTTTTATTAGGTTGGGGTGGTCCGAGGGGTGGGGTCTCAGGTGACTGATGCAACAGGTGAGCATGATTACAGAAGCCAGGTAATAGGTTAGTGTTAGATTGATGAGGATCTTCATTATCAGTACAACAGACACCTCTAGGTCAACACCAGCTACCAGTAAAAACTGTAACGCAAAACGGGACTCTTGTGGTACCAATCCCCACTGCGGTCCACTGCCAGGTGAACAATGCCACGAGGAGTCCTTTACACGTGCTGGAGACCCCCGCATCAGCATCTGCCAGGACAGCCATCAGCCTGGGCAGCCAGGGCTGAAGCGAATCAAAACAGAAGATGGCCAGAGCATTGTCATCACCCTGAGTGTGGACACGTCATGGGCAGCTGTGAGGAAAAGGGTGTCTAAAACTAGCGACTGGGAAAGTTTTTCTTACTTTAAAATATCAGTGTTGTGGTGCCAAAAGGGGACATTGCCTCTCACCAATACTAGGAGTGTGCTCTCTCTCAGTGGGTAAAGGCCCTGCGTTTGGACTTCACCTCTCAGTACTGAAAATACAAAACCCAGGTGGCCTGAAAACTCCTTAATTTACAGACAGAAGTCACACTTGAACAAAAACCACACACAACAAAACCTGGTACTTGAGACAGTGTCTCTCCTGCTGAGCGCTCCCTGGGCTGCTGCCTTTGAGCGAAGCTTTTAACTACCAGTGAAAAACCATGGCCCTTCCTGGAGGACCAGGCATCTCCCTGTGAGGATATTGCAGCGTGCTCAGGGGTCAGGGGCAGGTGCCAGCGGACCTCCAGGGACTCGGCCGCCTGCATAGACCAGGCAGGACCACCCTCCCATCCGCCCCCCACCACGGCCCTCGCAGTACTCACCGCTGGTACTGGCAGGCAAGACAGTATTTTGTTTTTCACATGTGCAATTAGAATATTTCGAATTGCACTTTCTTTACACAATAATGAGGTCTGTGACATTTCACATCACTGCATTTCTACTCTGGAAATTTTGTAAATCATACAGGACCTTTCCTGTGGATTTCATTTGGGGAAAAGAAACAAAGTAGTTTTGTGTTTTTGTTGTTTTCAGCCTATGGAATGATTTCTTTATCTTGTTCAGATGGAGCTAGTTTATGACACTTGCAGATTTTCCACGTTAGAGCAGTTGCTTGATGAATTTAATCCACCTCCATTTCAGTGCATAGGACAGAAGACTAATGCTGAGGCTGCATGTGACCGTGAGAATTCAGGGACAAGCTGGTGCTGGGAAAGAACTGCCCGGTCTCATCCGAGCTGCACTTAACTGTTCTCTTTCTTGCTGTTTTTTGTTGTTTGTTTCTTTGTGTTAACTTTGTCCCTGGCAAAATTTTCCATTCTAAGTAAAGCCAGTCTCCTAAGTATTGTGTATTTAAAACAACAGAGCCATTACCACTACATTTGGGGGAAAAGACTCAGTCTCTTATCACAAGCATTATCAAACAAAGATCACAGATTTCTCCATAGTGTGTTATTGCAGGTTTAGTGGCCAGCTCAAGGCATCATCTGACCAGCTGTCTTCTCAGTTATATTGCACTTGTCCCCACTGCAGGCGGGAGCAGCCATGCCAATGGAGCGGGAGCTGAATGTTAATTCTAGGGTCTAAGCAAGCACCCTGTGATTAAGCACTGGAAACATTTAGGTTGTTTTCTGGTTTGCAGTAAGAGACTTCCCTGACCTTTCAGAACTGAATTCAGAACTAAGGCTGACTCATCTCCTACCAAAATTGAAAAGGAGAGGAAAGGAAACAAGTGAGATAATGAGAAGTTCCAACCTCCCCCCACCCGTAGCCTCAGCCCAGACTCCTTAGGAAAAAAACATTCTCCTTTCCAGACCTTTCCAGAGTGTTCTAGGGGTTAGGACAGAGCAGCAGTGCAAATAGAAAGAGGATGTTAGCCGTATTTTGAATTTTTAGTGTCATTATCATAATGTTATTTATTTAAATGTAGTAATTTTGGTATTTAACTTTTTTAAGAGAGGAAAAAAATACCTGTAAATTCCTGGTGGAATGAAATGGCTCATAATGGTAAATTTAGGCAATTTTAGGAATGTTTATTAGTTACATAAAGACAAAATGTGATTTAAAAAATCTAGGTTGGTTAGATACCAACTTAGCATTGGTAGCATGCAAAAGCTCTGCTTCTTACACATCCACCTTAGGTTATTGTCGCACAAGTGACATTGTCATTCACGGTGTGCCTATTAACATGAATTTATAAATATTCATGTTTGTCTTTTAAATAATATAGGAAATGAAAAAAAAAGACTAGTTATAAGCCAAAATTCAATAGTATAAGCTATTATATTTACCTTGCAGTTTATTTCTCTGTTCGTCATATTACTTTGAGTTTCTGTCTAGTGTCCTTTCATTTCTGGTCAGAGGACTCCCTTCAGCATTCCTTGTAGGGCAGGTCTACTAGCAAAGAGCATCCTAAGTTTTATCCATCTTTGAATATCTCAATAGCTTTTTTTTCATTTATGAAAAAGGATAGCTTTGTTGGATATAAAATTCTATATTGATATATATTTTTTTCTTTCAGCACTTTACAAATGATATTCAATCCCTTCTGACCTTGTTTCTGATGAGAAATATGCTGTTAATTTTATTGAGAATAATTTGTATAGGATGATTATCTTCTGTCTAGCTGCTTTCAAAATTCTGACTTTCAACAATTTGATGATCATGTGCGTTGGTATGAATATGTGTTTATTCTCTTGGAGTTTCTTGAACTACTTGATGCACATATTTTCTTATTTAAATTATGATATTGTCTGTAATATATTAACAGCTTTAAAAGAATTAGCTTAAGTTCAAAGAAATTTGGCATTTCTAGTATTTTTGTTACTGATTTTCGTGGTAAATTATATTAAGGTAAAGAAAGTACACTCTAATCAATTTAAATCATTTGGAATTTTTTAAGGCTTACTCTGCCATTCATCATATGCTCAATTTTGGTAAAATTTCCATGTACATTCAAAAAGATTGGATTGTTCAAGGGTGCAATAAAAATATATATTTATGTTGTTTTTTTTTTATGAATAAAAGAGGTTTATTGAGCTCACAGTTCCACAGGCTGAGAAGTATAAAGGCATGGCCCTGGCTTCTGGTGAGGGCTGTCATGCTGCATCACAGCATAGTAGAGAGAGGATCAAAGGGGAAGCTGACACTTGTGATGAGGGGGAAACTTGAAGGGTGTCCTGCCTTTCTTTTCTTTTTTTTTTTTTTTTATTTCATCTTCTTGTTATGGGGGATACAGAATTGCAGGTTACATACGTTGCCCATGTACCACCTTTCCCCCCAAGTCAGAGCTCCAGGCGTGTCCGTTCCCCAGGTAGTGCGCATTGTACCCATCATGTAGGTAGGTATATGTCCCTCCCCCCCAGCCCCCCTTCCCGTGTCAGCACCTTCAAGTGTTACCATTCCCCAAACGGTGCGCAATGCACTCATTGTGTAGGCATACACCCATCCCCTCCCCTACCCCCCACCTCAGTCTGATATCCGATTGGTATCGTTCCAAGATGTGTATTTAGGTGATGTTCAGGGAAACCAATTTTCTGGTGAGTACATGTGATGCTTGTTTTTCCATTCTTGGGATACTTCACTTAATAGAATGGGTTCCAACTCTTTCCAGGAGAACCATAGAGATGTCGTATCTTCATTATTCCTTATAGCTGAGTAATATTCCATGGTATACATATACCACAGCTTACTAATCCAATCATGTATTGATGGGCATTTGGGTTGTTTCCACATCTTTGCTATTGTGAATTGTGCTGCTATAAACATTCGGGTACATGTGTCTTTGTTACAGAATGACCTTTTTTCCTTTGGATATATGCCCAGTAATGGGATTGCTGGGTCAAATGGTATATTTATGTTTTATATTGATTAAATAAATGTATTTAATATATTAAAATATACATGTATTTATGATAATATATTAAATATATTTTAATGTCTATTTAACAAGTATTTAATATACTTGTAGAAGCAGTGATAAAAAATTTTCCATCAAAGAAAAGCCCAGAACATGATGGCTTCACTGCTGAATTCTACAAAAGATTTTTAAAAATTAATACTATCCTATTGTAACTATTTCAAAAAATCAAGGAAGAGGAATACATTCCAACTCATCCTATGAGGCTAGTATTACCTTATACCAAAATTAGACATAGACAAAACAAGTACAATGACAGGCCAATGTCCCTGATAAACATAGGTGCCAAAATTCACAACAAAATATTAGCAAACTGAATTCAACTCACAAAAACAGTCATTCATCATGATCATGTTGAAAACAGCCCAGAGATGTATTTTTTTTCACTGAAGCTAACTCTCCTATCAATGCAGTCAATCCCATCCCACTTCTGCAGATCACTGTTCCAACAATTACCTCTCTTTGAAGACTTTCCCCCTCTCTGCCAGAGATTTTCCCCAAGATGAATATGTACCCTTTGTCCCCATCCCATTCCCCACAACTCCCGAGATGTTCCACTCATTTGCTCACAGAATCATGCTCTGGTGCCAGCTTCTCATCTCCTGTCTCTTCTTAACCCACTCCATCTGCCCCCTGTCACTGTCACTCTCCTGAGACTCCTCTTGCCAAGGTCCCTCGTGTCTTCACACTTCTAAAGCAGAGCTTTTTCCAAACACACAACTTTCCAAGTCTTCCCTAATAATGGAAAGGGCATTGCCATTGACTAGTTGCTGGGGCAAATACCTACATGAGTTACCCTGCTCCAACCTGTGAGCAATTCCTCCATCAGGAGTCTGTCCGCTTTTCATTCTGAGCCACCATTTGTCACTGCTCAGTTTTATCACCAGACTTTCTTCCTAACCCTCTTCTCTGCCTACATTCTGACTCCCAACTATGGTCTACTCTCCCCTGAGCAGTCAGCATAACCTCTTAAATTAAGGCACTGCACTCCCCTGCTCAAGATCTACCAAAATTTACCCATCAAACTGGAATAAAAACCGAACTTCTTCCCATGCCCTGAAAGCCACAAGGCCCTGTGAGCTACGGCAGGAGTTCCCAACCTATAGTGAATTGTATAATTATTTCATTATATATTACAATGTAATAATAATAGAAATAAAGTACACAATAAATGTAATGCATTTGAATCATCCCAATACCATCATGCCCCCACCCCCACAGTCCATGGGAAAATGGTCTTCCATGAAAATGGTCCCTGGTGCCAAAACGTTTGGGGACCACTGAGCTACAGCATTGCCCATGTGACCTCCTCTCCTCCTTCTTTCCCTGATTCCTCACTCAGACCCCACTGGCCACCTTGCTGTTTGTTCCTTGAACACACATGGAACACATTCTTGTCTCAGACTCTTGGCACTTTTTCCACTGAGTGTAATGCTGGAGCTCCTTACCTTCCTCGCTTTGGTCAGGTCACTGTTCAAATGTGGCCTCTCAAGAGAGGCTCTTTCTGATGATTCTACCTAAGATAATGAGCACCTCCAATCACTGTATCATGTTCCCTGCTTTGTCTTCTTGGTATTTCCCACCACCTGGGATATTTGTATACCTGAAAAAATACTTAATGTCTTCCTCACTAGATCATCAGCTCATAAAGGCAAGAACTTTGTTCCACCTGTGCTCTCCTCTACCTCATCACTTAGCAACTTCTTGGCAGCATTAGCATTATGACCATAGCCTCTCTTATCTTGTCTCCTTTTGTCATTCTTTCCTAGTTTTCCTCCTCCCACTCTAGCTGCCCCTCTGGGGACTTGTCCCTTAAATTATGATAGTTCTTAGAAATCTATACTCTGTCCACTTTTATTATATAGACTTTCTCTACATGTAAACAGCTACTCTTACACTTCATTCCTTACTGCTAGCTCAGATTCCTGCTCCAGCCTCATATATCTAAATGATGACTACACAGGGCCCCTCTGCTATCTCATAGGCACATCAAGCTTCCCCTGTTTGCAATGAACTTCCCCGTCTCTCAACCCAGCTTCATGGAAAGGCCTGTGTCTGATCCAGTGCCCACTGAGGGGTTTCTATTCAAGTGCACAACAGAAGCCTCCTCTCCTAAACCCTTGCTGGATGCTACAGGATTAGGCACTGACCTAAGTATTCTGTCCCTCTGGGTCATGCAGTTTGACTTCTCTTTACAGGTTTGCTGTGGGGAGGAGAAAAACAATCCCAAGTACTTGAATAGGATTTGTCATTCCAAATGATGAAGACTTAACACAGGAATTCTGCATAAATGATGCAACTGTCAGGACACAGCTATAGTTTAGCAAGCTAACTAGCAAAGTCTTTGTCCAAGTTCTACTTGTACCATATTCCTGGGCAACTTCCTGAGCAGGCACAAGAAGTCATCAGGAAAAGATTAACACCCATGATCCAAGGAACAAAGACTTTAAGGAAGGAGTTCTCAGTCACAACACACATCTGAATAGCCTGGGGAATATAGTCTGTGACTCAGCTTAGACCTACACTCTACTCGGTCTCTGCCTATGGAGCAGATGGTTTTATTACTGCTCGCCATCCCCGCAGCATGCTGTGTGTGCGTGTGTGTGTGTGTGTGTGCACTGCAGGTTCATTTGGGCAATAGGTTGTTGGGGGAGAATCCAGAAATCTCTCTTGCTGTACTTTTTATTTTTTTTATTTCAGCTTATTATGGGGTACAAAAGCTAAGGTTATATATATTGCCCTTGCCCCCCCATCCCCCTGAGTCAGAGCTTCAAGTGTGTCCATTCCCCAGACAGTGCACATTGCTCTCATCATGTAGGCATACACCCATCCCCTCTCCCCACCCCCCACCTCTGTCCGATACCCAATTGGTGTTATTCCCAAATGTGCACTTAGGTGATGATCAGGGAAACCAATTTGCTGGTGAGTGCATGTGGTGATTATTTTTCCATTCTTGGGATACTTCACTACATAGAATGGGTTCCAACTCTCTCCAGGAGAACAAAATGGATTCTATATCACCATTATTTCTTATAGCTGAGTAATACTCCGTGGTATTTATCTTGCTGTACTTACTAGCAATTGTTTTGTGATGAGAAAAACAATGGCAACATCTTAAACCATAATGATTATTAAACTCGTATGCATGTATTTCCTTTCCTTTGGTAGATTTTTTTCTTAAAATTCAGATGTTAATTTCAGGAATCTACTTTTATTTCTAAAGATGCTTTATAAATAAGAAATATCTTACAAAAGCTATCGATGATCCTGGAGCTGTTAGCTTTGTGTCACTGAAAAAATACGAACATATGTGTAAATAAGTTTGTGTTCAGGATCATGCTTGAAGTATTCCTCCAGAACATTTCCTCACAGAAAGAAGAAAAGATGCAATATAAGAATCTATTGAAGAAAAAAATTTAAGTACTCTTAATACATCAGTTTTCACATTTCTGCCCTTGTATCCTGTAGAATGATTTTGGTTGGGTGACATGTCTTTTAGGCTTTTAAATATAAACACTGAGAACTTAAATACTATAATGATTCAATGCTCATCACCATTCATTGGAAACTGGCATTAGACATGCCCAAGAAATTGGTACTGAGCATGCTCAGAAAATTTTTATGTTCCTTTCTACTTCCTCCTGACAGAACCTATGGAAATTTAAGGTATTTTTAGGCTCAAAGTCTTATATTGATCATATGTCATGCTTATCTGCAATAAAATTTCAAGAAAACATTTTTAGTTTCCTGTAAACACCAGGCTCTAAGCCTGCAGTGTCCAGTACAATTGTCACTAGGCACATGTGTCTACTGAGCACACAAAAGTGGCCACTATGTGCCTGAGAAAGTGAATTTTTAGTTTTCTTCATTTTAATAGATAAATTATTTTCTAATTCTTTTTATAGATGTAATTCATGTCAGGACTAGTGATAAATATTTATATTGTTTAATGATATTGAAAATTATCTTTTAAAAAGATACATTTTATTGAATTTGGATGGTACATTTACTCACTTGGCTCCATAATTAAAGGAACCTACAAGTCAGTTCTTACTCTAGCATATCCTTTTTACAGCACTCCTTTTATAAGATGATTATATACCGCATGAGTCGGGGAAGAAGACTTAAAGATTGATGATTTTGATTTTAGTATGGTATAAACACACAACTCTAGGAGAGAAACATATAGCCTCAAAAAAGTAATACTGTGAGTGGCTGTGACTTCTCATGAAAAATATCTATTTGCATCTCTATAAAATAAAAATGTTCACTTACAAGTTAATCCAGGAATTGTTACTATCTTAGTAAAATATCTGCTGGGAGTGAGGGGGAGTGGAGGGAGATGCCTAACCTTCAACAAAGCAAACAGCTTTGCAAATTCTCCTCCTGGCTTCTGGCCTCCAGAGGGTTCCTGACCTCTTTTTACTCAGCACATCAAGTCCTGCTCTCTGGAGTCTTCTACAGTGACCTGCCAGAGTTGCCCTTAAGTATTGACCCTCCCTGACAGGTAATGGTAATAAACCAAATATATTTTCACATCTCTAACCTTGCACTGGAACACCAAGAGCATTTTACAAAGCAGTGGTGTTGGGCAATAAAGTCTTTAGAACTTTATTGAATCTGATTATGAGATTCAGATAGCCCAGGTTTTTCCTCACTTTAGTTCTATTATCTTCTTATCATGGATTTCTTACTTCTTTTAAGTAGTCTGCGTTAAAAACTCAAATGCTTCTTTTATTTTAAGAGAACCATCTTTGATGAACTTTAAAAGTTCATAAAACTAACATATGAGCATTATTTTAAAGCACTCACTTAAACCAGTGATTCTCCGATTGTGGTGTGCCAACTTCTGGAGATCCCCTAAACCCTTTTCCAGGAGGCCCATAAGGTCAAAACTGTTCTTATAAGAATGACAAGACATTGCCTGCTTATTCACTGACATTTGCAATGACTGTATAAAAGTATACATGGGTAAAGCTGTTGGTTTCTCAGCATGAATCAAGGCAGTGGTACCGAGTTACACTAGTCATTCTATTCTTCACTCCGCCTTGCAGAAAAAAAAAAAGCCTGTTTTATTTAAGAATGTCCTTTATGAATTAGTAAAAGTTAATGATGTTATTAAA
Source organism: Eulemur rufifrons (assembly GCF_041146395.1). Lineage (NCBI taxonomy): Eukaryota > Metazoa > Chordata > Mammalia > Primates > Lemuridae > Eulemur > Eulemur rufifrons. The sequence goes on along the minus strand of NC_091012.1, from coordinate 9,434,311 downwards.
TCTTGACCTTTTTAATATTCGGAATAAGTGAAATGTTCACTTAAAGCACTCCTGCATGCTGCAGCATGGCTGTGTTAAGCAAAAGTGCTTGTGATTAAATTCTGAGCTGAACAAGCCACTTTTTTCAGAGAACACCATTTTGTTTGAAAGTACAAGTGACTTTTATTCTCTGAAATGAACAAGGTGAGACTTACGCTTCAAGGAAAATAATAAGCATTTGTTGCCAATAATAAAACTCAAACTTCTAAGCAAAAAAATAGTACTAAGATTACAGTAGAAGGAAAACTTATACCTTCTACTGTGAACCTGACTGCTTTTCAATACTTAATGTTTTTATAAGATTGGTGCCGATAATAACAAAAGCAAATCTTTCCTCCAACTGAGAGGAAAATATTCATTTATTATGCAATATAGATTAATGAGTATTAATGTCACAAATGCATTGATATGTAAAACTCCATTGTAACTAAGGAACTAAGACATGTGGAGTTCTGTTATACTATTAAGAAAAAAACCCACAATTATCTGAAAGCTTTAAAAATACACCTTTTTCCCAACTATATATTTGCATGAGGCTATGTCATCATCTTATTGTCTCTTCAAAACAAATTGCAAAGACAGGAATGAGAATCCAGCTGTCTTCTAGTAAGCCAGACACTAGAGATTTGCAAAAATGTAAATAAAACACACTTTTAACCAATTTTTTTGTTGCAGAAGAAAAGTTATTTTTGTGAAAAATATTATTTATGTTAACAATGTGGTTGTCAGTCATGGGTGATTTTGTCCCCCAGGGGACATTTTGTGTTGTCACAACCTGGGGGAAGTTACTGCTGGCCCCTAGTGGTGCTTCTAAACATTCTACAATATACAGGACACATTCCACAACAAATTATCTAGCTCAAAATATCAAGGATCCCAAGGTTGAGAAAACTAAACTAAGCACATTTTTTTAATTCTCAATTTTAATTTCTAATACAGTAAATACCAATATAATTGACATGAAAAAATACTCTTTGTGATCCTCAATAATTTAAGTGCTAAAAGAATCTTAAGGACCAAAAAAGCTGCAAATGGTTTGCTTCAGTACTCTAGTAAGAACACTACAGCCTATGTCTATAGTTATGACCTACTACTAAACTTGATATCATGCAAAGTAATTAGCTGGAAAAACAAGACAGGTTAAAAAAGTTCACCTGTTATTTATGTGGTAATATATTACTAAAGTCACACTGTGGAGGAAAAACAATATTTTTAACAACAGATTTTATCATTTGTTATGTCTGAAGACAATTTTTAAAAGGTGGTAGGGGGACATTCCCAGGGGCTCTACAATTCTCTACTTTAGAACAGTACTGTGTGGGCATTTTCCCGTTTGTTTTAATTCTTTGGCTTTTAGCAAAAATAGGAGAGCCAACATGCTAGGCAATATGCTGTTAGAAGACAGGTTTCTGTTGATTATTGTAATATATTAATTATTACTTATTTTCCCTGTCATTTGCTCTTCTACCCATAGAATCTTTCATCCTGTGAAAGTTATATCTATTTGTACACATGCTTAAATTAAGTCACATAGCAATTTTGTTTCTTTAATTTGTTAGGCCTTGAATTTCAGTTGATTTAGTTCACTATCACTTACCTTCCTGTTTTCCATTTTAGCTCTAAAAGTAAATAATGAAAGAGCTTTATACCAAATAAAATCATTTAATGTCGCTTTTGCAATAATTATTGAAAAATTTGTTAGTAAATATAAGTGTGAAAATATAAGTGCAAAATCAATGACAGATATAGCTATCCCGAAACAAGCAGTGTTAACAGTGCAGCATAATACTGCACAGGATAATATTAAGGGTAGCTATTTCCCAAATATTTTAAATGAAATATTGATGAACAGAGACAACTCACTCTGTTACTGTATTTCTGTTATCCACAGATGTTGTGTGTTAGAAAACAAAGGGTTCTCTTTGGTAAGTTATATGTTTCCATTTGCCTCCAATGTCTAAAATGAGGCTCAGAATAATTGAGGGAAGGCAAATCAGATGTTTAAAAGTAGGTCTATATACTATTAGCACTTTTTAAAAAGCCTGTAACATTATTAGCATATAAGATGGACACTTTTGTTAATATAATGCTTCCAACAGTTTTGTCTCCAAATTGATTTCAAAATCACAGAATTTGAAGTTATAAGATCGAAAGGACCACCCAACCTCCCATGACATTTAACTCAACTCATTTTACAGGTAAGGAAACCAAGGCTTAAATCTGACCTGCCCGAAGTCCCACCGATAGAAACAGTGCATCCTCCTACATGCAAAGTAAGCAGCATTGTCCCTCCTTTACTGCACACAGAAATTATCTGAAGAACTTTAAAAACAGCCTGACTTTCAACTCGAGGCATTGTAACTTAGTTGGCATCGGATATGACTTGGGCATCAGAATTATTTTAATGTTCCCAGGTGATGCCAATGTACAGAAAAGCTTGGGAATGATTGCTTTAGGGTTGAGATCAGAATCACCTGGGATGCTTTTGTTCATGTAATTCTGCCTCACATTCTTTCCCATTTTCCTAAAGGGCTTGTGAGTGCCTAGACATGGAGGGAAGGTGGAGGTGAGAAGATGCATATTTGCAGATACGTATTTTGAAAAATGTTGCATAAGTGATTCTAATGGCTCACCTCTCCCACTGAGAACAAGCAATACTACCCCCTCACACGTTTTTCAAAATCTAAAAGCCAATGTTCCCTATTAATTTTCTCAAGAAACCTTTCTTTCACCAACAGTGAATATGTCATATGATCATTTCTAAAACTTAATGACAGCAAATTAAAACTTACTGTACTTCCAAAGGGAGACTTCTAAAAATTAGACTAAGTTAGGGAGGAAAAAAGCATAAAATGTACTTGTGTGAGCAAGGTTAATCTTTGAAACTACTTTTGTATTACATATGGAAACATCAGAATCATCTGAATTCAAAAAACGCTGGGACTCTAGCCAAAGTACAGTGGTGTTTTACTCATAGATTTAGGGCCTTGTCTGAACAGAAGCATTTAGTGATTGCTTAATAAGGTACCAAAACCCACGACTTTGGGCAGAGTCAGGATCCGGTTTATCTGAAACACAATTTGATCATGACTATTGTTATAAGTGAAAGAGGAAAGTGACATTATTATGAGTGTAAACTTGCAATTTTTAATTAAATGTAGCAGTTACACAAAATTTAATTAGCAAAAAACTAGTACATTAGAAACAAAATTAAGTTTATAAGCTAGTTATATTTTTAACTGTAAAAATGGGGATAAGGACATTGATATTCTAAAGTAGCATTTTCCAAACTGTGTTCTGAAAATCAACACTTGTAATCCAACGTGTTAATAATGTTCAAAGGACAACCCAATGGGGCTTATTTTTGTTGTTAATGCCTTTTCAATAAACTTGAATGGTTCATCTTAGGGTATTTTCAAAGTATATCTGTGATTGTGTACCTCAAAGGTGCTCATGCTTCATTAGGTATATTTCAATGCAGATACATTTGGCTGCCAATGTAAGACAAGCTGTTCCTTCTTCCAAGAATAGTTTCCAAAGTAGTATGCATTACTTCAGGCTGATAACTCATAAAGAAATATTTTTTCTTCAGAAACTTCCAATAAATACCACCTCTCCTTTTCATTATGCTCAACATTATCGTAAGGTAAATGCATCACATAAAGAGCTACACATTTTCTGGAATTGCTTATTTGGTAACTGGCTTTCCCTTCCTCTACGCAGTCTAAGATTAAAACAGAAATTGAAAATTCATACTTAGGCCCTTGAAATTAATATATAATTGATATCAATTTCTCAAACTGACCCCTGAAAAAGGACAGCCAAATGGCTGAAATGACTGAGGATGGCTGGGGTGCTTTTAGTATAAGGGGGTCTGTCATCTGCCCTTGGCAACCTAGTTGTACTCACTATTTTACTGTTCTATGGTTAGGCTGGTTGACTGCATTGTTTTCTGGAAACACCATTGAGCATGAGCTGTCCTTTCTTTTTTTTTTATTTTTTTAATTTACTTTTATTTTTTATTTATTTATTTATTTTTTTTTTTAATTTCAGCTTATTATGGGGGTACAAAAGTTCAGATTACCCTTTCTAATAAGCTGCCCTGGAGATACCTGAAGGGAAAAAAAAAAAAAAAAACAGAAGAAAATGTCACAGTAAGTTAAACCTATAAAAGTGTGGTTTTTTCTTTGGTTAAAATGTCAAGTGATAATGGTAGTAATATTCTCCAGGGAGTAGGGGGTTAGGGGAGGTAAACTCACAACTAATGGGCATGAACATGGTGAGTATTGTAGAGCAGAAGGGCATGCCTCTAAACCTCGCTTGGGTGAGGCAAAGACATAAAATGTAACCAGAGATATTTGCACTTCGGTGTTTATTGCAGCAGTATTCACAATGGCTAAAATGTGGAATCAGCTTAAGTGTTTATCAAGGGATGAATGGCTATGAAAGATGTGTATGTACACAATGGAGTGTTATTTAGCCATGAAAAGAAGGAAATTTTGTCATTTGCAGAAACATGGATGTATCTGGAGGACATTATTTTAAGTGAAATAAGCCAGGCACAGAAAGACAAATATTTCATTTTTACACTCCTATATGGGACCTAAAAATAATTGATCTCATGGAGGTAGTGAATAGAATGGTGTAGTGAATAGAATGGTCTTGGTAAGGGTGGTGGGAAGGAGTAATGAAGAGGTGTTGGTTAATGGATAATACTGTTAAATATAAGGAAAAAGTTCTAGTGTTCAATAGTGCAATAGGGCAACTATAGTTAACAATAATTTATTATATTTCAAAATAGCTACAAGTCTTCAAATGTTCGCAACAGAAAGCAATGATAAATGTTTCAGGTGAATCATGTCCCAATTACCCTGATTTGATCATTATATGTTATATGCTTGTATCAAAATATAACATGTACTCCATGAATATGTACAATTATTATGTATCAATAAAAAAGTAAAGAAAATGTCAAGTGATGAAGCATTAAGACATTTCTTGGCCGGGCGCGGTGGCTCACGCCTGTAATGCTAGCACTCTGGGAGGCCGAGGCGGGTGGATCGCTCGAGGTCAGGAGTTCAAGACCAGCCTGAGCAAGAGTGAGACCCTGTCTCTACTAAAAATAGAAAGAAATTATATGGACAACTAAAATATATATATACAAAAAATTAGCCGGGCATGGTGGCGCATGCCTGTAGTCCCAGCTACTCGGGAGGCTGAGGCAGTAGGATCACTTAAGCCCAGGAGTTTGAGGTTGCTGTGAGCTAGACTGATGCCACGGCACTCACGCTAGCCCGGACAACAGAGTGAGACTCTGTCTAAAAAAAAAAAAAAAAGACATTTCTTATACTTTATAAACTACCTGTGTGGTATCTATGTGTGGCTCTATAGGAAACCCATTGAACGCTCTTAACTTCCACAGACAATGTTTGAAGAATGGGTGATAAAATGCTACCTTTGATATAATACCTATAGTCAAATCCAGCAAGAATCTATTTTGAGTTACATTTATAAATAATTTTAAAAGTTTAACATAAAAGTTCAGGCATAAGTGCAGGGACACAGACCAGTGGAACAGAACAGAAAATCCAGATATAAAACCATCCTCATGTAGCCATCTAAGCTTTGACAAAGCAGACAAAAACATACTTGTGGAAAAGAATCCTTATTCAATAAATGGTGCTGGGAAAACTGGATAGCCATATGTAGAAGACTGAAACAGGACCCATAGCTTTCACCTCTCACAAAAATCAAATCACGGTGGATAACAGACTTAAACCTTAGGAGTGAAACTATTGGAATTCTAGAAGAAAATGTGGGAAATACTCTTATAGATATTGGCCTAGGCAAGGAATTTATGAGGAAGACCCAAAAGGCAATCAAAGCAACAACAAAAATAAATGGGACCTGATTAAATTAAAAAGCTTCTGCACAGCCAAAGAGACAGTCACGAGAGCAAACAGACAATCTACAGAATGGGAAAAAAATATTCGCATGCTACACATCCGACAAAGGACTGATAACTAGCATCTATTCAGAACTCAGGAAAATCAGCAAAAAAAAAATCAAACAGCCCTATCAAAAAGTGGGCAAAGGACATGAACACAATTTTTTCAAAAGAAGATTGAAGAATGGCCAACAAACATATGAAAAAATGCTTAACATCTCTAATCATCAGGGAAATGCAAATCAAAACCACAATGAGATATCACTTAACTCCAGTGAGAATGGCCTTTATCAAAAAGTCCCCAAACAATAAATGTTGGCGTGAATGCGGAAAGACAGGAACACTCATACACTGCTGGTGGGACTGAAAACTAGTGCAATCTCTGTGGAAAGCAATATGGAGATACCTTAAACAGATTCAAGTAGATCTACTATTTGATCCAGCAATCGCATTATTGGGCATGTACTCAAAAGAACAAAAGACATTCTATAAAAAAGACACCTTCACCCAAATGTTTATAGCAGCACAATTCACAATCGCATAGATGTGGGCACAACCCAAATGCCCATCACTACATGAGTGGATTAGTAAAATGTGGTACATGTATACCATGGAGTATTACTCAGCTATAAGAAATAACGGTGATATAAAATCTCTTATGTTCTCCTGGATAGAGTTGGAACCCATTCTACTAAGTGAAGTATCCCAAGAATGGAAAAATAAGCACCACATGTACTCACCAGAAAATTGTTTTCCCTGATAATCACCTAAGTGCACATTTGGGAATAACACCAATTGGGTGTCAGGCAGATATGGGGTTAGGGGAGGGGATGGGTGTATACCTACATAATGAGTGCGATGCGCACTGTCCAGGGGAATGGACACACTTGAAGCCCTGACTCAGGGGTGGGGGGGGCATGGGCAATATACATAGCGTAAACTTTTGTACCCCCATAATATGCTGAAATAAAAAAAAAAGATTTCAGTGTTTTTTTCTTAAGCAATAAAAAACTGAGATTTTTAGTATTTATTTATTACACTAAAATGTAATGCCTTCAATGATATTGGGATAAGAGAAATTTATTGCAGTAAATTAAAGCCTAACATAAAGTTTACTAATTTGCTCACACTAAATGTATTAGTTCAGGAGACAGTGTGATGAAAGAAATGTTTTAGAGACACAGGCCCTTTGTGCCAGGGTTGCTCAATCACCAACAAATGAGGGGACTGTAGGTCTCCCTGGGGCTGTTATCTTAATGGAAGATAAAATTATTACTTTAAGACTCTCATAGCCAAAGAATGAAGGACAAAAACAACTTTTTTAGTTTAACTTTCACTTCATGTTTAAATAAGATTGCCATTATATTACTCAAATTAGAACTTTAGAGAAGAGCTTCCACTCATTTCAAAATTTTATTAATTTTATTCTATGAGCTATTTGACATACGTCATGGCACTTTCCTGCCTCACTCTTGCTGCTCTCTGGCTGGAATGCCTTTTCCTTCCTCCTTTCCCAGCAAACTGGACCCACCTACCTTCCAGGATACCTTTGCCAGCCTCCACACCACAAAACTCTTCCCTTTGTTTATTTCACCACTTGTTACATGGTAACAGTTGCTTGCAGGACAGCTCCCTCATAAAAAACCAAGCTTCTGCATGGTAAGTGGGACTCTTACTCCTTCTACCTCCAGCTGCTGAGCACAGAATTTGGGACAAATTAGTGCGAACAAGTGTTTGACAAATTATTATTTAAATCAGTTACAATTTGGAAGATAAATCTTGCTACAGACACAAATTAGTGAGAATTTATCTGTAATGATATCAGAGGTTAGAATAAACTTTTTGAGCCCTGTAGAAAATAAACTATATTTAAAACACTTTATAAGTATCCACTTAGTTGCACAGAATGCAACAGTCAAATAATGAAATATCCTAAACAATGTTAAGACAGCTCTCTTCCTTAAAAAATGAAATTAGCAAAACAATATCAGTGACTGAATAGTTGGAAGAAACAGCAGCATTCTTTAAAACCACACAGTACCAATGATTTTAATGCATTTAAAAAAACTAATTCAGATGAGCCTTCTTTCCTCCTATTAATATGATAGTTTTTAACATGTTGTCACATTCTCCTATCAGTAGCCCCCACAAATACATGAGAGACAGGGCAGGGATCTACTTGTTGCATTTAAAAGTACACAGCATTTAAAACTTGCCAGTAACCGACAATAAGAAATATCCACACCATCTAACACCCTTTCGTTTGTTTCAGTTGTTTCTACTGCAAAATCACTTATTCCTTATTAATAAAAAGTCCCAGACTTATATTTTTGAGAAGTATTACTATTTGGAGGGCCGAATTCTCCTTTAAGATAGAAATGTTTTAATTCTATCTAACTCTTTTGTGTTTCTTAACCTATTCAGTTACTATGTACACATTAACTCTCTGTGTTAATATGTATACTTTTATAATCTCAAGAAACAAATTCAACATGAAAAATGAATACTAACTCATTCAAATACTTTCATTCCAAGTGGTAGAAAGTATCTTTTAAGGTCACTACTCTTAGGTGCTATATGGCATACCCTACACCATAACAAAAGTTAGTTGTTATGAAAAACATATACATGAGAATAAACAGAACAGAGAGGAATTGGACCAAAATGCAGACTAGATTGTAGAACTTGACATGATGATTTCTCCAATATTTTTCCCTTAAGATTTTCTGTCATGAGTGTACATGGTTTGTCCCTGAAAATATTAATGCTAAAACCTTTAAAACTTTGAATTAGATGTGGCTTTTAGTGAATCAGCAACTTATATTCTATTGGCTAGATCCAGCCAAAGAAATATTAAACACTTCCCCATCAGTCCAGCCTTACTCTAAACTCTGGCTTGAAGACAGAGGAATTATTCATTCCAGGAAAATGGCCATTTCTACTTGCTTGATTTTTTTCCCACAACCAGGCCATTCCCAAATTTCAAGATGATCAGAAAAAGATACATGTAAAAACTCTCTGCTAACAAGTACACAGCAAGAGACATACAGCAAGTGTGTGTAGTTTCAGCTACTCAAACGTTTCAATATCAAGAGCATCTCTTTGTCTCTTGAGATTAGAGGGTGGCAGAATTAAGTTTCCGAGCAAAGCAATTATAGCTTCTAACAGGTAATATTCTCCTCATCCTGCTTTAAAACTTGACAATTGCCCTTTATGGCTAAAGCTTTACCATTGTCATCTTACAATTGCAACAATCTATACTAACAAACTTAAGGATATAGAATGCAAATACTAAAAACAAATTTAGGCAGATGTGGATGGGGGAGGGGATGGGTGTATGCACACATAATGTGTGCAGTGCGCACTGTCCAGGGAGGGGAAGGACACGTTTGAAGCTCTGATTCCGGGTGGGGGGTGCAAGGGCAATATACATAACCTAAACTTTTGTACCCCCACAATATGCTGAAAAAAGAATTAAAAAAGACTTAAAAAAATTAAACAGCAAAAACTCTACCAACAATTCAGTGTTCATAGATATTGTTTCAGGTAGTCACAAAATAGACAGGGACAGAGAATTGCATTTTTCTTCAGTCAGCACAAATACCAAAATATAGAATTTTATAGTCTTTAACAGGAAAGGAAAGAGGGTGCTTAATGGATTTAAAAAGTTGAATAGCAAAGACTAGAAAATAATACCTAGTAGTCACAATCCAAACCTTACCATAAAAGATCGAGTACCTGCTGAAATCCTGTCCCACCCACTGACTTTTTCCATTGTGCCTACTCTCTCTGACTTTAAACCAATTAAAAAAATAAAAGTGAACTAAACTTTTTCTCTTCCTTTATTTATAAGACAGACTTTGCATTTTTTTTTTTAAAGATTTGATGACTTCTCATTCACTTAACGATATCTAACACTGTGCACTCTTGAAAACAGCTCCATGTATGTTGCACAGTGATGGGACCATATGGCAGGGTGAAGAGTTGAAATTCAATTACTAAATGAGGGCTTAGTAGAAAAGTGTAATATGATTATTATAGGAATAACTAAAAATTGCCTGAACTAATATTATTACTTATATTGAATTTAAATTTAGATTTATACTTTCTTTTTTTTTCTTTTTCTTTTTTTTATTTCAGCTTATTATGGGGGTACAAAAGTTCAGGTTATATATATTGCCCATGCTCCCCATCCCCCTGAGTCAGAGCTTCAAGTGTGTCCATTCCCCAGACAGTGCGCATCGCACTCATCAAGTAGGTATACACCCATCCCCTCCCCCCACCCACCACCTCTGTCCGATACTCAATTAGTGTTATTCCCAAATGTGCACTTAGGTGATGATCAGGGAAACCAATTTGCTGGTGAGTACATGTGGTGCTTATTTTTCCATTCTTGGGATACTTCACTTAATAGAAAAGGGTTCCAACTCCCTGCAGGAGAACAAAACACATTGTATATCACCGTTATTTCTTATAGCTGAGTAATACTCCATGGTATACATGTACCACATTTTACTGATCCACTCATGAATTGATGGGCATTTGGGTTGTTTCCACATCTTTGCAATTGTGAATTGTGCTACTATAAACCTTCGGGTGCAGGTATCTTTGTCATAGAATGTCTTTTGTTCTTTGGGGTAGATGCCGAGTAATCAGATTGCTGGATCGAATGGTAGGTCTACTTGAATCTGTTTAAGGTATCTCCATATTGTTTTCCACAGGGGTTGCACTAGTTTGCAGTCCCACCAGCAGTGCACGAGTGTTCCTGTTTCTCTGTATCCATGCCAACATGTATTGTTTTGGGACTTTTTGATAAAGGCTGTTCTCACTGGATTAAGTGATATCTCCTTGTGGTTTTGATTTGCATTTCCCTGATGATTAGAGAGGCTGAGCATTTTTTCATATGTGTGTTAGCCATTCTTATATCTTCTTTTGAAAAATTTCTATTTATGTCCTTTGCCCACTTTTTGATAGGGTTGTTGCTCTTGAGTTGTCTAGCCAGAGGTGTGTCTATTTTGTTTGTCTTTTCAAAGAACAAACTTTTTGTTTTATTAATCTCCCTTATGGTTTTTTTGTTGTCCTTTTCATTTTGTTCTGATTTGATCTTAATAACTTCTCTCCTTCTGCTGGGTTTGGGGCCGGTCTGTTCTTCTTTCTCCAGCTCTTTGAGTCTATTCATTAGGTTATCTATTTATAAGTTTTCTGTCTTTTTGATATAGGCATTTATGGAAATGAATTTTCCTCTCAGGACTGGTTTAGCTATGTCCCACTGATTTTGATAAGTTGTGTCTCCTTTGTCATTTAATTCAAAGAATCTTTTGATTTCCATTTTGATTTCTTCATTTATAAAATAATCATTCAGGAGAAGGTTGTTTAACTTCCATGACTTTGAGTAGAAATGAGAATTTCTGTTAGGGTTAATGTCTACCTTTATTCCTCTGTGATCTGGGAAGATTCATGGTATAATTTCTATTTTTTAGAATTTTTTAAGACATGCTTTATGTCCTAGGATATGGTCAATCTTAGAGAATGTCCCATGAGCTGATGAGAAGAATATATATTCAGTGGATTTTGAGTAGAATTTCCTGTAGATGTCAGTCAGACCCATTTGTTCTAGTATTGTATTTAAGTCCATTATTTCTTTGTTTATTTTCTGTTTTGAGGGTCTGTCCTGTACTGTCAGCTGGGTTTTGAAGTCTCCAGCTATTGTGGTGTTGCTGTTTATCATTTGGTTTAGATCAAGTAGGGTTTGCTTTATGAATCTGTGTGCACCTAAGTTGGGTGCATACATATTAAGTATAGTTATGTCTTCTTATTGAACTATATCCTTCAGCATTATATAGTGTATATGTACATGCAAAGATGCATTTAGACTGAAAACAAAAGGGTGAAAATCGATATTTCAAGCAAATGGAAGCCAAAAGAAAGCTGGTGTGGCGGTTTTAATCTCCAATAACTTAGTTTTTAAATTAAAAAAAGTAATGAAAAACAAAGATAGTTACTATATACTGGTGAAGGGTACAATTCAGCAAGAAGACATAACTATACTTAATATATATGCACCCAATTTAGGTGCACCCAGATTCATAAAGCAAACCCTACTTGATCTGAACCAAATGATAGATAACAATACTATAGTAGCTGGAGACTTTAACACCCTGCTGATAGTATAGATTTATACTTTAGGTATAGCTTCTAAATTTGGGTTTAATGGGTAGACCATGAATTTATTTCCTCTCCCTCCTGAAATTCATTAGAATTAAAGGCATCAAATAAAGGTTGTATACAAGACCAGGAAAAAGGATTGATAGCAGATTATTTTTCATATTGAAAGATAAAAAGATGACAAAGGAGTGGTAACTGGTATGGAAGCACAACTATGATGCACCCAGAGAGTGACTGGAACAGCCTCATTGAACTCAAGGCAGTCTCAGAATTCAGAAGGCACATGGCACTGTGGGAGGTAGGTGAAACAAAACAAAAGCCAACAAAGTCAGTTCAAAATCTGTGCTTAGAGCCCCTCCTCCACCTGTGCCCCCATCTTATATGGAATTTAGATGTGTATTCCTGGAGCTATAAACCTGAGTGTTTCTGGGCTCAGAGGTACCAGTCTCAGAGATACTAGGGCTGAAATTTGGAAAATGGGAAAAGTCCATTCACTGAAAAATGTACAAGTAGCCAAGTTTGCACTTCCCGGGTAGAAAATGAAGAGCTCTTTCTCTGAAGAGACTGAACTGTCCCAGAGAAAAGACTCTCAGCTAATACCTACGTGATGAGTGCATTGCGCACTGACGGGAATGGACACGCTTGAATGTTCTGACTCGGGGGGATGGGCAGGACATGGGCAATATATATAACCTGAACTTTTGTACCCCCATCATAAGCTGAAAAAAAAAAAAAGCCGGCTTGTCCTTCAAATCCTCACAGTGAAAGCCATCAGGTAACAAAAGTCCTGCTCCTGCATGGTGTTTCCAATTAGAAAAATATAGAGACCACCACCACACATTTGAGAGAAGGCTCCAACAAGAGAGATCAAAACAACAGGAAAAAGGAATTTATAGAAGTGGTAAAAATTCAGTAGAAAATAAAAACTTTAAAAAATTTCTTAAAATGCTCTCAAAAAAACAAAACTTTTTTTTAATTAATTAATTTATTTTTTATTTTTTTGTTTGTTTTTCAGCTCATTATGGGGGCACAAAAGATCAGGCTATATACATTGCCCATGCCTCCCCATCTCCCCGAGTCTGAGCTTCAATTGTGTCCATTCCCTAGACAGTGCATATCACACTCATCATGTAGGTGTGCACCCATCCCCTCCTCCCACCCCATCCCCCCCAGTCAGAACTTCAAGCGTGTCCATTCCCCAGGCAGTGCGCAAAGACTTTTAATAGAAGTGTTAGAGTATACAGTCAAAGAATCCCCAGGAAGTAGAACAAAAAAACAAACTGGAAAGCAGTGGAGGGATAATTAAAGATCAATGCAGAAATATTGGTCAAAGAGGCCCAACATTTGAATAAGGATATAAGAAAAAAGAAGGAACAGAAAAAATAGTAAGGAAACAAAACTCTCTAGAAGAGATGGTCTGCAAACTTAGTGGACCCAATAAAATGAAAAAAATCCCCCAAACCATATTACAAAATTGCATTAATCCCAGATATAGAGAATGCACTAAAATTCTTTCAGAGAAGGAAAGGGGTAAAGATGACAAATTGGTTACATATAATGTATCACACAATGGCAACAGATTCAAGGACAACACTAAATTGAGAACACAATAGAGAAATGTCTTCAGATGATGAAATTTAATTTCAAGCTAGAATTTTATGTTCTATCAAATGGGAGGGATTTTCAGACAGGCTAGATCTCCAAGAATGTCTGCCCATGTGCCTTTTCCTGGGGGAATGTGCTCCAGTAAAACTAGGGATTATGACTAGGTGAGGTGGCTCAATCCTCTAATTCCTGTACTTTGAGAAGCCAAGGTAGGAGAATTGCTTGAGTAAAGAAGCTTGAGACCAGCTTGATCAACACAGAAAGACTCCATCTCTGCAAAAAAAAAAAAAAATTAGCCAGGTGTGGTGTCATATGCCTGTAGTCCCAGCTACCTGGGAGGCTGAGACAGGAAGATTGCTTGAGCCCAGGGGGTTGAGGGTGGAGTGAGTTAGGATGATGACACTGCACTCTAGCCTTGGCAACAGAGAAAGATCCTATCTCAAAAACAAAACAACAAAAGACCCTCAAGGAGTATAACAAGACATGGGAAACACAGAACCTATGGCATAGGGGATCTGACACAAGAGAGCCATTATGTGAGATCCCAGAGGACTTCAAAGAGATGTCCCAGAAAAACAGGCTAACAAAGCGGGACTAGCAAAACAAAAGCAGTCCATACTGGAGGAGAATGACAAAAGGCTGAGAGGAGTTGTCTCCAAGAGAAAAATGAAACAGATGTATTTTAGTAGACGGAAAATATTTAGATGGGCATGTGACAAATGTCACAAAATTTGGGGGATTAATAGCTGTTAGAAAACAGGCAAATAAATATAGTCAGGAAATTAATTCCACAAGAAATAGAAGGATGTGAAAGCAGTGAGACCAGCCGGTGACCACTTATTTGGTTGTGTGAGCTAATGTAGGCTAAGAAAAGGGGATTGTCTGGGAGAAGTGAGGTGCTCAGATTTCAGAAATATTTAAGAGAAAGAATGAAGGGTGTGCAGAAGAAGAACAGCAAGAAAACTGTATGACTCTGCAACAAACAATATTTGCATAGTCATAATGCAAATATTAATTACTCATTTAATACAAAATGTGATACATGTCAAGGAAATGGAGGGAGGGAAATAAGGTCATGGTGGAGTGAGGAAGCTCAGCTTTTACCTGCTATGACAGGAAGTCAGCAGAGAGGGCTAAAAATGAACTTAGCTATTATCACTATTACTTTGATTAAAAAATAAGTTTAAATGATTAAGGCAAAAATGTTTAAGGCAGATCTTTATACCACAACCAAGTTATTGAAATTTAGCTGAAATGTTAGAAAGCCTTTAAAAATTGGCACCACTCAGTCAAAGGCTTTTCCACATAAATTTGTTACTTAGGAAAATAGAAGAGATTTAGAAAATCCACAAAAAAGAGTCCCACACTAACAGTATGTGGTCCTCTTTATATTTTTAAGGAATCATGACAGACATACTTTTAATTCAAACTATTAATGTCTTAATTTTTCAACTGTTTACTTACATGCTTTAAATGGTTGCCCTTCCTCTTTTCTTGCCCTCAAAATTATAACTAAATTGATTAATTCTGATACAAATGTCATAGAATAAAAGTAGGTGCTCATTATCTGATGAATTACCAATATACAAAATCAGATAAAATTCCATTCTTTTAAAAATAATTTTCTGCAAACTTTATAATTTAAATCACCTCACAAGATGAATGTCATAAAGTAAAATCTAAAATGTTAGTTTTACTTTTTGATTTAACAGATATTCTATTATATGCAGGCCAGGTGCAGTGGCTCACACCTGTACTCCTAGCACTTTGCTAAGGAGGCCGAGGCAGCAGAATCACTTGAGGCCAGGAGTTTGGGACCAGCCTGAGCAACAGGGAGACCCCATCCCTACAAAAAATCAGAAAAATTAGCCAGGCATGCCTGTAGTCCCAGCTACTTGGGAGGCTGATGCAGGAGGATTGCTCAAGCCCAGGAATTTGAGGTTGCAATGAGCTATGATGACACCACTGCACTCTAGCCTGGGTTACACAGAGGAAGATCCTGTCTTAAAATAAAAAAGAAATAAATGAAAATCTATTGCATACAAATGAAAGAATCCCCATGTAGAAAAGAGCAAAACAAATTAGGCCAGATGAGAAATTTAGCTAATCAAAAAGTAAACCTGTTGCGTATTTGAACCTCTACCCAGCAGTATCTTCTAATTCTACATTGACACACAGCTTACTTTAATTACCAGTATCTACCAGAGGACAGCTCTTAAGAACCAGTTTCTGTTCAGGAACCAATCCATAGATGCATCTGAATCCCTGGAAGCATCCTTATTGGTGACCTAATATGTCACTGAAAAATAAATTGATCTTTACATAACTGGAAAGTAACCTAGCTGACATTGAAATTTTAAAATGAGTGTGCTAACTGCATTGAACATGGTACCTACAGAACACAAAATAATTTTGTTGTACCAAAGGTCAGAAGAGTAAATGCTCCAAGAGGGACTTTGGCTGCACTTTGTTTCCCACACTGCCTCCTCCTCTGAGGCTGGATGGCATGTTAGGCACACATTTCTCACCACTGAAGAGACAGGGGAGATGGGATAGTTTTCTTCTGTTTCCACACACTCTACATGAGAGAAGCTCATGGCTCTGCAAGAAATGGAGAAATACAGCGATCCTAACCAGAAATGATTGGTTCAAGACAGGCAAAGTACGCACAAACTATGGAAATGCATTATAGGCCGACACCCAATTTCTTCATTTCTGAAGGATAGGGGAAAAAAAGAAACCCCTATTTTTTATTGTGCTGCATTCCTTTTTTTTTTTTTTTTTTGTCACAATCCAGTTTATTATGAAAACAGGCTGGTGTGGGGACATGGGATAGACAAGCACATTTAGGTCAGGTGGCTCAGGTGAAGTAGTGGGGCTTCTTCACATCGATGCCATACTCGCTGAGGGCAGGGCCAGGTCCTCTGTGGTTAGAGTGGACTTGTGGTCCTTGCTCTTGCTCCGGGAGCTGCCGGAGGCTGTGTCCTTCATTTTGCAGTGCTGTAGGGCATCGCTGGCAATATCTGGGATGAATTTCTGGGCAGCTAGGGAGATGAGCCGAATTATGTGTGGGTCTGAAGCCTCAAAGCCAGCAGGGTTCAGGTAGTAACCAGTCACTGCATCAGGGACCCTGGGCGAGTAATCCTCCCGCTGCATTAAGAAGTCCAGCAGAGGTGGGCTGGACACCGCAGGCTTCCCATCTCCGCCACCGCGCTCCGCAGTAGGTAAACCGCAGGCCACCCGCCCACACCTGAGCCGCCCCGCTGGGCTGGTCCCGCCCGTGCAGCCAAGGGCCCCGTGCCCCCAGCCGTGGCTCCAGCCCCGGGTCTCCCTGCTGGCCCGGCGGGGCTGGTCTTGTTCTCTGCGGTGGGGCGGCACCAATGGGCGGCGCTGTGGGAGCCGGGCCTGGGGCCAAAGCGGAGGAGGCCGGAGCCAGTTCCCTCTGTTTTAGAGCCGCTGCAGCTCCTATGACCCCTGGGAGAGGCAGACTTCTAATATTCTTATGTAATACAACCCTCACTTCTTGTATTCTTGCTGTTGAGATCAACTGAAAAACCTGGTTGTAGATGGCTTTTTAGCAAATAAACTAAGATTTAACATAACATTAAGGTAAATAAGCAGGAGTGCAGAACAATCCTAGGGTTCTGATTCTCATCCTAAAACAAGCAGGATTGGAAAATTGGCAGTAGTTTCACTTGCTGAGGCCAACCTGTGGGAAATACCTCAGCGCATGTTTATATTACATTAGGATGAAAAGGTTTCGAATAGCTTAAATTTCTGAGCAGGACAGATGTGGATGTGACAGGATCATCTGGTTAGATCACTATATTAAAAGGGGCCAAAATCATAGTTTCAATCCCCACATGTAAACAACTGAGTTTTTTTTCATTTGCTCAAATAAAAACTGAACTGCAATTGGTGTCGTTCCCAGATTTGTATTTAGGTGATGATCAGGGAAACCAATTTTCTGGTGAGTACATGTGATGCTTGTTGGGGGTGGGGGAGGGGATGGGGGTATGCCTACACAATGAGTGCATTGCGCACCATTTGGGGAGTGGTAACACTTGAAGGTGCTGACTCGGGAAAGGGGGGGTGGGGAAAAAAAATATGAAACTGTTGTTTTTAACTTGCATTGTTCACTTAATAATTTATCATGAATATTTCCCATATTATTTCATATCATTGTACAAGAAATAATGTATACATTATGAGGACATACTGTATCTAACAAGATATACTGTTAGACTCTTTGATTCTGTAAAATTAAATTGTTATTAATAAAAAAAAAAGAAAAGTTAATGAGCAAAAAAAAAAAAAAAAACGAACTGCAGGCTAAATCCGATCGTTCATCTGTAAAGTGTGTTCTTTGGAGCAGGGCAAGAAGGGTAAAGAAATATGGAGAGATGGGGATAAATCTATGACCACTTCTAAATCATGGGGCCTATTGTGTTCATAAAGAGGTGGCAAATTGTATAAACAGAAAGTCTAGATGTTCTCAGTGAAACAGTGACAACTAGAGGCAAGTGTATCAAATGTCAAAATGACAGGTGAACAAATGAAAAGTTGAAAATTTTAAAGTAATTATGAGTTCTTCTAAATACTTTCTATAAGGCATTCCATAAAACAGAAACAGTTTTTAGTCTTTTCTTGGAGGAAAAAAATATTGTCTTACCATCCATTTTAGATTTGCTCAGAAAAATTGCTCCTGCCCTTGGATGGCCAGCTGGATTTGATTCCAAACTTCAATCTGTAGAGGAAAAAGACGTGATAATTTAGAAGAATGAAAAAGATGCTTTTAAAAACAGCTACACATTGTGATTACAGGCATACGGGCTCATGTCTGTAATCCAGCACTTTTGGAGGCTGATACAAGAGGATCATCTGAGCCCATAAGTTCAAGGCTGCAGTGAGCTATGATTACAACACTGCACTCCAGCCTGGAAGATAGAGTGAGATTCTGTCTAAAAAATAGGTACACGTTAATTTTAATCACTTTTAGCAGTCTTGAAAGAAGTGTGTAGTAATAAATATGAAGAAATATGGTGGCAACAATATAAAAATTCTACTGGGAAATGCACCATGGTTGAATCTTTCCATACATGTAGACTAAAACTAGGCTATGCAACTTCTTTTTTTTTTTTTTTAACTTGTACCTGAATAATCTGATGCAACTAGTAGATGAATCATATACATGACCTCCTCCTTGTACTTATCAAATAGGAACACTCTCACCCTCCTCTATGCTGATATGACTAGCACATTTCAGGATCAGTCTCAAGTAGCAAGTGATGCTGTGGCCAATTACTGTCAGACACCAGCTCAATATATCAAATATACTAAAATAAACAGGATGGTTTTTGGCAAGCATTCTTTAGATAATCAAAGGCTAATTTTTTAACTCCATTCAATAAATGAACTCATTTATTTATCTGTGATGTATCTGGGATATTCTTCATGGCAGATTTAAGAGGGCTGCATAAAAAGTTTAATTTTCTAATCTACAGGAACATTGTCATAACAGAAAGTGAGGTTTTTAATTTTGGCCTCAATATCCAAAGCTAAACTCTCATGTTTTTCTTCCCACAGAATGGTTAATTTGGGGATTCATCAAAATTATCTTCTGGAGCAGGTCATAGAACGGCTTCTAAAAAATTTTGATCCTACCTATGCCTGCAGGTCACCAAAGTGGGATAATCTCCTATTTAAGTGAGACTACAAAACAGATTATTGAATTTCCATAAGACAAACTTTACCATCATATGGGATAATAAAAGTTGTCATGAGAGGAAACAATAAACTAATTAATTAAGGTAAACATCCCTCAGAGGAAAAAGTCCATAAGACACCTCACTAATGTTGAATACTGCTTTTCCTCTAAGATTCTACTAGTTATAAGATCCATCTCAATTGCACAGATGTTAAAATGTAAAAATATATGTAAGTTAGAATAAATGAAATGCATTATTAAAGGCTAACAGTGTTAAAATTATACAATTGTAAACTATCAAGAAATAAGTTTCCTTGCAAAACATTAAAGGGAGAGGGCAGTGACCAAGAAATTAATCAAAGAACCAGTACATTTCAGAGAAAGAGATTGATTTCAACATTGATTGCAGTATATCCCAATGAAATAGAAGCAGTTTCTGGGCCAACTGCTGGGCACCCATTTATGTAAAGGCTCATTGCATTTACTGACCTGCTCTGTCATCCCTATACTGCACATTGTATTAGTTTTATGGCCCATAACACAAATATTTTAAGTCTCTCAATTTTTTATCTGTCTCCGCATCAACTCTAAGTCTTGCCTTAACTTTTTAATCCTCAATTTATTTTAGTGACTGTGACTCAGCTGTGACAATTCATATACTGTAGTATGCCTTTCTTCCTTCATATATTCCTTAAGAGCACTTAACTCCATTTCTTAGACTTTTAAGAAAATTTCTGTGTTACTGGTACCTCTGTTTCATTTATTATCTAATGTTACTGTTTTAACCCTAAAGCTTAATTACTTTAGTACACTAAAAAAGGGTGAGAAAAAATGTAATATCCAAAGAGGCCCATATAAGTGATTCTATTAATTTTGTTCCTATATTCAATGTGTCTGGAAATTACATTCTTGATCTACCAAGTCTTATTTAAAATCTTGGAAACTCAATTTATACTTCTCAAAGCCTGTCTTCTCATATATAAAACAGGTATAATTTCTCCACTACCTAAATCAAAACATTGTGAGGAGTGAATGAAATGCAAGAGCAATATATATACTATATAATGCACAATAAACTAAAAAACAAAGGTTTCACTAACTCAAAAGCAAAAAGTAAATATTTGACATTCATTGGAAAACCCATACCAAAACAATATCTTGGACAAATATTCACTTTGGCCATCTACTAAAGTTGAGAGAAAAACAGTCACACACACACACAAAAAAATTCCTTTCAGGGTTTTTTTTTTTTTAAATAAACAAACACATATTTCCCCTGCTTTCTTTCATGTAAGTTAATGTATGTTCTCCCCCTTGCTTTTTCATATAACATCCTAGTGATGACTCCATAGCAGTAAAGAGAGATATTATTATTTTTATAGCTCATAGAACTCCTTTGTGTGGATGTACCAGTTTATTTTACAAGTCCATTGCTATACACTTAAGTACTTTCTAACAATGCAAGCCAGGCATGGTGGTTCATACCTGTAATCCCATGACTTTTCGAGGCTGTAGAGGGAGGATTGCTTGAGGCTAGGAGTTCATGGCCAGGTGGAGCAAGATAGCAAAATCTATCTCTAAAAATTTTTTTTTAAAATAGCTGGGTAAAATATTAATACTATGCATTCCTCAGCTTTTAAATTTTTTTAAGAACCAAATTTGGCATATCTGCCACCTCCATGTCAGTCTGAGGACTTAGAACTTTTGTGTAGTTCAGTAGCTGTCTTACACAGTCATTTCAGATCTTTAAGTCCTTGTTTCTTCATCAGAAATATAGAGAGAATATACACAGGCTTTATTTGTATTTGGAAGGGCCAAAGAAGATGTACATGAAAATGTGTTGTACATCCTAAAGAATGATGTAAAGAGACCATTTTGGACTCTCATCCTATGCTACCCATCTACTAACTGTTTTGTAAAACCACTCACAGGCTTATTTCAAACCACCAAGCAGAGCAAAAATTTTCACAAGTACTTACATGCTTTGTGTATAAAGGTACAATCAATTAATTCACATAATATATTTGTTCATTCTTTTGCAGTTTTTGAATATTCAGAAAAGTGAGTACAGCACTTCCCAATTGCAAAGGCACATCCCTCATGTCATGAGGCCTAATTATTCTAACTTTTAAGTGAATTAAGAGTCTAACCAAAGTTTCAATAGAAGAGCTCTAAGGCTTTTCCTCTATAGCAATGAAGCCACTGGCATTTAAATGAAAAAATAAGCCAGCCACATGTAAACATCTTTGTGATACAATGTTTTCTATTTCAAAGCACTTAGTTTTTATTCACAAACCACCTTGTTATCCTAAATTATTTTTACCTAGGTTCATCTCTTTTCAAAATTCTAGAAGTAAAAACTCAAGTACACATTTGGGAATAACACTAATTGGGTGTCGGGCAGATGTGGGGGCGGGGAGGGGATGGGTGTATACCTATATAATGAGTGTGATGTGCACTGTCGGGGGAATGGACCTGCTTGAAGCTCTGACTCGGGGGAGGGGGTGGGGGTGACATGGGCAATATACATAACCTTAACTTTTGTACCCCATAATATGCTGAAATTTAAAAAAAAGTAAAAAAACAAACTCAAATATTTCTTCCTTTTCCTCCTCCCATCTCCCTCCTCCCAGTGTTTTATAGTCTTAAGAACTTTTACCTCAACATTCTTATCTTTGAACAGAATTCGACTGGGGGCCAGAGGAGGGGAGCCATGGAAACAGTCTTTTACAGGCAGGGTCTGGCATTTTAACTCCCAAACCTTTACACCACCCCTCCTTTAGAGCAGGAAAATGAAGTCTTAAGTCACTGAAGATATATCTGTGTCAAAGTTAGAATTTTAAAGAAATCACAAATCCATGGGTAAACTACTTCATATAAAAAAAATTCTGCAGCTCTGGCAATAACATTTCACACTTTTCAGTTATTTTAAGCAGCCCCCAAATTTCTTTCTTTGTGTTTGAATTATAGTTGGAAGGGAAAAAGAAAGCTTTCATCAAGGCAACAGAAAACCTGTATTAAGAATACCATATAGAGTCTCCTATGGCAACTTCTATTTTGAATTTAAATAAGAAATCCTCAAATATTTGGGTGTGAACTATCCTGAGTATCAGCTACCTTAATGACTGGGAGGAAGGAACAATGAGGCCCTTCCCTGGCTCCTTCACTTTGGATGGGGAAGGACAGAGAATGGGAAGAATACTCCATAAATGGGGGTAGTTGAATGTTCATCGAGAAATGAGCGAGAATATACCAAAAAGATTTATCAGTTCCTATGGGATGATGAAGAGAGCTACAGACCAAAGGAGGTGTGGGCTGCAGGCTCCCATGTGGGGTTGGGGGAATGGAAAGAAGGAGCAGCAACTGGTAATTTGGGTCAGGAGGAAGGAAAGAAACTGGCCAGACAAGGTGGGGAAAAGTTAAGGGGTGGGGACATGAGGCAGAGCCAGCCTTCATCCCTGGTACCCACCCCTGGAAAAGCAGCTCCAGGTAGGAAGGAGCCTGAGATAGTGGATGCCTCCCAGGGAACCCTGGGGGAGGCAGAGGCCACAGATGTGTCTGAGGTGTGCCACCTCCCTACCTTTGGGCATCCCTTTGTCGCTGATGTGCTGCAGGTGGGGGCCCTAACCACCTCCAGAATCCAGTTCAGCAGGCTCCATGGCAGCAGGTGCAGAAGCCACTGCCACCATGTCCCTGGCTGCCGCCAGGTAGATCTCAGACTCATAGTCCATCTCAATTGCATGGATACGCCAGCCCAATGTGGGGCTGGTATTGGGGGACACACAACAGCTCAGCATGTTCCCCAGGGGCTGCCTCTGCTGTTTCCCCTTGTTGCCTTTTGCCTGTACCTTTGCTTGACCCCGACTCCTCTCTCTCTCTCGGCAGCCTGCTGACCCTGCAGCCCTGCTCTGGGCAGGGTTCCAGCCTCTGCCACACCCCCAAACCAGGGCAGTGGCTGCCTCCCCCGAGCTGACTTGTGCGCTACGGCAGTGACAAGCTGGGCTTATTTAAAAGTGGTAAATATCCAAAAAATACTGAATGGCACAGCCACTGCTAGAAGAGAGCTCAGTCCGACCTCCTCCTCTTCTGTCACCACCTCCTGACTGAAGGCCAATTGCCCTGGCAGGCTCTTGCCAACCAGAATGTGTCCTGTGGTTACTTGGTTACAAGGAACCAATCACACGCAGAGTCCCACCCCCCAACATGCCTACCTCAGAGCCCACGCACATGACTCACAATGTCCTGCCCTTCCCTGCCCCACCCCTCTGACGGTGAGCACCGGACTCCAGTTTTCATTCCTGGCTACTGGGAACTTTCCAGTCCCGTGGGAAGCACAGTGGGCATTTGTTCCTCAAAGCCATCCTCATCAATGGACCCTATAGAAAGCCCCTGTCAGTAAAGAGCTGGTTCCATTAACAACTCAGTTTTTCAGAGTCCAACAGCTTTCATTTGCTCACCAAATTTATACCCAAATTTGTTCTTGTAACTAAATGTTCTCTTGTATTCTCAGAAGTATTAGTTTTTACCTGTCACATGACCATAACAATCCCCAGGGAACTGGTCCTACTCTCAATAAAGATTGCTACTGTGTGTCTTGAGTGAGACCTGAGGATACATCACCCTCCACTTCACTGTCCATAAAATAGGGATCAGATTCATCCCTCCCAGGTCTGAATTGCTGGGACTCACCAACTTCCTTTTCTCACCTTTGTTTCTTTCTTCCAAGGCAGCAGTTTCCAGATTTTCCTTCTTTTACTAACAACAACACATAAAACACAATTCCCTCATACAAAATTGGAAATCACACTGTGGGGTACCACAGTTCTGATTCCATGAAGATGAATAGTTAACATTTGGCAGGCACTATGTGCCCTATACTATTCCAGCTGTGGTATACTCATTTAACCCCCCAAACAATGACGTGTTAGGTTTTGTTAATACAGAAGAAATTGACATGCAGAAGGCAGTACCTTCCCCAAGGTCACATGACTGCTCTGGTGGTGAGACAAGGATTTGACCCCAGACAATCTGGATTCCTACAAGCGCCTGACCCTGATTATTAGAAACTAAAGGAAAAAGTCAAGTATACTTTTTAAAAAGGAGAAGAACTTTTTGATGTGAACTTTAAAATGCTTTCCCTTCATTTAACTGGATGCATTAAGCCCCTTCTATGTGCCAGGCACTGTGGGTATGAAACAGTCGCAACCATCAGTGAGTTCAGGCAGATGAGAAAACAAAGGCTTAGAGAGTTCTGTCATCTGAGGTCACACTGCTGAACAGTGCTTGAATCTGGGATGCAAACCTAGATGTTTCTGACCCCCAATTAAATGCTGGGGTAGTTTTAATTTTATCCTTGAAAATGAGAGGTATTGAACCCTGTAAGGTTGAAGAGGCACTAGCACATGTGTTTGTAGTGAGGTCACTTGCACAGTAAGGAGGGATTGAAAGAAGCAACAGGACAACAGACTTTATGTTCATCTAGGAAAGGAGTGAGGATTTAAACTAAAGGCGGTATCAGTGACTGAAGTGGAGGGAAAGGATTTGTGGTCATTTAGGAAATACTGTAGGAAGATTGGTGTGGAAGAAAAGTAGGAGTAGGTGGCAAAAGCGGCAGCTAAGGCTTTAGTTTTGGGGACTGGGTAGATGGCAGTGCCTTTCTCCTAGACAGAAAATGCAGGAAGAGGAATAGGTTTGTGGAAGGAGATAGTTTTTGACTCTAAAAGGCACACTAAAATGGCATTCTCTGGTTGAAACCTCTGTAGGCTAAATCCATTTTGTGACATCCCAACTTATGTTTTCAAAAATTACATAATAAATCAAACATTTTGAGTAATTGGGAAAAATTTCCTTAAATTTATATGTTAAGCATCTCACAGTTTTTGTGACATAGGGTCTCATTCCATTGTCTAGGCTAGAGTGCAGTGGCATCACAATAGCTTACTGTAACCTCAAATTTCTGGACTTAAGTGACTCACCTTCCCCAACCTCCTGAGTAGCGTAGACTACAGGTATGTGCCACAATATCCTGCTATTTTGTGTGTGTGTGTTTAGAGACAAGATCTTGTTATGTTTCTCAGGCTGGTTTTGAACTCCTGGCCTCAAGCAATGTTCCCATCTAAGGCACCCAAATTGTTAGGGTTACAGGCATGAGCCACACCCAGTTGATTGTCATATTTTTAAGTGATTACTTTCACAGAATAACTTCATATCTATTGTTTTATCAAATGAGGTATTTTGTATAAAATAATGTTGTTAAATAAAAAACAATTTAAAATTGTGTTGTCATCAGAGCATATAGAAAGTGATTGAAGCCATGGGTATAGAAGCGATTACCATGAGAAGTTGTGTATAATAATGGGGGTTGGAAAGGAAAGAGACTTGGAGAATAGGCAAAGTTAAGAGGCATTAAGTGAAGCCTGCAAAACTGAGCAGTGAAACCTGATCAAGTGAGTCCCATCACAATGGGGATGACATCTGCTCTTCTCATTCCTGTAATGGCAGCACCTAGCACAGTGCTTGCTCAATAGGCACTCGATATGTAATACCCTAAAGAACACAGTCAAATGTCACCAGGAGGAGAGGAAGGTTACAGATGCCATTGCCTATGGCAATTCAGTGACTGGGGATGTGTGTGAGTGAGTGGATGGCAGGCAATGGGGAAAGAAGTGAACTAGAGGTAAGAAAGTGAAGACAGAAACTGAGGGTTTGTTTTCCCAAACATTTGACTGAGAAGAGAGTTGTAGTATTAGTTAAAGGGAAATGTATGAGTAAGGAAGTTTCTTTTCAAGATAAAAAATTGAGCATAGTTTATGTGAAAGGGTAAGAGCCAAGGGTGAAAAAAAATCTTAAAGTTAGAGGAGACTTGCCAGCCCATGGCTGTTACATTTTTACATGAGCATAAGCAGTTATCCTGATACACCTTTTGCTGACTTCTTTATACATTTATATTAAGTTTAAATATGTGAAATCCAATGCAGTACACACTTTTTAAATCTTTTTTTAAACTGGATATTTTGGTTATCTGAAGCATTGGATGCATTTTATGTGATGGATAAAAATAGCAAAAAAGAAAGAAAAAAGTTTCAGTGGTGTGCTCGTTCCAAATTAAGAAGATAGAACAAAAAGAAAGACATGTCAATGTTTCCCAAGAAACACATTTAAAATCCCAAGAAGCATTACTATCTTCACTTGATTTTTCTCTTCTTCCCTCAACAATGGAAAGCAGTGCTTTTTAAGTCGGATATAGTGTACCTGCTCTTTCCTGCAGGTGTGAGAAAACTGCAACTGCAATCACACAGGGCATGGCTCTGTGGGGGGTGAGTAACGTCACCTAAGGACCAAGACAGACACAGCTGAGTCCAGAGTTTGCCAAATAGGAAGTTGGTTTACACAGTTCAGTTTTCAATCAATGTTTTTATAGTACTGTATATTGGCAGAAGTTTAAGTGGAAAGGTTTTATTTCTATTGTAAGTTAAGTTTTAAAAGTGTATTATCTAATACTTAAGCCCAACTAAAATATCATTATACCATGGGCATTACAGTCTTTATTTTTTTCTTTAGTCACTTTAATATCCATTCCTATGCTGTATCTGAAATAGCCTGTATAGATGACATATGGAAACATTATTTTCCATCTGATGTGTTATATGGTGTATATGCTATGTGTTCATTTAGTGTGCAAATTGAAAGTACAATAGATTTATCCACAGAGGTATTTCTACACAATGCCCCTACCTATCTGAAATTACGTGCTTGCCCAAAACACTGTGTTTACCAAAATTTGTACAAATTCAGCATCTTGATTCTTTCTGAGAAGACAGGTGACTTTCTTTACATGAACATATGAATAAAAGTGATTCTATATCTATATCTAGATACGGCATCTAAGAGTTTGCAGGTGATGATCTCCTTGTTGACCAAAAGCTGCTGGAGTGTAATAGAGTTTATGTGCTATCAAAAATACAATGCTCGTAAGAACTGATTTGTAGAGTCAACAAATCTGCATTCAAAGTTTTGATAGGCTCTCTATTGGAAAGAGAAAGAATTTCAAGTTAACAATATTCAACTTTATCATAGTTGATGAGTTAGTAAATTAAAAAAATAATTTTGTATGTATGACATAAAAATCTTTGTAAAATGCACAAGTGCAATAACTTACAGAGGTCTTAACTTTGCATTTATAAATTATAAATATTGTACATGTGTGTAATTTTTTCATGTATTCATTTGCAGTCTTTGTATTTAAAAGAAACATTTACTGTTATGTTTGTATAATAGAACAGTAATCATTTATTATAACCTAGGCAAGTTGTAAATAAATTCATAATTCAAACAGCCAAAAAAAAAAAAAAAGAATTAATAGCACAAGGTCCCCAAGAAAGTAGAAGTGGATGCCATCCGAAGTAGGGATACATTATCTTTGGACAAATACAAGAGTAAGGAGGGAGAAAAGACCCATGTGACTATAAAGACATTCCTGGTAGAGGAGGGGTTTAGGAAGAGCTCTCTCAATGACCTTTATGTTTCTCTATTTTAATAGATTTCTACTTAAAAAACTACTCTGTGAAAAAGGGATTGATAAATAGAGAAGTCTACACTTCACAAGACCTCAATACACCTAAAAAAGAACCCAAACAGATATCTTTCCTCAAAGGTGGGTCAATGGAAAAGAAATTTCCACAAAAATCAAGGAGCTCAAGTATAAATAGATATATCATAAAAGTGGAAGATGGGACTAATTTTACCCCAAATAGTTAAAAGAAGTAGCAACAACATCAGGAGAAGAGTAAAAAAAATAAGAAAATTATATGTAATGGCAAAAAGTGAATATTTACAAACCTTATAAACACATACGAGACCACAAAAAGAGCCAGAAGGAGTGTTACCTTTTAAATACAACAGAATGAAAAAGTCAGGGAAGCAGGAATGATTAGTATTTATTCTTATTCTATTCTATTTGAAATATTTAAGTAAAATTTAAAAACAAAAATCAGTGATATGTTGAAATGTGGGAGACCACAGTGGAATGGGAAAAGATTCAACAAAGTTCAGTCTCAGTAACTAATATCTAGTGTAGTAAATGCTTAGGATTTAGTGACTGCATTCTGTGATAATATTAATAATAATGTCTGAAGTCCTTGGAATGTCATTACATACTATTTTGGATAGTTCTTGTAGACTTGAGATGATGCCTATTTTAAGTTACAAAATAGTGTCTGCATTTAACAATAAACACACACAAAAATAGATATTACATGACCTGGAAAATTGAAGAATTTTAAACTGACTAAGCAGGAAGATATTGGGAAGCCTTTTTATAAAAATTGAGTTAAAAACATGTTGTTAGAATGGAATATTGGAGAGCATTAAGAAAATAAGCACCTATCCTATTACAGTGGCAAGTCTGGGAGAGCAAAGAGGAAGAAAAGAAGAGTAATGTGATTTGTATTAAACAAGTGTTTTCTTTTCCTTTCTTTCTTTTTTTCTTTTTCTTTTTCTTTTTCTTTTTCTTTTTTTTTTTTGAGAGAGAGGGTCTCACTCTCTTGCCCAGGCTAGAGTGCAGTGGCATTATCATAGCTCATTGCAGTGTCAAACTCCTGGGCTCAAGCAATCTTTTTGCCTCAGCCTCCCAAAAAACTGGGACTACAGGTATGGGACACCATACCCAGCTAATTTTTCTATTTTTTTTGGTAGATGCAGGGTCTCACTGTGTTATCCAGGCTGTTCTCAAACTCCTGGCCTTAAGCAATCCTCCCATGTCCACTCCCAGTGTATTACAGTTACAGGCACAAGACT
This sequence comes from Eulemur rufifrons, assembly GCF_041146395.1. NCBI lineage: Eukaryota > Metazoa > Chordata > Mammalia > Primates > Lemuridae > Eulemur > Eulemur rufifrons. The sequence goes on along the minus strand of NC_091012.1, from coordinate 9,405,053 downwards.
CTGTGCCTGGCCTAAGCAAGAGTTTGATTCTTTGAAAGAAGCTGAGATCTTGTTTATATGGGTCTGGAGTAAACTCCTTCATTCATCCATTCATCCAGTAACCATTCAATACCTGAGCCCATAGCACATGTGACACACTTTTTAAGTGCTGGGGATGTTGTTTGACCAAGATCTGCAAGGTTCCTGTTCTCATGAAAATTATGTTCTAGTAAGAGAGTCAACAGACAGTGTTGCCCAACATCACCAGCTTTATGGGCCTAGGAACTCTATTGATCAGAAGCTATGTATCTCCTCAGCAAGGGGGAGGAAGGGATGAAGAAGGAAGATTTTTCAGAAGTCCACATAACACAGGGCTTACAAATCATCAGCTTAAAGCTAAGATACATGGCCATACCTAGCTGGAAGGGAGGCTCAAAAAATAGAGTCACATAGCTAAGGTGACTAATGCACAAGTATGACAACTAGCACTCTGTGCCACAATCTGTAAGAAAATATCAGGGAAGTTTTAGCTTAAACCAAGAATAATCACAATAAAATTTCATAGCCATTTACAAACACATATAGAAAACATACAAGGAGTTTTTAATGATCTTTTCTTAAGCTAAGAGGACTAAAAAAGTGGAGAGAACCTTAAACTTCATTCTATAAAATGAAACTTTATGTCAGATGAAAGAAAGATTTTATGGTGGCCAAGAGATCAGGATTATACGATTTATTGTGTGTGTGCTGTTACCAAATGAATTCCATTTTGTTATCATACTAGTTGTTTTAATACAATAGGATTTGTGTGTAAGTTATATGTACATTTTTTTCTGGGCAGAGAGTCTATAGTTATTAT